>NC_041382.1:169511161-169521720 GCF_002162155.2 Triticum dicoccoides
TTGACGACGCGCGGAGCGGCCGAGTGGTTATGAGGTGACCAACCGATTGGCGATGTGCGGAGCGGCCGAGTGGTTTTGAGGTGACCAACCGATTGGCGAAGCACGAAGCGGCCGAATGGTTATGAGGTGACCAATCGATGGCGACGCGCAGGACGGTCTAGTCGGTCAAGTTAATGATGAAGTATCCAACGAAGTGGCGACGCGTGGGGCGTCCGAGTGAAGTAGAGGCGTCCCGTGGAGTGGCGACGCGCGAGACGTCCGAGTCGGTCAAGTTGATGATGACGCGAGCAGCTTCATCACCGCGTGCAGGGCAGCCGAGCGATGCGGACATGTCCAGCCGAGCGAGGACACACGGGCGGCCGAGCGCCAGTGATCCGGTTTAGTCTGAGTGAGCTAGTCTCATCCGAGCGACCATGCCGACTGGAGAGAGTTGCTGCCCACTGGATGATGCCGGAGGGAGGCAGACGATACATAAGGGACAAGCTGCCGAACGCCCGCAGAGGCTGACGCTGAACCATCGACGTTGGACGGTCAGAGGGAGAAGCTGCTGAGCATGGCGGCATGGCCAACTCCTGGTTCCCACGCCGCGTTGGGTTTGTACCTCCAGCGCGAGAGACGCTGTTGTGTGTGAGGGCGGAGCCAGCTTACGGTTGAGACGGTGTTGTCGTCATCGGATGCTTCAGTGTGCTGTTGACTCTATCGTACAGGTTATCAGCGAGCTCTTGCCGTACGTCGGACCGAGGAACCGCCAGGGCGTCATGCCGGAGGCCATCAGTCCACAGGGATTCGTCAACGTCTGCCGTTACGATGCTTGATGAGGTTGCCCACATCCAAACCTATACGTGCATGCAAGAAGCGTTAATTAGCGATAATTAGGCAGGAGTTAAGGCCGTCCATGCATGCAAGGGAAGTTTCCCTTTCCCATGGACATTTATCCCCTGCATGCAAGAAATAAATCAAGAAAGAATTAAGGTTAGAAGGAGAATCAAAAGGCGGGGCACAGAGCTCCCTGGTCGGCCATGGCGACGGCGGCGGCTTTTGCATGGACCCAGCACGAGGTGAGGCGGCCCGCCACAAGTCCGAGCGCGGGACGGCGTTCTCCTGAGAGTCTGCGTGCGGGCAGAGGTCGAGGTGGTGCCGACTGCCGAGTCGATCCGGCGGCTCCCGTCTTATTGACGTGGACAGCCCCGCGCATCGACCAGGGGGGTCGCCGCCGCGCGGTTGACGAGGGACGCCGCTGCAACCCGCCATGTCAGGTCGTCGCAGAGATGAGGTGGCCGTTGTTGCCCCAGTCCTGCGCCCACATCGCCTCGACCACAGGCGAGCTACAGTGCTGTCAGAGGGACCGCCCAATGCCTGCAGTCCGGGCGGGCCGAGCTTGATGGAGAGGAGGAAGCAGGTCGGCGCATTGGCGGCCGTGCGTGAGGACGATGGCTGCAACCCTTGGCGCAGAGCGTCCGTGCCATAGTCCCTTTCTCGTCTCTTGTCTGATCTATTCATAGTAAGATTTCGTTGTTGATCTGGATGGGTGCCTGCTCGTACAGGGAAGACAACAACGGGCTTGTTTAGATCCACGACGATTGTTAGATCATAAGAGGATAGCATAGAAAGAAATCTCCTGATTGATCCGTTTGTGAACGGTCATGCACGCATGTAGCGTCAGGTGAAGATGTATCTTCTCCCCTTCTTTTGAGATGCTTCAATTACTTACTGCGCAAGACGAACAATATGATAAGCATGAACATAAAACTAAACATAGATGAATGAAAAAACCATCGGCATCATGGCTCGATAGATGTCATGCCCCACGGTAGGCGCCAACTGTCGTGGTAACGATTCCGACAATAAAAGAGGGGTAGGATAAAGAAGCATGATCTATCGAGATGCATATGGGTGACACGGTGGTTTTAGCGAGTTCGGACCTCTCACGGTGAAGATAACAACCCTACGTCTCGTGCTCCGGAGAGGCTTTGTTTTATCTTAGTATGTATTCGGAGATTACAATGAGAGTGGAACAGATCCCCGTAGTTCTGAGACTAATGGTGAAAAAGAGAGAGATGGAAGAAAAGAGCCCCCTAGTCTAGTGGTGGGGGATGGCTTATATAGAGTGCGCCACCCCCTCACCCCTTATGTTACACGGTGGAGCATCAATGCCATAATGCCTGCCCACTAGCTACAAACCGTCATGCTGATTATTGATCTTTGCATATCCGAGTGAGTTACACGGTCGAGTGGAATGAGCTCGTCGAGTGAAGTGTCGTGCTTCGAGTGGTTGTCGCCGTCCGAGCGATTTTCAAGTTGTGGTACATCTGGACGGCGATCTGCCCCAAGGACCCAGTACAGAGTATACGGTGTCCATGGATAGGGCCTTTAGGTCAAGCCTGTTACCCTACCTTCAATACATGTCCTCGTTAGTGTCTGCACTCAAACAGATGTCAACGGACAAAATGGATCGCCCTGTTGTAATTGCTCTAAATGATTTTATATTTGTTTACGGAAGGAGTATCGAAGACTTACTCCTACACGACGAACACTCGAGGAAGTTGACCAACAAACTGCGACGTACTACTACGAACATAGTAACATATTTGCATCACTTCATCACTTCCATGCGTAATCAATCAAACCTCCAATACGCGGAATCGCATCAAAGTTTGGACCGGGGGTCATGAACAGTGCGCGTGACAGGCATTAGCACACGAATGCGTACAATATTTAGACACAGTTATAATATAAATAAAAGAGAAAGAAAAAAGCGAGCGGAAAGCTCATCGCCGGCGACCCGACCCAAGTGACAGGTCCATCTCTCCGCAGCCTGCATGCACCATGCGTTTTCCTTTTTCCTGTCTTTCTTAAAAAACAAAAAGTTTTCCTTTTCCAACCAGAACGAAAATAGTCTTGGCACTCACTGGGATGTTTCCACGGGCAGAGCCTGCATGGGAAATGTGATGCTTTCTTAATGCTTAATCGATCTTCCAGGGGTGTTTCTTTCGTAGGCGAAACTCGTGGCGATGGTGGTAGTCTCCATCCACCTTTGTTGGGATCTGAGCCAGTTAAATTGTGTCGCGTAAAGCATGGATGTTACTTGTATTTGGCATTGACAAAATTGTGCAAAAAGTGGCAGATATGTACAACTTGTTGTCTCGTCCGGAGTAGCTGCTGCACAGCCCATCTGTCTTGTTCTATCTTTCGAGATTTGTCAGGTCGGGTATCACTCAAGCGGGCTGCAGCTCTACCCACTTCCCTTCATTTCTTTTTTATCATTTTTCTTTTGAATTCGAGTTAGATAGCATACGTACGGTTGGTACTCCCTCCGTTTTAGTATTTGTCTTTCTAAAAATATGAACAAGTGACTACATACAAAGCAAAATGAGTGAATATACACTCTAAAATACGTCTATAAATATCCATATATGATAGTTCATTTAAAATCTCTAGAAAGACAAATATTTAGAAACGGAGGGAGTAGATGATAGGGGGTCCTATTGTCGGCCGGATGTATGCATCCATGCTTCTGATTAGATCTAAGTTTAGTGAGACATGCGGTCGGGAAGTCTACTGATCGTCAGGCTACATATTCCCAAGTCAAATCTCATCACCGGGTACCATGCTAGAGACTAAGACGGCGGCGGATAGTGTAACTGTATCAGACAACAACTCTGAAACCAAGTAAATAATGCTTTACGTATGGCTCGATGGAGCTATAGGAGTAGTGAGTAGCTTAGGTTACTTCCAAATTTTTTGGCCAAACACTAATGATATGGCAAGGAATTTCGGTAATTCCCTCAGAGCAGATGTGAAATGCTAAAGTGAAATGAAACTCAAGGGCGCATTTTACAGAAAAGTTGGAACACGTCGGCTATGCCCACGAATGCGCGCAGTACGGAGGCCACATGGATTGATAACATTGATAGGGAGGAGACCTTGCTTTCGAAGCTTCTGGTGCACGGCTGGTGCCCATGTTGTGTTGCTCCCAGTTTCCACAACACCTCTCACGCCTCGGCCCATGCCTCATCTAGCTTCATGATCAAGCACGGGGTTGAGGTCCGAACAGGCAAACACGATCACAATCTCGGCTAGGCAAGTTGAACAGGTCACACCTGAAACAATTAACTCTGAGGCCTGTTTTGATTCATAGGATAGGATTATCATAGGAATAAGAATTTTGTATGAAGTGAGATGACATGTATCTCAAATCCTGTGAGTAGGAATAGGAAACAAGATGTCATTTGGTTGACACCAAAGAAATTTTTCCATTGAGTCTAGACATTTTTTTATTTTCCTATGAAATATGAAGGATAGGAACCAATCCTATGTAGGAATAGGAATCCATTCCTATGAACCAAAGGGCTCTAAAGGAAAAAATCCTATAAAAATTCTATCCTCTAGAATTCTTATGAAATTCCTCTAAACCAAAGGAGGCCTGAAAAAGATGCTTCTCCCATTGTTTCCATGAATGCTTAATAAACTACATGAACTAAGAACCATTTTTGTCACGAGATGGATGGCCAAAGATTTGGCTGCTCAAGTTAAGCTTGATCGCCTAGGCAATCGGGAGCTGAGGTCGTGTTTGGTTCTCTAGTCCTAAGACTTTTTCTAGTCCCAACTAAAAAGTCTCTAGTCCCTAAAAAGTCCCTCCTTGTTTGTTTCCAGAGACTAAAAAATCCCTAGTTCCTTCCTAAAGATTATTAAATGACCATGTTGCCCCTAGTATATAGAAAAATAACAATGAAACAACACCATGGGATGGCGGATCAATGAGTGCATGGAGGGGCATTGTTGAAAAAGTCACAAAAAGTCCCAAAAAGACTCTCCTTGAGAGTCTTCTTCATTTAGTTCAAAATGCCTAGCTTAATCCCTAAAAAGTCCCTTCCGTTTGGTAAAAAAGTCTTTAAGAGGGATTTTTTTCTAGTCCCTATACAAAAAAGTCTCTGAAAACAAACATCCCCTGAATCTATGAGTCAGTGTAGGATGTTAGGGTCATCCCTCCTAATTCTTTTTTAAAGTAAACAGCCTGAATTGATAATTTTGGACTTTCCCTATGTTCGAGCAAACACACGTAGCAAGTGAGCGAGCGACTGAATTGAGTTGTGCCATTTAGGTAGGTTATGATTCCTGGGTTTCCTAGTACCTATACTGGTTTTAGGTCTGACTGATGGCTTTCCTTTTTCTTTCTTTTGTTGTTTCTTAATCATTTTATTTTATTTATTTATTTCCTTTTCCTTTTAACTATAAAGGTTTTTATTTTCAGAAAAAAACAACATTTTCAAATAAATGTTTGTGAGTTATAAAATGTTCAAGTTTTTGAAAAATTGGCTTTTTGAAAAATTGGCTTTTTAAAAAATGTTCACAATTTTTCTAAAAAAATGTTTCTGAAAACGTCCACCATTTTTAAAAACTATTCTAAAAATTTAAAAATATCCACTTTTCAAAATAAAAACTACATGACCCTCATTTGCTCTAGTGTGTCCTATGGGTCGGCGGGAGGAGGATCCTCTAACGTTCGACACCCTACCGTTCTACCACTGACATGTGGGCCTGTTTGGAAGTTGCCCACATGTCAGTGGCGCAACGACACATAGCGCAACGACACATAGCGCATGACAGAGGAGCTGCTTCCGCTCGGCTGGCCTTTCCGCCATATAGCCGAACATGCTGCTGTTGAGAGCGGCCGATCTCGATGCAAAGGAAGTAGTAGTGGCAATGATGGGAGGCCGCCTGTATTATGGCACTCACGCCCTTCTTTAGAGTCGTTAAGAGCATCTATAACTGGGCGTCCCAAACCCGCTTCAAACGCCTGAGCAGACGGTCTGGTCAAAGACCGGTCAGAAAAACCCGACCTAGATGGGCGCGTCAAACGTGCCTCAAACGCATGGGCTGACCGGCATCTCTCATATCCAGCACATATATGGGGCTGGTATAGGGACACCCGGGCGCGTCCGCCACGTCAGACCTGACAACCCTACCCCACCATAAACTGCCCTAAATCGACTCACTTAATCTACCAGATCCATCTGCTTTCTCGTCTGTTCTTCCTTCTCTACAACGGACGCCTTGCAGCTCCGCCGCCACCCTTGCGCCGCTAGCACCGGCACAACAGTCGTCTCTCCCTTGTTCGCCGCCTGGGACGTTGCCGCCGAGCTAGACACCACCGCGGTACGTCCGACAACTCTTGGGATGCCCCTCTATGTGTTCGACTAATTATCCGACCCGGATTTTAGTGATATATTTGTAGGGAAACAATAAATTCTGATGCTTTGTCGGACAAGGAGTATAGGCCGATGGAGTTTGATCAAATCATTCAAGATGAGTTCTTCGATTCGTTGAAATCGGACGAAGAAGTGGACATGATCACACTCATGAGCATGCAAGAGGAGATGGGCCGGCAGCTGGAGCATATTCTCAACTTCAAGGGCTTAATCAAAGGAAGAAGAGTGATCAATCGGGATAGAATCTCTGGCGCACGGCTACTGCACATGAACTACTTTGCTCCAAACCAACTTTCTCGGATGACCCATGGTTGATATTTTCTCATGCAGAAACCATTGTTTTTGAGCAGTGTGAAGGGAGTGGAGGCACACAATGACTACTTCAGACTCAAAAGGGATTGTTGCGGCCAACTTTCCTTTTGTGCTAACAAAAATGCACGGCTGCTCTGAGGATGCTTGCACTTGGTACTGTCGCAGATGTCGTTTGTGAGATGGTCCGGATGAGGGGAGAGCACATGTCTGGAGACTATTGTAAAGTTTGCCCATGCCTTGGTGCAGGTGTTTGGAGCAGAGTATCTGAGAGAACCAAATGTGCAAGACACATAAAAGGTATTGGTTCTTGAAGAGGTCGGATGGTTTCGGATCAATTGATTGCATGCATTGGCAACAAAAGAACTGTCCCAAAGATTTGCGGGGAATGTATCAAGGTCACACAAAAGAGGTCATCATCATACTGGAAGCAATGGCATCACAAGACTTATGGATTTGGCATGCTTTCTTTGGAATGCCAGATTCTCACGACGACATCAACGTGCTTCGACGATCTCCGACGTTCAGTAGGCTTTGCAATGGGAAATCGCCGTCGTGCAAAGACAATGTCAACGGTTATGACTACAACGCAAGATACTATCTTGCCATTGGCATCTATCCTCAGTGGGCGGCGTTTGTACCATATCCAATCCAAACGACAACAATCGAATCCACTTTGAACAATGCAGGAAGCAGTTAGGAAGGATGTGAAGAAGGCATTCGAAGTATTTTAATCTCATTGGGGAACTGTTCGTGGAGTTGCAATGATGTGAAAATCGAAAAGTCTGTGGCAGCTAATGACCTAGTGTATTATTTTTCACAATATGATTGTTGAAGATGAGGATGATGGTGTTGCCCAAACAAATAATTTTCAAGCGCATGGAGAACAAGTCAAACCCTGTAAGATCAAGATGCAAATCAGTTTATGAACTTTCTGCAGATGCATCAGAATCTTTGAGATCATCAGGTGTACACGTACCTACTCAATAATCTAAGTATATGTGTACCCACAATGAAAACCAAAGAGCTAATGGTTTGGCTGTGGGCTTAAAATAAATTTTATGTAAGAACTATGTATTTTTTACCAACATTTATTATTTACGTTCAACATTGGCGTGTATGATGGGCGGGCATGGATTTACATGTATTTGACAATCCGGATTTCATATGTACAAATGCCGGGCACGAGTATGAAGGGTCGTCCGGATGCGTCTGCGGGCGTGCCCGGACGCATCTGCAAATGTATAGAGGGTCGGTTTTGCCAAATCCGGCTTTAGATGCTCTGACACCTACTTTTCGCAAAAAAAATGCTCTGACACATACGAATTCAAGGCTAAATAAAGCAACATGTGGTGGCACATGAGCGTTTTCTCTCTTTTGTTAGCTACATTACGAATACATTTTTTTTAGTCACACGTTATGAATACAATTTTTTTTGAGAGACTGTTATGAATACATCACCCGCAAAATAAAAACAGTTATGAATACATGTGCGTAGATATTTTTTTTCAGCAAAAATGGTCGAAGATGCGCCACGCCTGACGCACGCGACGCACTGTCAATCCACATGCAGTCCAAACCAAGTCGGGCATCTTCGGCCGGGAGCCCGGTGGCACGGGCAGGCAAATGCGGAGCCCGGCGCGGGAATCCGGCAAGCGGCATGAGGCAACGCGCGGCGGCGGCGGCAAGGTGGGATGCACCCACACCACTCAGACCAGCCGCAATGTAGAGACGTACGAGTGGGCGCGGCCGGCGGCCAGCCATGTCGCCCGTGCATGCACCGGCGAGCCCATCGAATATTTCCCCACATCGCCCGGCCTGCCGCATTTGATCGAAGGGAAGGAAGTGCCTGATGATTGGCCACCAAATAAGCGACGATGCAACTAACCGCCGTCAATGTGCCAGTCTACGTACCTACCTGGTCCAATTGATGAAGCCGCTCGCCTTGGTTCTTCCAGAACCGTAATTCCGGACACGAGTTAAGCGCTGATCTTTCTCCGGGAACTCGATGTCCTTGGCGTTCGTTTTCTTGGGAGTTGATTAGGTTAGGCGTACAAGTACGACCGCCGGTAAACCGGAGTCACAAACAGACCATCATTTGCCCGTGGAAAAAGCGTCAGATCAGTTGAGACGACCATAGGCGTACGCACGTCAGATCACCATCGTTGCGGCGCTTCATCATCTAACAACAGAGCAGTACAAGCTTGCTGTCGCGGGCATGCACGGATGCGCCGTCAATTCAGCGTTGATCACGCTGTTCTCTCCTCTTCTCAGTTTGGCATTTTCTTTTCTGAAGAGAAATGGGGTCAAAGATCGCACACGGGTACGGATTCTGCAATTTCCTTTTTTGCGGAACGGTTGGGTTTGGAATTTCTATTTCGGTGGCCCGTATTTGACTTCTTCTCTTCTTTTCGCTTCATTTGAACAAGTTCCCCTTTCTCCTTCTGGGGTACGCGTACAACAAGGTTGACGGCATGCATTGCGATTTTCGATTTCCACTTGAGAACTGCTCCACCAACACTTCTCTTTCGTGTACGTAGTACTAGGACGGAGCTTCAGCTGGTTCACATGTCAGTGACCCAACTACAGATGCAGTTATGGCACCAAAGCAGCGTCCGTAGTACTAGTAGTTGATTAAACTTTGAAGACATGCAGATGACTTTATCTAGGCCAAGAAAACGCTACTGCTGTACACGATAACTATACCAGTATTATATAATTGGCAACTTGCATTTGTATATTTATATTAATTAATTCATGGACCAATTCGTGCACCGTTCTCATTTGAAATTAAATAAAAACATACACTTTTCTTGTTTGTTTCTTCCTCTTTTGGAACCGATGATGCAAACAGTTAGTCCTAAAAGAACGCGGCCATCCTTTTAATTATACTATATATCTGAAACAAATGTGTTCCACCATGCAGATGCTGTAGGCCGGGTGTATTTTATAAGTGGAGTAATAGTTAGAGCACAAAACCGAAAGCATCTATAGCACCAGTACTATAATAGCATCTGATACTGTAGGCCGAGTACAATTTTCGAATGGCACTTGTACGCAATTCATAAAATCACAGGCCAAGACTGTTCCTGCAGTCTACTGCTCCCAACCTTTGTCATATCCACGAAGAGCCAGGCAGACTCTGACACGTCGCGCCGGTATCTGAATCTATTCAGCAGACATCCAGCCTGCAACTCAACATTTGTTTTCCTCGGTTCTGTTGTTTTATCTTCCACAGTACTAGTAGTTATATTCACTGGCACCCAAGGGAATCCGTACCGCCACTAGTACTGTCGCGATGATTTAGACTAGCCACAGCGGGAGTAATTTCAGCAGTAACATCAAGTCCAACTCAACAAATTTGTTTATGTGGCAATGAGTTAATGAGGAGAGAGGTAGTTGTAGTAACTTAGCTAGTTACTGTAACATCACATGTCCCAATGCAATATGAGTCTATAACCTAATAAATGAATCTTTGCATGTTACCACACTTAAGTTATTATCCACTATGAAGATAGTGAGCATAATTGGTTTGCTACCAACATTTGGCTTGGCACTGCCAACTATTGGCTATACCGAGACTTGCCAACTATTGGTAACTTTATGTGAGAGAGACAAAACAATTCGTAGCCAACCAAGTAGTTGCTAATATTTGGCACAATGCCAAACATTGGCATTGCCAATTTTTGGCAGCAACCCAATTATGCTCAGTAACATAGTCTAGGGATATGTGTATGTTACTAGTGTATGTTACTCTCCATTGTGGCTAGTCTTATATCGGGATGCTTCTAGGGAAACACAGGCAAATTTGAATGAGGCAAACCCACGAAGGATCCGACCGTGTCACGCCCCTGATCTCACCTTCTTTTGTTTTTGCCGGCCAAGATTTCCGAGCAGTCGTCGATGTGTGTGTGCCCCTCGGTAGACCTACAGATGGAGCTGTCATGCCAGCTTAAGAAACTAGCCGGGGGAAAAGATGTCTGTGCATATCATTTGGGCTTTGGCCGCAACACGACACCGCTAAACTATTGCGTTTCGGGG
>NC_041382.1:169522131-169539220 GCF_002162155.2 Triticum dicoccoides
GGTCATTTTCACACGTCGTATAATAATACTCGCCCGCCGTAGGCGCGCCTGTTGGGTTTCGTAGTAATTTCAAAAAAAATTCCTACGCACACGCAAGATCATGGTGATGCATAGCAACGAGAGGGGGAGAGTGTGATCTACGTACCCTTGTAGATCGACAACGGAAGCGTTAACTTGGTTGATGTAGTCGTACGTCTTCACGGCCCGACCGATCAAGCACCGAAACTACGGCACCTCCGAGTTCTAGCACACGTTTAGCTCGATGACGATCCCCCGACTCCGATCCAGCAAAGTGTCGGGGAAGAGTTCCGTCAGCACGACGGCGTGGTGACGATCTTGATGTACTACTGTCGCAGGGCTTCGCCTAAGCACCGCTACAATATTATCGAGGACTATGGTGGAAGGGGGCACCGCACACGGCTAAGAATATGATCACGTGGATCAACTTGTGTGTCTAGGGGTGCCCCTTGCCTCCGTATATAAAGGATCCAAGGGGGGAGTGCGTCCGGCCCTAGTAGGAGGCACGCAGGAGGAGTCCTACTCCTACCGGGAGTAGGACTCCCCTCCCTTTCCTTGTCCAAGTAGGAGAGGGGGAAGGAGAGAAGAAAAAGGGGGGGCGCCGCCCCTCCCTCCTTGTCCAATTTGGACTAGGGGGAGAGGGGGCGCGCGGCCTGCCCTGGCAGCCCCTCCTCTTCCCCACTTTAGGCCCATGAGGCCCATTAACCCCCCGGGGGGTTCCGGTAACCCCCCGGTGCTCCGGTTTTATCCGAAACTTCCCCGGAACACTTCCGGTGGTCGAATATAGCCGTCCAATATATCAATCTTTATTTCTCGACCATTTCGAGACTCCTCGTCATGTCCGTGATCACATCCAGAACTCCGAACTAACTTCGGTACATAAAACTCATAAACTCATAATATAACTGTCATCGAAACCTTAAGCGTGCGGACCCTACGGGTTCGAGAACAATGTAGACATGACCGAAACACGTCTCCGGTCAATAACCAATAGCGGAACCTGGATGCTCATATTGGCTCCTACATGTTCTACGAAGATCTTTTATCGGTCAGACCGCATAACTACATACGTTGTTCCCTTTGTCATCGGTATGTTACTTGCCCGAGATTCGATCATCGGTATCCCATACCTAGTTCAATCTCGTTACTGGCAAGTCTCTTTACTCGTTCCGTAATACATCATCTCACAACTAACTCATTAGTTGCAATGCTTGCAAGGCTTATGTGATGTGGATTACCGAGAGGGCCCAGAGATACCTCTCCGACAATCGAAGTGACAAATTCTAATCTCGAAATACGCCAACCCAACATGTACCTTTGGAGACACCTGTAGAGCACCTTTATAATCACCCATTTACGTTGTGACGTTTGGTAGCACACAAAGTGTTCGTCCGGCAAACGGGAGTTGCATAATCTCATAGTCATAGGAACATGTATAAGTCATGAAGAAAGCAATAGCAACATACTAAACGATCGGGTGCTAAGCTAATGGAATGGGTCATGTCAATCAGATCATTCACCTAATGATGTGATCCCGTTAATCAAATAACAACTCTTTGTTTATGGTTAGGAAATATAACCATCTTTGATTAACGAGCTAGTCAAGTAGAGGCATAGTAGTGACACTCTGTTTGTCTATGTATTCACACATGTATTATGTTTCCGGTTAATACAATTCTAGCATGAATAATAAACATTTATCATGATATAAGGAAATAAATAATAACTTTATTATTGCCTCTAGGGCATATTTCCTTCAGTCTCCCACTTGCACTAGAGTCAATAATCTAGATTACACAGTAATGATTCTAACACCCATGGAGCCTTGGTGCTGATCATGTTTTGCTCGTGGAAGAGGCTTAGTCAACGGGTCTGCAACATTCAGATCCGTATGTATCTTGCAAATCTCTATGTCTCCCACCTGGACTAGATCCCGGATGGAATTGAAGCGTCTTTTGATGTGCTTGGTTCTCTTGTGAAATCTGGATTCCTTTGCCAAGGCAATTGCACCAGTATTGTCACAAAAGATTTTCATTGGACCCGATGCACTAGGTATGACACCTAGATTGGATATGAACTCCTTCATCCAGACTCCTTCATTTGCTGCTTCCGAAGCAGCTATGTACTCCGCTTCACATGTAGATCCCGCTACAATGCTTTGTTTCGAACTGCACCAACTGACAGCCCCACCGTTTAATGTAAACACGTATCCGGTTTGCGATTTAGAATCGTCCGGATCAGTGTCAAAGCTTGCATCAACGTAACCTTTTACGATGAGCTCTTTGTCACCTCCATATATGAGAAACATATCCTTAGTCCTTTTCAGGTATTTCAGGATGTACTTGACCGTTGTCCAGTGATCCACTCCTGGATCACTTTGGTACCTCCCTGCTAGACTTATAGCAAGGCACACATCAGGTCTGGTACACAGCATTGCATACATGATAGAGCCTATGGCTGAAGCATAGGGAACATCTTTCATTTTCTCTCTATCTTCTGCAGTGGTCGGGCATTGAGTCTCACTCAACTTCACACCTTGTAACACAGGCACGAACCCTTTCTTTGCTTGATCCATTTTGAACTTCTTCAAAACTTTGTCAAGGTATGTGCTTTGTGAAAGTCCAATTAAGCGTCTTGATCTATCTCTATAGATCTTAATGCCTAATATGTAAGCAGCTTCACCGAGGTCTTTCATTAAAAAACTCTTATTCAAGTATCCCTTTATGCTATCCAGAAATTCTATATCATTTCCAATTAGTAATATGTCATCCACATATAATATCAGAAATGCTACAGAGCTCCCACTCACTTTCTTGTAAATACAGGCTTCTCCAAAAGTCTGTATAAAACCAAATGCTTTGACCACTCTATCAAAGCGTTTATTCCAACTCCGAGAGGCTTGCACCAGTCCATAAATGGATCGCTAGAGCTTGCACACTTTGTTAGCTCCATTTGGATCGACAAAACCTTCTGGTTGCATCATATACAACTCTTCTTCCAGAAATCCATTCAGGAATGCAGTTTTGACATCCATCTGCCAAATTTCATAATCATAAAATGCGGCAATTGCTAACATGATTCGGACAGACTTAAGCATCGCTACGGGTGAGAAGGTCTCATCGTAGTCAATCCCTTGAACTTGCCGAAAACCTTTTGCGACAAGTCGAGCTTTGTAGACAGTAATATTACCGTCAGCGTTAGTCTTCTTCTTAAAGATCCATTTATTCTCAATTGCTTGCCGATCATCGGGCAAGTCAACCGAAGTCCATACTTTGTTCTCATACATGGATCCCATCTCAGATTTCATGGTTTCAAGCCATTTTGCGGAATCTGGGCTCACCATCGCTTCTTCGTAGTTCGTAGGTTCATCATGATCTAGTAGCATGACTTCCAGAACAGGATTACCGTACCACTCTGGCGCGGATCTCACTCTGGTTGATCTATGAGATTCAGTAGTATCTTGTTCTGAAGTTTCATGATCATCATCTTTAGCTTCCTCACTAACTGGTGTAGGTGTCACTGAAACAGTTTTCTGTGATGCACTACTTTCCAATAAGGGAGCAGGTACAGTTACCTCGTCAAGTTCTACTTTCCTCCCACTCACTTCTTTCGAGAGAAACTCCTTCTCCAGAAAGTTTCTGAATTTAGCAACAAAAGTCTTGCCCTCGGATCTGTGATAGAAGGTGTATCCAATAGTTTCCTTTGGATATCCTATGAAGACACATTTCTCCGATTTGGGTTCGAGCTTATCAGGTTGAAGCTTTTTCACATAAGCATCGCAGCCCCAAACTTCCAGAAACGACAACTTTGGTTTTTTGCCAAACCACAGTTCATAAGGCGTCGTCTCAACGGATTTTGATGGTGCCCTATTTAACGTGAATGCGGCCGTCTCTAGAGAGCATCCCCAAAACGATAGCGGTAAATCAGTAAGAGACATCATAGATCGCACCATATCTAGTAAAGTACGATTATGACGTTCGGACACACCATTACGCTGTGGTGTTTCGGGTGGCGTGAGTTGCGAAACTATTCCACAATTTTTCAAATGTACACCAAACTCGTAACTCAAATATTCTCCTCCATGATCAGATCGTAGAAAATTTATTTTCTTGTTACGATGATTTTCTACTTCACTCTGAAATTCTTTGAACTTTTCAAATGTTTCAGACTTGTGTTTCATTAAGTAGATATACCCATATCTGCTTAAGTTATTTGTGAAGGTGAGAAAATAACGATATCCGCCACGAGCCCCAATATTCATCGGACCACATACATCTGTATGTATGATTTCCAACAAATCTGTTGCTCTCTCCATAGTACCGGAGAACGGTGTTTTGGTCATCTTGCCCATGAGGCACGGTTCGCAAATACCAAGTGATTCATAATAAAGTGGTTCCAAAAGTCGATCAGTATGGAGTTTCTTCATGCGCTTTACACCGATATGACCTAAACGACAGTGCCACAAATAATTTGCACTATCATTATCAACTCTGCACCTTTTGGCTTCAACACTATGAATATGTGTGTCACTACTATCGAGATTCAATAAAAATAGACCACTCTTTAAGGGTGCATGACCATAAAAGATATTACTCATATAAATAGAACAACCATTATTCTCATATTTAAATGAATAACCGTCTCGCATCAAACAAGATCCAGATATAATGTTCATGCTTAACGCTGGCACCAAATAACAATTATTTAGGTCTAATATTAATCCCGAAGGTAGATGTAGAGGTAGCGTGCCGACTGCGATCACATCGACTTTGGAACCGTTTCCCACGCGCATCGTCACCTCGTCCTTAGCCAATCTTCGCTTAATCCGTAGTCCCTGTTTTGAGTTGCAAATATTAGCAACAGAACCAGTATCAAATACCCAGGTGCTACTGCGAGCATTAGCAAGGTACACATCAATAACATGTATATCACATATACCTTTGTTCACCTTGCCATCCTTCTTATCCGTCAAATACTTGGGGCAGTTCCGCTTCCAGTGACCAGTCTGCTTGCAGTAGAAGCACTCAGTTTCAGGCTTAGCTCCAGGTTTGGGTTTCTTATCTTGAGTAGCAACTTGCGTGCTATTCTTTTTGAAGTTCCCCTTCTTCTTCCCTTTGCCATTTTTCTTAAAACTAGTGGTCTTGTTGACCATCAACACTTGATGCTCCTTCTTGATTTCTACCTCCGCAGCTTTCAGCATTGCGAAGAGCTCGGGAATAGTCTTATTCATCCCTTGCATATTATAGTTCATCACGAAGCTCTTGTAGCTTGGTGGCAGTGATTGGGGAATTCTGTCAATGACGCAATCATCTGGAAGATTAACTCCCAATTGAATCAAGTGATTATTATACCCAGACATTTTGAGTATATGCTCACTGACAGAACTGTTCTCCTCCATCTTGCAGCTATAGAACTTATTGGAGACTTCATATCTCTCAATCCGGGCATTTGCTTGAAATATTAACTTCAACTCCCGGAACATCTCATATGCTCCATGACGTTCAAAATGTCGTTGAAGTCCCGATTCTAAGCCGTAAAGCATGGCACACTGAACTATCGAGTAGTCATCAGTTTTGCTCTGCCAGACGTTCATAACATCTGGTGTTGCTCCAGCAGCAGGCCTGGCACCCAGCGGTGCTTCCAGGACGTAATTCTTCTGTGCAGCAATGAGGATAATCCTCAAGTTACGAACCCAGTCCGTGTAATTGCTACCATCATCTTTCAACTTTGCTTTCTCAAGGAACGCATTAAAATTCAACGGAACAACAGCACGAGCCATCTATCTACAATCAAGCAAAAACAAGCAAGATACTATCAGGTACTAAGTTTCATGATAAATTTAGGTTCAATTAATTTACTTGAAGAACTCCCACTTAGATAGACATCCCTCTAATCCTCTAAGTGATTACGTGATTCAAATCAACTAAACCATGTCCGATCATCACGTGAGATGGAGTAGTTTCATTGGTGAACATCACTATGTTGATCATATCTACTATATGATTCACGCTCGACCTTTCGGTCTCCGTGTTCCGAGGCCATATCTGTATATGCTTGGCTCGTCAAGTATAACCTGAGTATTCCGCGTGTGCAACTGTTTTGCATCCGTTGTATTTGAACGTAGAGCCCATCACACCCGATCATCACGTGGTGTCTCAGCACGAAGAACTTTCGCAACTGTGCATACTCAGGGAGAACACTTCTTGATAATTAGTGAGAGATCATCTTATAATGCTACCGTCAATCAAAGCAAGATAAGATGCATAAAAGATAAACATCACATGCAATCAATATAAGTGATATGATATGGCCATCATCATCTTGTGCTTGTGATCTCCATCTTTGAAGCACCGTCGTGATCACCATCGTCACCGATGCGACACCTTGATCTCCATCGTAGCATCGTTGTCGTCTCGCCAATCTTATGCTTCCACGAGCATCGCTACTGCTTAGTGATAAAGTAAAGCATTACAGCGCGATTGCATTGCATACAATAAAGCAACAACCATATGGCTCCTGCCAGTTGCCGATAACTCGGTTACAAAACATGATCATCTCATACAATAAAATTTAGCATCATGTCTTGACCATATCACATCACAACATGCCTTGCAAAAACAAGTTAGACGTCCTCTACTTTGTTGTTGCAAGTTTTACGTGGCTGCTACGGGCTTAAGCAAGAACCAATCTTACCTACGCATAAAAACCACAACGATAGTTTGTCAAGTTGGTGCTGTTTTAACCTTCGCAAGGACCGCGCGTAGCCACACTTGGTTCAACTAAAGTTGGAGAAACTGTCACCCGCAAGCCACCTATGTGCAAAGCACGTCGGGAGAACCGGTCTCGCGTAAGCGTAAGTGTAATGTCGGTCCAGGCCGCTTCGTCCAACAATACCGCCGAACCAAAGTATGACATGCTGGTAAGCAGTATGACTTATATCGCCCACAACTCACTTGTGTTCTACTCGTGCATATAACATCAACATATATAACCTAGGCTCGGATGCCACTGTTGGGTTTCGTAGTAATTTCAAAAAAAATCCTACGCACACGCAAGATCATGGTGATGCATAGCAATGAGAGGGGGAGAGTGTGATCTACGTACCCTTGTAGATCGACAACGGAAGTGTTAACTTGGTTGATGTAGTCGTACGTCTTCACGGCCCGACCGATCAAGCACCGAAACTACGGCACCTCCGAGTTCTAGCACACGTTCAGCTCGATGACGATCCCCGGACTCCGATCCAGCAAAGTGTCGGGGAAGAGTTCCGTCAGCACGAAGGCGTGGTGACGATCTTGATGTACTACTGTCGCAGGGCTTCGCCTAAGCACCGCTACAATATTATCAAGGACTATGGTGGAAGGGGGCACCGCACACGGCTAAGAATATGATCACGTGGATCAACTTGTGTGTCTAGGGTGCCCCTTGCCTCCGTATATAAAGGATCCAAGGGGGGAGTGCGTCCGGCCCTAGTAGGAGGCACGCAGGAGGAGTCCTACTCCTACCGGGAGTAGGACTCCCCTCCCTTTCCTTGTCCAAGTAGGAGAGGGGGAAGGAGAGAAGAAAAGGGGGGGGGGGCGCCCCTCCCTCCTTGTCCAATTCGGACTAGGGGGAGAGGGGGCGCGCGGCCTGCCCTGGCAGCCCCTCCTCTTCTCCACTTTAGGCCCATGAGGCCCATTAACCCCCCGGGGGGTTCCGGTAACCCCCCGGTGCTCCGGTTTTATGTGAAACTTCCCCGGAACACTTCTGGTGTTCGAATATAGCCGTCCAATATATCAATCTTTATGTCTCGACCATTTCGAGACTCCTCGTCATGTCCGTGATCATATCCGGGGGACTCTGAACTAACTTCGGTACATCAAAACTCATAAACTCATAATATAACTGTCATCGAAACCTTAAGCGTGCGGACCCTACGGGTTCGAGAACAATGTAGACATGACCGAGACACGTCCCCGGTCAATAACCAATAGCGGAACCTGGATGCTCATATTGGCTCCTACATGTTCTACGAAGATCTTTTATCGGTCAGACCGCATAACAACATATGTTGTTCCCTTTGTCATCGGTATGTTACTTGCCCGAGATTCGATCGTCGGTATCCCATACCTAGTTCAATCTCGTTACCGGCAAGTCTCTTTACTCGTTTCGTAATACATCATCTCACAACTAACTCATTAGTTGCAATGCTTGCAAGGCTTATGTGATGTGGATTGCCGAGAGGGCCCAGAGATACCTCTCTGACAATTGGAGTGACAAATTCTAATCTCGAAATAGGCCAACCCAACATGTACCTTTGGAGACACCTGTAGAGCACCTTTATAATCACCCATTTACGTTGTGACGTTTGGTAGCACACAAAGTGTTCCTCCGGCAAACAGGAGTTGCATAATCTCATAGTCATAGCTCATAGGAACATGTATAAGTCATGAAGAAAGCAATAGCAACATACTAAACGACCGGGTGCTAAGCTAATGGAATGGGTCATGTCAATCAGATCATTCACCTAATGATGTGATCCCGTTAATCAAATAACAACTCTTTGTTTATGGTTAGAAAACATAACCATCTTTGATTAACGAGCTAGTCAAGTAGAGGCATACTAGTGACACTCTGTTTGTCTATGTATTCACACATGTATTATGTTTCCGGTTAATACAATTCTAGCACGAATAATAAACATTTATCATGATATAAGGAAATAAATAATAACTTTATTATTGCCTCTAGGGCATATTTCCTTCAGCGCCCGCATCCCCGTACGGCGCTGTCGCGTACGGCTGCCCGTACGCGCCCACGTCCGCATGCACGGCCGCTCGTAGGCGCTCACGTCCCGCATGCACGCCCGCCCGCGCCCGCTGCGTACGCTTGAGTGATTAAAAAAACTATCGGCGAACCCTATCTTCAAGATGCCTCACCCGCCTCCTCTCGCGCCGCCGCTGCTGCCATCTCCCGCAGTACCTGGCAGACGAAAAAAAACGTACGCGTTGTGCACTACGCCGACAACCGCCTCGGTCGGGCAGACGCCTCCGCCACTGGCGGCTCGTATCCGGCGACAACCGCCTCATGTCTGATGAAGGCAACGAGGTACGCGAGGCGCTGGCATATTTGATTATATATGAACGTGCATAGATTAAGGCTGAAATAGGATATGACAGTGATGATGGCGGTAGCGAGGACGGATCATTGTCATTGGATGAAGACGAACATGACGGCGAAAATTATATGAGTTTGGATGAGTCTTACAGTGGCAATGTAAGTGGTCTGCATGTTCTCAACCATATTAAATACAAGCATCCGCGATGACAATAACATGTTTGACTTTGAACAGATAGGAGGGGATGATGACAATGAGGATATGGATGTAGATGATTCATATGCTGAAAGCGGAAGCCATGTAGGTTTAGAATTATGTACATTATTTTAAAGTGAAATTAAATACGCATCAAGTCTTACATATCATATTTACAATTTGCGCAAATGGA
Organism: Triticum dicoccoides; assembly: GCF_002162155.2. Taxonomy (NCBI): domain Eukaryota; kingdom Viridiplantae; phylum Streptophyta; class Magnoliopsida; order Poales; family Poaceae; genus Triticum; species Triticum dicoccoides. Next base: position 169,531,635 of record NC_041382.1, read on the forward strand.
AGTGGAAGGGTACTATCAGTGGAATTTTTTCGATGATGCCAATGATGAAAATGATATCGATGCATCTTATAATGACAGCTCGAGCAAAGTAAGTAGTGGAAAGTGAATACATATGATAGTCCTTATACAACTACTTACTGACATATACCGTTGTTTGTATTTTTTTCAGGAAGAGGATGGTGATGTGTGCGAAAACGATGATGATGCCGATGGTGATGAGTGCAATTTTGATACTGGGTACGATGAATACCAGCAAGAATCACTGGACAGGCATTGGACGGTGATGTCCACGACGTTCAGGACAGACGAGGAGGCATATGATTTCTATAACGACTATACGAAAAAGCGTGGCTTCAGCATTAGGAGGGACAACTTGAAATATAGTAAGGGTATCAACGCACGTAGGCGGTTGAGGAGGTTTCTCTGTTCAAGGTCTGGGAAACGACAGGCCAAGTTTTGTACCATGGAAGGGAAGAAGCACAGGCTGAGAGCCAAGACTCGGTGCTATTGCGAGGCCCATCTAACTGTGAAGGTTGACAGAGAGCGCTCCATTTGGTATGTCAGCAGTTTCAGCGATGATCATAGTCACACTCTTGCTAGACCAGATGAAGTTATATATCCTCGATCTCATAATCAGATAAAGGAATACCAGAAGCTCGAGATCTTAGCAATGGCAGGTGCTGGGCTAAAAAAACATTGGATTTATGACAACTTCGTTAGTAGGTATGGATCATATGCACTGGCTGGTTTCGGGAGGAGGAAGCTTTATAACATGTGTTATAGGGAGAAAATGAAGTTGCTAGCAAAGGGTGATGCGGACACTGCAATTGGTATCATGATGAAGAGAAAGACAAGGGATCCAGACTTTTCTTTGAGCACACTATCGACGCAGAAGGAAAGCTGAAGAACATGTTCTGGTGTGATTCTCAGTCATGTTGGGATTACCTTGACTTTGGTGATATAATTGTCTTCGACAGCACTTACAAGATGAATAGGCACGGAATGCCATTCATACCTTTTGTTGGTCTAAACAATCATCGTTGCACCGCTGTGTTCGGTTGTGCAGTTGTGTCAGATGAGACGGAGGATACATACGTTTGGGTGTTGCGTACCTTCTTAAGAGCTCATTGTCAAAAGAAGCCGAGGTCTATAATTACTGACGGAGACGCAGCCATGATAAGGGCCATCAGGAAGGTCCTTACTGACGTGTGGCATCGACTATGTTCGTGGCATATTGAGAAAAACATGCAGAAGCACCTCCACCACAAGTCCCTTAAGGAGTTCAGGTCTCTTATTTATTATGCCACTACACATGATGATTTGAGGCGAGATGGGCAGCTTTTAGAGCTAAATGGGAGTCGGAGAAAACTGAAACATGGTTGCGTAGGATGTACCGGAAGAAAAGGCTTTGGGCTGCGTCATATCTCACCGGTGGGTTCTTCCTTGGTATGCAGAGTAACCAGAGGAGCGAGAGTCTGAACTCTTGCCTTCATATGCATTTTGACTCTGGCGTGACAATTGTTGATATGGTTGTGCATTATGAGAACTGAATTGTTTGGCTCCATGAGAACGAGTCACATGACGACTGCCTGTCCACACAGACACTCCCTGTAGCAGTACTCGACGACTTCAAATGCATTGAAAAAGCCGCTGCCCGTGACTTCACTGCGGTGAACTTTTACCTCTTGCAGAAAGAAATGAAGAAGGCAGCGGATCTTGAGATCATAGATAGACTGAGTGGAGCCGTCAGTAGGAGATTCATAGTGGCATGGAAAAATAACAGGCAACTGAGATTCAAAGTGGACTATACACCTAGTAATTCAGAAGAAACAGTGAAGTGCATTTGTGATAGTATGAAACGTAAAGGTCTTCCATGCAAGCATGTTCTTTATGTTTTAGCCAGGTTGAACGTGCAGGACTTACCTAGGTGCTTAGTGCTACAAAAATTCAGCAAGAATGCTAGAGGTGGACTGCCCGTGAAACGCACTAGCGATCTCTTCGCATGGGGATGGGCAGGTACTGAGGAGAGAACTAAGTACAGTCAGTTGACTATTTTGTCCGCGGAAGCAAATCATGCGGCATGTAATAAACCATTTCTATTTGATAAACTGAAGGCTGCTCTGGAGGATGTGATAGCAAATAAGGATGTTGAGGAGGAAGATTATGTGAGACAGCATACAGTTGCACATGATGATGCTTTTGTGCCGAATCAAAATCATGTTTTTGTTGGTGATCCAGAAAAAATCAATACAAAAGGAGCACCGAAAGGGTAGAATAACAAAGGCCGTGGTAAGGAACCTGGCGTGACTACAAACGGTAGACCCAAAGGTTTTGATGGGAAACCTATACGTCTATGCGGTTTATGCAGAGGAAATGGTAATTTCAAAAACAATTGTCCTCAGAATCCAAAGTATGTGCACATTTTTTCATTAACATTCTTTTCGTGTTTAGTTAACACTTTACAAATTTTTGACGTATATTGCAATCTTTCTATGCAGGAACATGGCAGGATGATCATAGCAAAGAAATATTTGAATAAAAAGAACAACTTTTGATTACAGTTGACGATTTATTTGGTTGTCTTAAACAATAGTACTTACATATTTGTTTCGTTACATTGATACGAAAGACTTGTAATCGGTGTTTACTTATGTCATATTTGTTGGCGCTATACTCGTTGTTCTTAATATGATATGCGACATACAAATTTTACGTTATAATATGATATGCGTTATACAAATTTAACATGATATGTATTATATATTTTTTTGTATATATATATAGTTTTGTATATAAATCATGCATGTTGGGCAATCAGAGGCGCTGCATAGCCGCCGGTTGCTTTAAGTTAAAAAAAATAACGTTAACAGACGCCAGTAGGCGCCACGGACGGCGATTCCGAGGCGCTGCACAGCCGCCAGTAGGCGCCGCGGAGGGCGATCCCGAGGCTGACCCCGCCTCGGGCGCAGAGGGGCGCACGCGGGACGATGCAGGATCAGCCTCGGTGCCGGCAACGGCCAACCCTGGGGCGACGCGTGGCGCGGGCCCGCTGGCCAGACGACGCGGCCCACGTGCGCCATGTAGCGGCGAACGTGCGGCGCGGGCGGCGCTCGCCTCTGAGATATCGTCATCATATATCATCGGAGTATTTTAAAACCCCAAATCATATATTCGCGAGAACACTCACTGAACATAAATTATAAATTAAATAGTAAAATAAGAGATGATAAAATGTATTTTTAATAAATTTGCCAGGGTACATAAACTTGACATGCTAAAAATATTTGAAACTCACATAAAAAAATAAAGCATCCACACACAATTCTCATTCATGAACAAATAATATTTCGACAATCACGTAGAATTGCCGTATGATATTTTTATTTTTGTTTCCTCTTCGCAAGTCGAATTACTTTGTTCTTCACTTCTGTAAGCTTATTTTCGGGGGACATAATAATTTCAGCTATCATTCTTTCTCTCGAACTATCAATAGATTCCTGAAAAGTAATAAAAATAATATTATTTTCATCACTTATATATGATATAATGTACACATTTTTTATACTTAAAATGTACCCACCTAAGAAATAGGAGTAATAAATTTTTCTCCGTCCCAGTATTGAAAACAGCAAAGGACGAACAGTCCACATGAGTTCCTATGTTAAAAAAACATAAGTGCAATTTTGAAAGCACGTTAAGTAAGATAGTACTTGACCAATTAATGTATTTCAAAAGCACGTGGTACATGTAACTCACCCATCTTCTTGTTGAGGCATGTCGTAGGGGACTATAGGCCATGCAGACACATCCGGGAATGATATAATAGCACTGTAATTTGCATCTTGAATATCTCCTGCAAGTTGCTCTCTCTGACAAAAAAATATGAAAACGTTGACTACATACGGTAAACAAATTATATAGTTAATTGTACACACATGAATACGAAACTTACAAAATTTTCAACGAATTTTCTGGTAGCTTCAGAGATATTTACTTCCCCCCTCAAAGAATCAAAAATTTGAAACTCTTTATTTCTAGTGTGCAAAACACATGTAATCCAATGGTTTTTATCCTTTTTTAACGCAAAATAAGCTTATTTCATAACTTAAATATTGTTAGTAAGCTCGGCTTTCACATAAGATAGTAATGAAAATACAATTCTGTAATAGAAACGGTATCTTCGGTTTTGCAAAATATTCTGTCATGCATCTGTTGAGAGGTTCATTTGCATGTGCTAAGCCTTCTGGATCGTCTACCGACTTCTCTCGTCTTACTGACTTTGACCGAGTGTTCAATAACCAGTAAGATCTATATGTGGGTACAATATACCTGTCTTTGACGATACTTGAATCTGATATGTACGTCGCATAAGCATCAATTACCTGAAATAAATAAGTAAATTTAAGATGGATGCAACATACTTCACGCATGACATAAGCATGATAATAAAAATACATACATCACCGGATATCCATGCATGGTTAAGTATCTGGCAAACTCGGTCCGCAGAAAGTCCTTCATCTTTACCGTTGTTGAATATTTCATGGTTCTTATGTTTTGGTGAGTGCTCGTACGCTTTCATGTACTGCACAGCGGCACGCACCATATCATCCACAGAATGATCAAATTTAGGGGTTGTTTCATTAAACAGTTCTACTACACAAGTCAATAAAGTTAAAGTACAAATTTATACTACATAATTTCCAATAATATATTCATAGCATGTTTAACTTACTCGTTTTCGCGGAACGATTTGCACGTTTTCTCGGAGTCTTTTTAACATAAGGAGATTTAGTGTACTTTGACGCACACCGCTTTCGCTTCGCTGGAATCACCACCTTCTTCTCTTCTACCTCGCTATTACCATCTGACAAGGCCTGTGACACTTCTTGCTCATTTTGAGGGACTTGCCATGTTGTAGCTTCTATTTCATCGGTTTTTAAAGATGATGCTTCTTTTTTCTGTCTGCTCTGGGATATCTATAGGATCCTCCTTCTCATATTTAAAGCTACTCAAGTGACCAATACTGAATTTGAACTAATCCCCTTCTTCAGAATCCAAATCATAATGCCCACTGCCATTTCGGCCATTAGGTATGTGTTTGTCATCATACTGAAATTCTTTTTGAGGATACTTGTTTTCATACCTGGACTCACTATTCTGTCCATACAGATTTTCTTCCTCCTCTACCATTGTGCCCGGTTTGTATCATACACCTGTTTTATTCATTTTCTCTAACACTCTCTGCAAAAGTAAGCTCAGTCACATGTTATATCTTTTTATTAATTTATCGAGTTTAATAAAGTGCATACCAGAGTTGTTACATTTTTATCTATGCGCACAACTCCGGCATACCAAACAATTCCTTACGAATTTCCTTCATATCATTCATAACTCGGTCCATAAGAGGCATTAGATTAGCAGTGACCTCGGACACGTTGTCCACTTTTTTCTTTCCCGTAACGGATGACTTTCGGCTACTATGTATCTTACTGCTTTCAGCTTGTTCATCTGCAAGTTTTTTCATTCTATACTCCTTCGTAATGCAGTCATCAATCTGCAAAGTGAGTATGCAATGACAACATGAGTACATAACATTCTCAATGCATAATCAATGTACAACTAAATAAACATTATAATATTACCAATCCATTGCCACGACCATTTTCCAGGTCGTACTTTTCTCGTTTCTCCGCTTTAGATTCAGTCCAATCTTTCATTAGGGGAACTTGCAACTACAACGGGTCATTTTTCGGGCCGGTGGTTGGCTGCACCTTCTCCCAATATAAGTACTACAAAACAAATGACAAAATAAGTTACGAACACATAAATTAAAGGAATATGAAATAGCATTAATTAATAGCATACCTGGAGTAGGACTAGGTTGCCACATGGCCATTGCCTCACACGGCCGTCCTGCTTTAGTTTACCAATCTCCGTCAAACAAGTTCACAAAGTGAACACGTTAAAATTCAACATGCTTATCCGCTTCACGTCATGCACCAACGCGTAGTACTCCTTTGGTATGGAGACAGCCGACATGGGTGCAATAATGGTCCCCAGCAAAACAAGAACAGCCATCCGAAGAAATTCATCGTCGGCGGATTTATTCCTCACAATTTTTTGAATCAAGTCATCTATCATTATGTGACCATTTTTTTGTGAACATACTGAATAGGAATTTTCTTTATTAACTCTTTTCCTTCCGTCCCAAGAATGCGGAAAACATCCTCACCTTCATTCTTAAACCCAAATATTGAAAACACATCGTCCGGTCTAAGTGAAATAAGGCCTTTACTGCCACTATGTTCTTGTATCATGAATTTTTTGCTGTTTGGGTTATAACCTAACAACATAAAATGCAGCAAAAAATCTCTCATTTGTACTGACGGAATGATCAACATCTCTTCCAAGCCTGTTTCGTAGAACCTAAATCGCTGAGCGGTGGTAAATTTTTCAACGAGACTTATCCACTTCTCTATGGAACATGGAATCACACCATCGATGTCCATACTGCATGTTAATTTTTTCCTATTAATACATATGATTACGCAATAGCATCGACAAAAATAGTTTGAGGTGGGAAACGTGACCTTAATCCGGGCGACAACCGCCGAACAACGGCTGTGGCGGAGCCGAAAGCAGGCTGCCCAGCATCGGTGATCTACGCCGGGCGTGGGGCAGTCTGTGCCAACAAGTGCCGTTGACTGTGGACGGCGATGGACGGCGCTGCTCGTGCGGTGAGGTCGTTGCGCGCCTGAGGGCGATCGTGGTAGGGCGACTGGGGGCACGGGGCGGCGTACGGGGGGCGAATGGTGTGGATAGGGTTCCGCCGTGCGTGGCGGTATACGGCGATGGAAAAGAAAAAAACAATTATTCGTTCGCCATCTGGGCCCAGGCCCGATACCGCCGAACCTATAGCGCCCAACCTATAGCCACGGTGGGCACCGCCGAACATGATAATGTTTAGTCCCACATTGCTTCTCGTCGTGCTAATTCACCTGTTTAAATACCGTAGTCTGCTTGCAATGTCAAGTCCTCTAGTGTGGCGGTATCACTTAAGGAGGTTAACGTAAATTATGCTCTGGCACTCCATAATCATGGAATGTCACAGCAATAATTCACTTTAATCTTCTTAAATGAGTCCGTCCGCAATATGGGACTTTTTATATTTTTGTTTATTTTGTATTATTTTTTTCATTAAACGCCGCCATGTTTTTTTGACACGCCTGCAAAATTTGGATGTGTTTCGACACTCGATGCATTTACTACGATTTTCTCCGTGAAAATACCCAGAAAACATCTCCCGACGTGACGTGACTTCCGTTCGTACTCTGATTCCGTCGTAATCTGACGTGCGAGATCATGGGGGTCACTCACACGTGCATGCAAAAGTTGGGTGCGTTCCGTCCATGTTGACATGTACTCACAGTACAAACCTGAGGTGTCGGTCTAGGGTGTGACATGCATTCAGTACGTGTTCCCTTTCGCAAAGCCATGAAACATTGGGATTTTTTTTCACACCCTACAGTGTGGCACACAAGCACGCCTGCAAAATTTGGGTGTGTTTCGACACTCGATGCATT
>NC_041382.1:169540441-169549406 GCF_002162155.2 Triticum dicoccoides
GACATGTACTCACAGTACAAATCTGAGGTGTCGGTCTGGGTGTGACATGCATTCAGTATGTGTTCCCTTTCGCAAAGCCATGAAACGTCGGGATTTTTTTTTCACACGCTACAGTGTGGCACACAAGCACGCCTGCAAAATTTGGGTGTGTTTCGACACTCGATGCATTTACTACGATTTTCTCCGTAAAAATACCCAGAAAACGTCTCCCGACGTGACGCGACTTCAGTTCGTACTCCGATTCCGTCGTAATCTGACGTGCGAGATCGTGGGGGTCACTCACACGCGCATGCAAAAGTTGGGTGCGTTCCATCCATGTTGACATGTACTCACAGTACAAACCTGAGGTGTCTGGACGTGACGCAACGTGCTCTTCGTATCGAAACACTTTAAATGCTGACCGGACGTGACGCAACGTGCTCTTCGTATCGAAACACTTTAAATGCTGACCGAACGTGACGCAACGTGCTCTTCGTATCGAAATACCATAAATTTTAGGATTATGTGTGGGAGTGGGCATACTAACTCACATGCAAAATTTCAGGTCATTCTGAAGATGTCAAAAAATTGACCTTCTTCTCCATAGACCGTTTGGGTAGGAGCAAAGGCCCTGTCCGAAAACGAGTTATTTTTCGACATCCTTCAAATGAACCCAATTTTTTTCCACAGTCTTGTACCATCATGAATAGGATGCATGACAAGTTTCGTGGCTTTTTGACATTTTATGAATTTTCTATAATTTTTTTGGTTGAAACACTTTAAATGCTGACCGGACGTGACACAACGTGCTCTTCGTATCGAAATACCATAAATTTTAGGATTATGTGTGGGAGTGGGCATACTAACTCACATGCAAAATTTCAGGCCATTCTGAAGATGTCAAAAAATTGACCTTCTTAATATGATGCATGAATTTGAAACAACTAAAACGCTGACCGGACAAAAATATTACAAAACTTTATGTATTAATAAACAAACTTTGCATAAAATGCTAAATTATCAAAAATAAGATATGTAATAATGATGTGATCTGAATTTACAATGCACTAGCAGCACTACCGCAGCTGCCCGGACAGTGTTCTGTCCGGGCAACTGCGGCAGAGCTGCCCGGGCAATGCAAAGTCAAATCACATTATTACTATCTATCTTATCTGCTAGGGTGCATGAATCTGCCTATATAAGCCGGTCTGGGCGTCCTTCGGCGGGCGAGGTGGGACTAAACGAAACCATCCACCCCGCCCCTGCGCCCTTGACCGCTCGCAGGCGCGCCTCCAGCGGCCCACTAGGCAGCGCGCAGCGCCGCGACAGGCCGCTCGCACGCGCGCCTTACAGCGGCCCACAGAAATCGGCCCACCTAGGCGGTCCACGCGCAACGCCGTGACAGGCGAGCGCTATCTTTAGTCCCACCTCGCCTGTCGGAGCTCGCGCGCACCAGTTTAAATAGCGCGCCCCGCCCTACACCAACGTGATCCGAAGTAATACACCGCCTACTTTCACAACGCCGCATGGTTGGGCCCGTGGGCCTTGCGGGGCCGAAAAGCGTTCCCTTTCGCCGATTAGCTTGATCGGGAGCGACTTACTAAGCCTCGCTCGGCTCCGTGGCGGCGTTCTTTTCAAAAAAAATCTCTTAACTTGTTTTGCGAATATTATGTCAATTTTTTATTGTTTGGTTTTATATTTATTTTTTTAGTTTTCATAGGTTTTTTTCAATTCAAGTTTAATTTTTATCTTACTTTTTTACAATACAACTCTTTTTAAAACTAAAAATAACAGTATCGATTTAAACACTTGATTGTTCAACAACATTTAAACACCATCCATTCAAACACTCGATATTTCATTATAGTTTTCATAGATATTTTACATAGTACTAGAAATAAAACTTAACTAAAGAACATTACGAAAATAATTAAACATTACTAAATGACATTTTCAAATAAACCCTAAACTACTCGTCCTCCACGCCGCCGAAGTCTGCCTCGTCATAGAGGTTGTCGTCGTGGTCGCTGTCGTCGCTGCTGCTGCTGCTGTCGTCGCTGCTGCTGCTGCTGTCGTCGAGGGGCACCACGGGCACGGCCGGCACGGCCGGCGCAGCCATCGAGTCCTCGAGCGCGGCGTGATACCCGGGAAAGTCCTCCGGGTCCTCCGGGTGGACGGCGCACGGGGCGACCTGAAGGTACTCCTGAACGAGCGGCGGCGGCTGCGGCATGTTCTTCGACTCCCGGAGCGCCGTCAGGTAGCCCGGCATGTCGTCCGGGTCGCCGGCCTCCGCCGCCAGCCGCCTGTACTCCGCCACCAATGCCGGCTCTGGCGGCTGCTACGGCTCGGCCAGAGGGGCGCGGCTGGACCCTGCGCCGTTCCTGCCCGCGGTACGGCTGGACCCGGCGCCGTTCCTGCCCGCCGTACAGCGATCGCCGGGGCTGAGGCGGACAGCGCCGCGGTCACCACCTGGGCCTCCGCGGGGCGCGGGCGGGTGCATGGCGAGGCGGGCGCGGGTCGAGCGCGCCTCGCCGTGGCGGTACAGCTCAAAGCCGTACCCCGTCGGAGCTGGCACGACGCCGGCGACCGCCTACGCGCGGTACGGCGCGACCACCTCCTCGAAGGTGCGGCCGTCCCAGAGCTGATGCCGCCGCGCGCGGTTGTGCTTCGTGGGCGGGCGCGGGCCGACGTAGGCGTGGAGGCGCCGCAGGTGATCGTCGGCGAGGCGGTCCGCCCAGTCGGGGTTGTTGGGGGCGTACTGGGGGTCGGCAAGCTCCTCCGGCGACAGGCGAGCCCTGTACAGGCCGACGGCGCGGGCGAAGAGGTGGGTGCCGACCTCGGGCACCGGCGCAACGGGAACACCGTCGACGCTCAGGCGCCACCTCGCCGGCAGGCGCACGTCGGGCGCGGCGGGGATGCCGAAGTGGGCGAGCTCCTCCGCCTCCTCGATCGTCAAGTTGGGGCGGGCCATCGTTGGCGAGGGGAGAGGCACGACGCGCGAGGTGGTGAAGGGCGCAAGAGGACGACGCCGGCGAGAAGGGGAGAAGGAGAGGCGAGGTGAGGGTGGTGTGCGAGCCGACGGAGGGCGCGAGGCGCTTTTTATAGGGCGTAGTGGTGGGTGGGGCGGGGGTGCCGGTGGGCAGCCGAGCGGTCAAGGGCGCAGAAGGGCAGGCGGCGGCGTGTGAATCGGCGCCGGCGATTAATGCCTGGTACACGAGGGCGGCGTGCGCGGGCGGTCAAGCGGTGGCGTGTGAATCCGCGCCGCCCGCGGACCGACGCCGGCGATGGGACGGCTCACTGCGCCGGCGTTAATGTTTCGCCTAATCCACGCCGAATTAATGGATTAGGTTTTGTACGCGTGGGCCCACCCTCCTCCTCACGCGACGTACAGCGCCCACGTACGGGCGTACAGCGGGTTGTACGGACACGCGCCTCGCTACGCCGTGGTACGCCGCGGTACGCCTCCCCCCACCTTAATTTTTCATCTTACCTCTACTCACTTATTCTCATGAAAGGGTATTTTTTAATCTGGACCGTCGATGTGTTAGGGGTTGTACCGAAAAAGAAGTGTCTTGAGAAGCAGTTGCATGAGAACGCCGTGATCCTCCGGCGCTCTGAGCCGAAACCATTTTTGGTCGCATCGGATAGGTCTCCGCGGTGGTTACGGCGACATGATGTTTTCTTGGGATGAGACGGCGATCTGGTTCTGGAACGCGATGTCCCTTCCTTCGTGCCTTCTGTGTCGACGAGCTCGCTCGTGTGCAGGATTCGGTCATGGTCGTGCGTGCAATGCCGTTTCCATTGGTGTCGTGATCAGGCTCAATTATTTGCAAGGATTTGCTGTTGTCGGTGTCAGGATTAATTGAGAACGAGTAGAGATCTTATCCTCGTGATGGTCAGATATCAGATGGCACGTGCGAGTATCGGAGTATGAGTGTGAGTGGTCGGCTTGCGACCATGCATCATGTCTGAACCACTGTTCGTAACTCTGGGCAATCATATGAATCCTTCTTGTTACTATCTATCGTCAGTTCTGATAGATGTTGTTACTATCGGTACTAGTAAGTGTGTCCGTGCGTTGCTACGGGTGACAGTGCAGTTAAACGAATGGCTTTTTTAGGATGAAGAGCATGGATAGTATCATGAGGTGACACTAAGACCTATAAAATTTTATTCAACCACTGGTAGGATAGGCGCATCAATCAGTCCTGTTTCAGTTTGATATGTTGATGTCCAAGAGCAGAATTTAAGTTCAGGGATTGCTCGAATCTGCTTCAACTCCAAGCTTAACCAACTACGCGGATCGGAGGCCTCTCATAGTATAATTTGGTGAAGTTGCCGAAGCTTAGCTTTGTGAAGTCGAATCACATAGCTTAATATGTTTACGACGACAATGTCATCGCCAAGTGGCATAACTTAGTTCTGAATCCCTCTTCTGAAGAACCCAGTCGAAGCGCTATTCATGACGCCGCCGTTGTTCCCTTCTCACAAGCTCGCCACCGCCAAACCGCCAACCCTCCACCTCACTCTATTTAGCTCGCCACCACTCCTCATCCCTCTCCTACCGCCATCCTCTTCCCTTCATCACCCTCTTCCACATCATTGGCCTCCTCCCCAGCGTCGCCCTCTTCCCTGACACAAACCACCTCCCCGCCGTCGGCCTATACTACGCTCGTGATCAACCCCTCAAGCAACAGAAGTTGACCAACATGTCCAAAACGGTGCATCTCCTCCACGGATGCTGGAGCGCCGTGCTGAAGCTTCAATATTTCTAGACATTTCAAAATAGGCTTATATGTATGTTTCTTTCCCTCAAGTTGCCGCCCAATGAAATATTTTAGTATTGTTAACTTCAGCTAGAAATATAGTATATCTGCTTTGGTAATAGCTCATCTAAATAAATGATGTTTTTCACTGGTATACTCTGCACGCAATCTTTCATCAACCTCCCGCACATTGATATAAAATCACTGCCATTTGACATTCAATCACCAATTGTAATGAAACTTTTTATTCTATTTTTTGCTGGCTCTACAGGGAATATCAAGGTCACGGCTATCAGACTTTTAGTTAACATAATGTTACAATAAAGAAATTTAAGGATATGTTACAAACTTCAATGTCACTACATTTACAATCCATATGTGATAAACAATAGTGACCCGTAGCTCGTACATGTACAATATCCATGTTAGAAGGTCCAGCACACTTTCCTGCTTCATTCTTACTAAACTTAAGAGAATAGACATACAATGTGTTATCCTTGCAATATGAGAGGCAAAGTACAGACCCACAACAGTATTTCAAATAGGCATAAGAGAGAATATATTGCATTACTTCTATAAGGCTGCTCCCAGTGCTAAGCCTGACATGTAAGTAGAAAATTGATGTGACATCTTAATCAAGGAGTAGAGAGAATCGTTTGGTAACCCCATGGAGAAACTATACCAGCGCAGGTACCTAGGAGAAAACAGAGTTAATACGATCCCGTGCGCTGAACCGAATGGTCGCCCCAACTCCCCCATGCACAGCCCCATCCGCCGCTTCTTCCTCGCCCCGCGTCGTCGCCCCAGTGCATCACTTTGTCCTTGGTCTGCAGCGCTGCCTCGCCTCTGATTGTCGCCCGGAGCCGCTATCCCATCCCCAATTTTAGCTTGCATCATTGACCATCGCCCGGAGAAGGTCGCAGCAGCACCACTGGCTCCTCCGGTAAGTCACCACCTGGTAAATGGTAAGGGCAAGCCTGCATTGCGTAAGTCCATCGATTCTGTGTTTGATATAAACTGTAGTCGTCCATTGATTACATTTTTTCACAAGTCAAGTCCATCGGTTCCGAGTTTCTTGCCAAATTCTCATAAACTACAGTATGTCGATTTCTTTTAAATATCACGCCCATCTAATTTGAGTGTTGGTGAAAGACTGTTGCATATATATATATATATATATATATATATATATATATATATATATATATATATATATATATATATATATATATAAGTCTGTCACAATCTTTTTTATAGAATTAAACTAAGTTGAGTCCAGTTTAGAGTTAACAAGAAAAATTCAAAGAATCATTGTTTTTAAGGCGTCCTTCCTTGGACGCTTAGGCGATAAGGCGCCCTGGCAGCGCCTTTCAAATATGCCCGCCATAGGCGCTTAGGCGTCGCCTGGGCGCTAGAGCGGGTGGTGCTCGCCTTAGGTCACCTTATCGCCTTAAAAATGATGTAGAATATAACCCTATATTTTTGTAGGACCAAACTGAGTTCAGTTCAGCCCCAACCGAGTTTAGTTCAGTTTAAAACCAAAAGCAATTTTAAGGTATTGCTATCTAGTCATACAGATTGTCAAGCAGCAAGTTTTTGACACAATCAAACTGAATATTATTGATCTTATGGGAATGCACAAGGATGTATTGATCTGAAACCAATGATTCGATCAGATGAGGCTATGATGTATTGTAGATTTACAAGAAATTGGTTCAGACTGCTAGAGTTCTGTTAGGATTTACAGAATTACTCTGTTTTAAGAAGCTGAAGCAAAATTTGAGGTACTGCTATTTAGTCATACACAAATTATCAGGCAACAACTATTTGAAAGAATCAAACTGACTACTTCTATAAGAAACTTACTTGAAGTAGACACTTGAAGAAACATGTTTCCTGTAATCTAGACACTTGAAGTAGGCAAGCACCTAAAATAAACTGAATATGAAGCTCTGCAATTCCTTCATTGGTCCTAACATATTGGATCCTTCGCCATCTTGGGTTCAGGGTTCTTTCTTTCCAAGAAATTACAAAAATCTTCTTACTTCAGTTGCTTGTTAGCTGGCATACCATGTGTCATCTCATTCCAACAAACACTGGAGGACTAATAAACAAAGTCCTGGTCTAGTTGAATTGGTTTCTAAAAAGGAAAATCATAATATTAAAAATTACAAGTTGTCCAAATAGAAAGATCAGTTTAATTTGACAATTTGACAGAGAGTTACAATACTGAAGAAACTGGGGATTTCCAAAGTCAACTGGCACCAAATAATAAAGCAAAATCAGGTTATACATCCACTTCTTTCTATTATGGAAAATCTATGCATTCTGCAAAACACTAAAATAACCACATAATTTGCACAATTAGAAACAGCAAGCTTACACACTAATCAGATTATCCCTATGGAGCTCAAACTTGTAATTAGAAATACTGGACTGGTACAGAATACAGTAACCATCTACTTTTGTCAATCATTACTCCAAGATCAAAATGTGATAATCATAACATAAGTTTGCTTCATGGAAAAATTGAAATATTTGCTTGTACTCTGGTGATAGCTATACTCGTTCCTAAGATAACAAACATGTATTTTGACAAACAGATGAGTATTTTTATCCACTTTTTTGTGATCGGATCGTCCATTGAGCAGGCAGGCAGAGGCATACATGGGCTTTGTAGCGCTGGCCTGATGTAATGTAAAGATAGAGGTGCCAACTGTTAGTCACCTGCGAAAGAACATGTGTTCATCAGAGTCTGGACTCCTCTTTTCCCAACCTCTGTAGCAAATTTAGGTTGGAAAATTCATGAAAAATTCTCCAGTCATCATCTGCATGAGTTTCTTAATTGCTTGCATCTGTATGTATATAGACTGTCATGGAGTAACTCCTCTCGCAGTGCATAAGAGAATGAATTTCAGAAAAGGGCCATTTGACGATGACTCATGTGAGTTGTGTTCAAGCCACTTGACCAATGGTGCAACTAAAGCATGTCTGGAGAAAGTAATCACATAGAGATATAGGTCATACAAAAAAAATCAGGCCAAAATTTTAAGATGAAACATGGTAAGCACGATGAGAGTTTTTTCAGTTTTCTTCCCTTAGGGGGGTTACCAGCTTTTTGCCGCAACAGCCTACTACCATGACTCATGGTAGCAGGAAAATTTCAGTACCACTAAAGTGCAAACAAAGTATTCGCACAACTGAAGCAAATAAGATCACAAGATGGAAACAGTGATCATCATTATAGATAAAAAATAGGATGGTGAATAAAATAATTCTTTCTCCTCAATCTGACATAGCAGAGCATGAGTACACCCAAATAGTTACGTAATTTGCCTGCTTTCCATACTACCTAGATAATTAGATTTGCTTGAGGGAATATGTAGAAATTAGAAAACCAACATAAAGTAAACTGACATTGTTCTTATCTTGCAAAATTGAGACGCAGGGTTCATCCCCAGCACCGGCGGAGCTTCGTCCAGGCTGCAGAGGCAACGACGCGAGGTTCATCTCCGTCTCACACAACCAGGCGTCTACCGGCGGGCGGCATGCCCTGTCGAGCCGGCCCCGGTGCTCCGTCGAGGCTAGTATTAGTGCAGTAGCAGGTCGCTGCGCACCTGCTCGCTTGCTTCATGCCCCTGTATCGCTTCTCGACGTAGTATAGTTGTCGCCTACTCGCTGTCGCTATTTGCACCCTGCACACACACACACCAGCCACCAATTAACATATATGTATACACACAAGCAGCCACGCACCACATCCTCTACAAACCCAGGATAACATCTTCTACACACCCTGAATTGACGATGTAGCAACAATTCTATAGTCAAATTTCATCAAACACTATGTTTGCCTCGAAATCAGAATATTATGGTAGGGGGAGTGTGATCCAGGGGCCGGCGAGTAGGGGAGGTATACCAGGCGGCAAGTAGGAGGAGTGCGCTGTCAAGGGGGCTGGGCGCCGTCTTCAGCGGGGCTGTGGGACGGACGCCGATGAGCAGCTCGTCTATGCTCCCTGCATGTCCGATGAGCAGCTCGTTCGTCCTCCCCGCATGGCCGACGAGCAGCTGCGCGAGATGCGGCGGATTATCCCGATCTCGTCCAGATTCGGCGATGGCGGAGCGAGGACGGGCACCGAGGAGAGGATGGACGGGGGCGCGGCGGCTAGCAGAGTGACGGGGCGTGTGGGACGAACGCCGATGAGCAGCTCGTCTGTGCT
>NC_041382.1:169549740-169567959 GCF_002162155.2 Triticum dicoccoides
GATGGACGGGGGCGCGGTGGCGGAGGGATGGGTCGCGGCGGCTAGCGGAGTGACGGGGCGCGCGGCGGCGGAGGGATGGGGCGCGGCGGCGGAGGTAACCCTCGTGTTCTCGTATGGGCTGTGATGGCAGGTTTTTTTTTTGCAAAAAATGGAACATTATCCACACTTTAAGTAGGACCGCGGGTCAATTTATCAGAAACGGGGGGACTTTTTTGCAAAAAAGCCTGATGACGGACCACCAGAAGCAATCGCTGATTTATTATTAGGGAAAGATTACACCAAATATTCCTGTATTTCCTCGCTAAAACAAGTAAACAACTGAATGTTTTCTGTACTCCAAACAAGGATCGGAGGAGTGTCAGATAACGTGGCATGGTGGGGAAAATATGTACGACAAAAAGCAGGATTGTTGTCAAGGCCCCGATAATTTCAGAGTATAGATTTCTAGCTAATTTTGGGAGGAATTGTATGGGTGAGGCAGATCTCGACTGTATTGCTCAGAGAAGAAGTATATGGTTTGCGGTTACAAGCCGTAGCTAGCAAGCAATTCAGGAAAAGTAGATAATGATCTCTCCCAACCACAACCCGGCTGTTTATAGGCTGGCCAATGACAGCTCATAAAGTGCACTACAAGAAATGTAAAGCTACAGTAAAGGCCCTCTCTCCTACGGTGGTGATCTGTATAGGAGCCATCGTAGCCGTTGATCTCTCTGAAATGGTATTGTCGGATTAACTACACCGCTTTCTCTGAATCTTCAGTCTTAACTGAATTCCCAGCCTTTGATGCCTGACATTACCCCTCCCTTGAGATGCGCCATGTCCTCATGGCGCTTGTTGTTGCTCTCGCCACGCTTGTGTCGTAGCTTTAAAGAACTCAGGGAATGTATACTTTACGAAATCTGCATCTTCCCACGTTGCATCTTCTGGCGGTAGGTTTTGCCACTGAATGTACCACTGTACAACTGGCATATTGTATCGAGGCACTTGGCTGACTTGAAGAACTTCTGCCGGCCCAGTCTTTACTGTGCCGTCTGCTGTAACCATTGGAAGGTTTTTACTGGGAATGGACTTAGATCCTATGTGCTTTTTCAACTGGCTCACATGGAAGACAGGATGAATTTTGACATGATCAGGAAATTGCAGTCTGTAAGCTACTTTGCCCATTCTCTGAGTTATCACAAAAGGGCCATAAAACTTGTTCTGTAATTTCAAAGCTCCTCGAAACCCAAATGCAGCAAGCCTATAGGGAGCCATTTTTAGATATACTAAATCTCCCACATTGAACACCTTTTCACTCCTTTTTAAATCTGCATACTTTTTCATCTTGTTCTGAGCTTGTTACAGGTTGATTTTCAGTTGGTCCAGCATGTTTTGTTTTTCTGTCAGAAATGTATGAGCTTCTTCCTCTTCAGGACCAGGAATTGCTACCTCAGATATTAGTGGGGGAGGAAAACCATACAAGCCTTGGAAGGGGGACATCTTCAGAGCTGTGTGATAAGTGGTGTTATACCAGAATCCAGCCAAGGATAACCAGGAATACCACTTTGTGGGTTGATCAGTAGTCATGCATCTCAAGTACGTTTCTAGACATTGGTTGACTCGTTTGGTCTGGCCATCTGTTTGCGGATGGTAAGCAGTACTGTACCGTAGTTCACTGTTAAGAGCAGCAAAGATATCCTTCCACAACTTGCTAGTGAAAGTTCGATCCCTATCAGATATGATTAGCTTAGGTGGCCCATGTAGTCTGATTATGTTGTCCACAAACGCTTGGGCTACACTGAGCACTGTGTAGGGATGAGAGAGAGGAATGAAATGAGCATAGCGAGTGAATCTGTCCACCACCACTAGTATGACCTCCTTGCCTTGCGAATTAGGAAGTCCTTCTATGAAGTCCATAGAAATATGCTGCCAAGCCATGTCAGCCATAGGCAAGGGCTCCAATAAACCAGGTTGCAGACAATGCTCATGTTTAGCTCTCTGACAGATAGGACAGGCTGCAATGAACTTCTCCACTTCTGCTTTCAGACCAGGCCAGTAGAATATGTTTTTCACTCGTTGATATGTAGCTCTAGTCCCTGAATGTCCACCCATAGGAGAACTGTGCAAAGCAGTGATCAATCTTGCTCTTAACTCAGCTACATTCCCCACCATGATCTTTCCTTTATATCTGATAATACCTGCTGTCAAGCTGTAGTCAGGCATGGTGTTGTTGGGTTGTAACAGTAGTTTTTCCAGAATGGTTTTTGTAGCTAGATCTTGAGGATAACTGTCCACTAATTCTTCCACACTGGAGTAGCTACAGATATGGCCATGCAAGATGGTAGCAACCTGGAAAGAGCATCTGCTACCTTGTTTTGAACACCTTTTTTGTATTGAATTTTGAAATTTAATTCCAATAGTTTCATCATTAGCTTGTGCTGAACTCCCTGAGTGATCTTCTGATCAGTAATGAATTTCAAAGATTGTTGATCACTTTTATTGATCAATTCAT
Source organism: Triticum dicoccoides (assembly GCF_002162155.2). Classification (NCBI taxonomy): domain Eukaryota; kingdom Viridiplantae; phylum Streptophyta; class Magnoliopsida; order Poales; family Poaceae; genus Triticum; species Triticum dicoccoides. Next base: position 169,552,232 of record NC_041382.1, read on the forward strand.
TACCTAGCAGGTAATGTCTCCATTTTTTAAGTGCTTCTAAAATGGCCAGAGCTTCTTTTTCATAAGTGGACAAAGCAGTGTTTCTAGGGCAGAGAGATGAGCTATAATAAGCTAGAGGTCTGCCCTGTTGCATCAGTACTGCTCCTATCCCTTTTCCAGATGCATCAGTTTCAAGCACAAAGGGTTTGGAGAAATCAGGTAGAGCTAACACTGGGGCTGTGATTAGGGCTTGTTGTAGTTGCCCAAATGCTTTGTCATGTTCCTGTTTCCACTGAAACTGGCCCTTCTTTAATAGATCATGTAAGGGTCTGCATATAACTCCATAATTTTTTATAAATCTTCTATAGTAACCTGCTAGCCCCAGGAAACTTCTCAACTTTGTCACATTCTCTGGCACTGGCCAATCCGCAATTGCTTTGATTTTCTGTGGGTCAGTTGCTACTCCTTCAGAAGAAATCACATGCCCTAAGTATTCAACTTGTTGGACTGCAAAAACACATTTAGACCTTTTTGCACAGAGCTGGTTTTCCTTTAGAACTTTCAGTACTAGTTCAATATGTTCCATATGTTCCTTGAGTGATTTGCTGTAAATCAATATGTCATCAAAGAAGACTAGCACAAACTTACTCAAATAAGGGCCAAAAATGCTATTCATTAAAGCTTGAAAGGTGCCTGGTGCATTAGACAATCCAAAAGGCATGACCAGATATTCAAAGTGTCCCAAGAATGTTCTGAAAGCAGTTTTGTGGATGTCATCCGGATGCATCCTAATCTGGTGATATCCTGCCCTCAAGTCTAATTTGGAGAAATATTTAGCTCCATGTAATTCATCCAGTAGATCTTCAATAACTGGTATAGGAAATTTGTTTTTAACTATGACTGAGTTGAGTTTCCTGAAATCAGTGCACAATCTCATTGAATTATCCTTTTTCTTTACCAAAATGATAGGAGCAGCATATGGACTCTGGCTGTGTCTGATAAAATGAGCAGCCAACATTTTCTTGATTTGCTCTTCCATTTCTTTCTTCTGGTGCTGTGGAACTCTATAAGGTCTAGAGTGGGGAGGTTCAACTCCAGGTTGTAGAGGAATGGTGGGATCACAATACCTATGAGGTGGAAGAGTGTGAGGTTCCTCAAAAAGGTCTGCATACTCCATAAGTAATTTCTGCAATTGTGGAGGGGTTTGAAAACCAGCTAGAGCTTCCATAACAATATTATGCATCTGTAATAAAAAGCCCTCTGCTCCTTTCTCCAACAACTTGCTCACCTTCTCAGCTGGAATTTCCTTCACTTTTTCAGGAGTATTGAAAATAGCCGCAGTTACTGTCTTCTTGCCTTTCATAGTGAAACTGAAAGTATTGCCAGGTATGTTGAAAGAGACAGGGCTCATTAATGTGAACCAGTCATAACCAAGTATCACATCATTACTAGGAAGATTTAATGTTCTGAAACTGTGTTGTAATGTGGTTTTTGCAATTTGAAACTCACAATCAGGAACTACAGCATTGGACACCAGTTTGCCTCCTCCTGCCACTGTAATTGCTTTGGGTTTTACTGGAAGCAATGTACAGTTTGCTTTGACAGCAAATTCCTGATTAATAAAGGATGAGGAACTGTCTGAGTCTAACAATGCTACAACTCTTTTCCCATTTATGTGGATAATTACTGTAGGGGTAGGCACTGCCAGTTGTTGACCTAGTGCATGGGCTGTGATAAACATTGCTTGCTCCTCTGCCTCCAGAATTTCTTCTTGCTCTTGAGGAGGACTATCCTCAGTATCTTCCATTTGCTCTCCTAGTTCCTGTTGTAACATGTGAATATTAGGAACAAGTTTGCACTTGTGACCATGCATCCATTTGTCCCCACACCTCCAACATTCTCCCACTTTTCTAAGTTTTTGAGGATTGCTGTTGGTGCCCTCAGCCTGCTTATTTTGTCCACTCTGTTGGGGTATGGCTGTTGTAGTACTGCTCTTGTTTTGGAAATTTCCACTGTTCTTTTGGTAAAAATTCACAAAGGAACTCTGCTGTTTCTTCTGCATTGCATTTGCTGGTGGGTGGTGTGGTTCCACCTCCTTAGCTAAACAGTAGGCATCTGTCAGAGATTGTGGTCGAAGAGGCCTGATTTGAAATTTAATCCCTTCCCTTAAGCCATTGACATAACATCTCACAAACCACTGTTCCCCTAATTCAGGTGTTTCTTCTAAAACATCTGCCATAAGGTCTTCAAAGTTCTTTGTGTAATCAGAAACTGAGCTGTTGCCTTGTTTCAGAGAGTTAAATTTCTCAGTTAGGTCATAAGAACCATGCTCTGCAAATCTCTTTATGACCTCTTTTCCAAATTGTGTCCATGAGAGTTGCTTCTTTAGCAATCCAGACCTTCTTAGCCAAGTATCAGCTTCTCCAATAATATACATTTGGGCAAGGGAAACTTTGTACTCATCAGGTGCTGCTGACATTTGAAAATATTTGTTGCACTGCCTAATCCACCCCACTGGATCTTCACCAGAAAATCTAGGAAATTCTAGTTTAGGTCCTTTAGTCAGAGATCTCATGAACTGAGCTTGCATATCCATTTCATATGTTTTATGGTAGCCCTGCCACATCTGTCTCTCTCTGTTATTCTGATAGAAGTGATTGAATGCAGGTGTGTGGATATTGTTTCTGGCTGTCATAGGGGTTCCCACTGAATTGTGTGCCTCCTATCTCCCTTGATTTGCAAACCCTGGAGGTGCAGTAGCTCTGTTTGTGCGAATAGGAGGTAAATTCTGAAGTTGGAGATCTTCTAACTGTTTAGATTTCTCCTTCTCTGCCGCCAACTGTTGTAAGTGTTCCACTCTTGTTTCTTGTTCCTGTGTTTGCTCTTGGTGCAATGTAGGGGACTTAGGTACTTCTTGAGAACTAGAAGGTTGCTCTTGTTGCTGAGTTGTTTTGACCAATGTTTGCAACACGCTACTGATTACTGATAGCTGCTTCCCTAGATCCGACACCACTTTTTCAACTTCGCCCACTTACTGAAATTTCCCCTTGCTTTGACCCAATTGCCTGTACCTCTGCCTGCAGTTTGGACACCTGCGACTGCACCTGGGCATTATCCTTCTGCAAGACTCCAAACTCCTCACGCATGGCCGAAATTTCTTGAGCATTAGTGTCGTCAACTGGCTTGGAACGCCCCATCGCCTCGATCTGAAGTATGGGTACGGAATTTTACCACTGAATTGTCAGCAACCCTTCCCAATACAACAGATCCTGCCGCCGCCGAAGAACTCGCCGCCCTGACACACGGATCGGAGCGTAGAACGCAGGATTTTACCGATCGAACAGAGTGTTCGAACAACCGCTTCTGCTCGACCGACCTATGCCCGAATTTCACCGCCGCCTGCGCCTCCACTCTAACCCCGCCGCCAACTCCGCCTACTCTGTGATGCCGCTGGATCTCAAGAGAAAAGGGTGGGAGATAGTGATAGAGGCTAAGGTGTCCCGATGTTTCGATAAGATGGTGGCTATCGTTTTCTGTAGGAGTCGACCTTGACGATCCGACTACGAACGTGCGAGACATCGCACCTTAGCAATCGCTAAACCAACTTCCGAGGGTTATTGACCACGCCGGAGCACGATCAACCTGACCACGAGGGTCTGTTTCCTGCGAACAAACGAAGAACAAGCAAGAAACTGAGATTGCAATTGGGATATTGCGAATATAAGATGAAAGCTTTATTGATCAAGGTGGGGTTCTGTGACGTCTTGGTCTGGTCGTTGGACACAAACAAGTACGCGAAGTTGCAGCTATGGCGAACTTTTAATCTAAACAAAATCCGAAGTCTAAACGACGCCCTAAGGGCTGTATATATGGAGGAAGAGGGGGGAATTTCGTGGCCCTAGAGGGTGGGGTCCGAAACCAACCATAACTCTTGTTTCCCCACACATACGGACTCTAAATATAGCCTATACTTCAGTATTTCGAAATTACATGGGCCTGGCCCATTAATAAGGTGACGCAGCACCTATAATAGCCTATGGACGAATATTATGAAGTGGCATCTTGTATATTTCGTCCAAGGCTTCATGCACTCCTTATGGCGGCTTCAAAGTCCTGAAATCATCACTTGTAACTCTGTTCTTGATCCCCTTGCGCATGCCATCAACTCCATGCGTGTTCTTGCTCCAATGTTCATCCCTCTCCAAGATAGGCCCTTCATTTGTAAGCAAAACAAATGTATCCAATTTAGGCAGCATCATAATCTCATGAACATTAGAATCATTACCAAGAAACGGAAGTACCTGGTAATTTAATTGGCGTGCGCGAGCTCTAGTAATTGGTCCAGTATATGTAACAGTAGGGTCTATGGGTGTAACAATGGTATTGATGTCCTCATCATCCTCCCCTTCTTGAAATGAAGTCGTCCTCGACGGAAGCTCATCTTCCTCACCCAAATAAGGCTTCAAATCTGCAATGTTAAAAGTGGGACTAACCCCAAAATCTGCAGGCAGCTCAAGTTTATATGCATTATCATTTATTTTCTCTAACACCTTAAAAGGACCATCAGCACGTGGCATTAGCTTTGATTTACGCAAATTAGGAAATCTATCTTTACGCAAATGTAACCAAACAAGATCTCCAGGCGCAAACACAACATGTTTTTTACCCTTATCTCCAGCAAGTTTATATTTAGCATTCATACGCTCAATGTTTTCCTTAGTTAACTCATGCATTTTTAAAATCAATTCAGAACATTCTTTAGCATCAAAATTAACCTTCTCTGAAGATGGAAGAGGCAACAAATCAATAGGTGCACGAGGTAGGAAACCATACACAATTTCAAAAGGGCACATCTTACTAGTAGAATGCAGTGAACGATTATAAGCAAATTCAATATGAGGCAAGCATTCTTCCCACATTTTCTTGTTATTCTTCAAAACAGCCCTAAGCATAGTAGACAAAGTTCTATTGACTACTTCAGTTTGTCCATCAGTTTGGGGGTGACAAGTAGTACTAAAAAGCAGCTTAGTCCCCAAGTTAGCCCATAAACATCTCCAAAAGTGGCTAAGAAATTTAGTATCACGATCTGAAACAATAGTATTTGGCACACCATGTAAGCGAATAATTTCACGAAAGAACAAATCAGCAACATTAACAGCATCATCGCTTTTATGACATGGTATAAAGTGTGCCATTTTCGAGAACCTATCTACGACAACAAATATGCTATCCCTCCCCTTCTTTGTTCGAGGTAAACCTAAAACAAAGTCCATAGATATATCCTTCCAAGGAACACTAGGTACAGGCAAAGGCATATATAAACCATGAGGATTGAGTCGTGATTTAGCTCTTTGACATGTAGTACAGCGAGCAACAAAACGCTCAACATCCCGTCTTATCTTTGGCCAAAAGAAATGTGTAGCAAGTATATCCTCCGTCTTCTTGACGCCAAAGTGTCCCATTAACCCTCCTCCATGCGCCTCCTGCAACAACAAAAGATGAACGGAGCTAGCTGGAATGCATAGCTTGTTAGCATGAAACACAAATCCATCGTTAAGAACGAACTTGTTCCAAGTTCTCCGTTCCTTACAATTCTGCAATACATCTTTAAATTCAGCATCATGAACATATTGATCTTTGATGGTCTCCAAACCAAATATTTTAAAGTCAAGCTGTGAAAGCATAGTATAACGACGAGACAAGGCATCAGCAATAACATTTTCTTTACCCTTCTTGTGTTTAATGACATAAGGGAAAGTCTCAATGAATTCAACCCATTTAGCATGTCTACGGTTCAGTTTTGCTTGACTTTTAATGTGTTTCAAAGATTCATGATCAGAATGTATAACAAATTCCTTGGGCCATAAATAATGTTGCCATGTTTCTAAGGTCCGAACAAGAGCATATAATTCTTTATCATAAGTAGAATAGTTCAGACTAGGCCCACTCAATTTTTCAGAAAAGTATGCAACAGGTTTTCCATCTTGTAATAACACACCTCCTAATCCAATTCCACTAGCATCACATTCAAGCTCAAAAGTCTTATTGAAATTAGGAAGTTGGAGTAAAGGAGCATGTGTCAACTTATCTTTCAATACCGTGAAGGCTTCTTCTTGTGCGGTACCCCAAACAAAAGGCACATCCTTCTTTGTAAGCTCGTTGAGAGGTGCAGCAATGGTGCTGAAATCTCTCACAAAACGCCTATAGAAACCAGCAAGGCCAAGGAAACTCCTCACTTGTGTGACCGTTTTGGGCTGCGGCCAACTCTCAATAGCTTCAATCTTGGCTTTATCAACTTCAATTCCCTGTGGAGTAACAACATAGCCAAGAAAAGATACTCGGTCGGTGCAAAAGGTGCACTTTCCAAGGTTTCCAAACAAACGTGCATCACGTAGAGCAATAAAAACAGCACGTAAATGTTCCAAATGTTCCTCCAAAGATTTGTTATAAATCAATATGTCATCAAAGTAAACTACCACAAATCGTCCAATGAAAGCACGTAAAACTTCGTTCATTAACCTCATGAAAGTACTAGGTGCATTAGTTAACCCAAAAGGCATGACTAACCACTCATATAATCCAAACTTAGTTTTAAATGCTGTTTTCCATTCATCTTCCAATTTCATACGAATTTGATGGTATCCACTACGCAAATCAACTTTGGAGAATATTGTAGAGCCACTCAATTCATCAAGCATATCATCTAACCTAGGAATAGGATGACGATAACAGATAGTAATATTATTAATGCCTCTACAATCAACGCACATACGCGACGTACCATCCTTTTTCGGCACTAAAATGATAGGAACAACACAAGGACTAAGGGATTCGCGTATATAACCTTTGTCGAGCAGTTCTTGTACTTGACGCATAATCTCCTTCGTCTCCTCTGGATTGGTACGGTATGGTGCACGGTTAGGTAGCGAAGCACCGGGAATTAAGTCAATTTGATGCTCAATCCCTCGAATAGGTGGTAATCCCGGTGGCACGTCTTGTGGAAAGACGTCAGCGAACTCCTGCAAAATGTTAGTGACAGCAGGGGGCAAAGAGGAAGGCACGTCCTCAAATGAAAATAATGCCTCTTTGCACACAAAAGCATAGCAAACAGATTTGCTAAAATCTAGCTCATCAATATCAGATTTGGTGGCAAGTAAACATGCACTTTTCAATTTAATTTCAGAAACAACAGTAGATGGTTTATTATTAGGCTTCATTTGGTGCTCAAATTCTTTTGCCACAATCTGATTTTCACTCTTATTTGTCTCCTGTTTTGCTTTATTAGCTCTATTAATATCATCTTTCAAAATGGAATCAGGAGTCATAGGAAGCAAAGTAATATTTTTATCGTTATGAACAAGAGTATACTGATTGTTTCTACTATGGTGTACAGAATTTTTATCAAATTGCCATGGTCTACCAAGTAATAAGGAACATGCTTGCATAGGTACCACATCACAATCAACAACAAAATCAGCATATGTAGAGATACTAAAATGCACACGAACAGTACGTGTTACCTTAATCTTGCCGCTGTTGTTGAACCATTGGATATAGTAAGGATGTGGATGTGGTCTTGTGGTGAGAGATAGCTTCTCCACCATCTCCATGCTAGCCAAGTTATTGCAGCTCCCTCCATCTATGATCACGCGAACAGAACGTTCCTTCACAACTCCCTTTGTATGGAACAAATTATGCCTCTGATTTTGCTCAGCTTGTGTAACCTGCACACTCAAAACACGTTGAGCAACTAAACATTCATACCTGTCAGCATCTTCAGGAGCCATGTATTGCGTCTCATGATCAGAATCGTCTCCACCGTGTTCGTCACGTGTAATAAGAGCCAAAGTCTCCTCATTATAGTCACTAGCGGACTCATACCCACCATCCTCAGTAACAATCATCACACGCTTAGATGGGCATTCTCTCGCATAATGACCTCCACCCTTGCAATGTCGACAAATAATATCATGTGTTTGCCCTGTTGATGCCATGGATGAAGAAGAGCTCTTTGCAGGCCCAGAAGGTGTGCTCTTGGCAGATAGTGGTGATTGTGCTTGCTTTATTGTATCACGGTTGGAGGTGGCATCCGACGGAGGCGCGGGTGTAGCAGAACGTGTGGAAGTAGATGATGCACGTGGTGTCCATGATGAAGGTCGACCTGCAGAAAAGTTAGTCCGCGCCAATGTCTGTCGATCCTGCACTTCACGTTCAGCTTTACAAGCAAGATGGAATAAACGAGTGATATTAGTATACTCCTTATACTCTAGAATCGTCTGAATCTCTCTATTTAATCCACCCATAAAACGTGCCAGCATAGCTTCATTCTTCTCAACAATACCACATCTAATCATGCTAGTTTGTAATTCCTGATAATATTCTTCTACAGAAATTTTTTCCCTGTCTTAAGCGCTGCAATTTTTGAAGTAATTCACGTTGATAATATGGTGGATGATGGGGTTATGTACCTAGGGTAGGGTCATGGACCTGATCCAAGTAACTTACCCCAAGACATCCTTAGAAGAGGTCGCCTTCCAGTCGACCAACGAAGATTCACTCGACTGGCCTGAAGGACTCGACCACGAAGACTCACTCGACCACCAGGAGGTCAAGAGGCACTCTGCACTGCAACGGCCTGTAATCAAGTAGACTTTATGATAGTAAAGGCCTTTATGTGGGGCGTTACCAGTAACGCCCCAGACTTAACTCACCTTAAACCCTCTCCTACGTGGGCTGGCTGGGGTCCTGGCGCACTCTATATAAGCCACCCCCCTCCACAGGCAGAGGGGTTCGGCACCTTGTAGTTCATACACTCATAATCCACTCGACCGCCTCCGGGCTCCGAGACGTAGGGCTGTTACTTCTTTCGAGAAGGGCCTGAACTCGTACATCCTTTGTGCTTACAACCTCTCCATAGCTAGGACCTGCCTCTCCATACCTACCCCCCACTCTACTGTCAGGCTTAGAACCACGACAGTTGGCGCCCACCGTGGGGCAGGTGTTTTAGCGATTTTGTGGAGAAGTTGCGATTCTTCCGAGTACTTTCATCATGGTGTCTGCTGGAGTTTTGGTCGAGGGTCAAGAGATCCGTCTCGGCACTCTCACCTTCATCGCCGACGACTCCGCATGGCTCCAGGAGGCTCCACTCGACGTAGATGCGCTCCCCGTCCGCGGTGCGACGCATTTTCGCGCATGTGTCCGCGGCGTTCTGCTGCGGCAACCGTCGACCCAGTATCGGTCGGCTCCTCCATCGTCCACCCTCCCGGCCTCCCGCCAGCGCAAGCGCTCAGGTCGGTCGAGGCTTCAGCAATGGGTGAGTCACGCGGTGGCTCGCCAATCGGCCACTACCCAAGTTGCGGCAATCGAGCCCAACGAATCTCTCTACGGCTTGTTCGATCAGTCGACTGGCTCCGTAGAGACTGCATCCGAGTGCGGAAGCAGTGATCCAGCGGCGGAAATCTTGATGGTCGACGGGCCCCACAGCCCTCCTGGCTTCGCCCGTGGTGGTGGAGCAGGTGACGGCGGCGACCCTGCACGAGGCTACGAAGAGTACCAGCCCGAGCCACTCGACTCTCTGCAAAGAGAGGAACTTCGCCGCAGGAACGAGGATCCCCTGCGTATTCCCATCGCAGGAGAAACCCCCGAAGCTCGTGCCTTGGAGGAGGCGCGTCTGGCCAATTTGGCCGAGCGCACTCGACTGGAGAACCTTCAGCGAGCACTCGACGAGCGCGCGCGGCAACGAGTTCCCGACACCAATCGACGTCAACTCTTCCCACCGACTCAGGTATATCGAACCCCAATTCAGAATTTAGCAGCTGCACCCGTATAGCAGAGTCCATCCAGCCTTCGCAGTCGGAAGCTGGCAGAGGTTTGCTGCAGATCAGGGATCTGCTCCGGGCAGTAGGAGATCAGAATTCAGCCGTGTCTCAGTCGCGCAACAGAATTCACAGTCGATCCGTCACTGTGAATATGGTTCAGTCGGCTCACAGCCCCAGATCGCCTCCGCGGCGCGAAGGGCGTGAGAATCGGCGAGATCAATATGGCGACAGACTCGACCGAGATGATAGGCGTCGAGTGCCCTATTCCCCTCCGAGGGGTGGGTCTTACGCTCCACGGCAGCCAGATGATAGGCGTCAGTACAGTACAGGGCGTAGGGTTCCAGTTGACCCCAGAGAGCCAGGCTTCGACGCGCGATCCATTATCGTGCAAGGGTTGGTCGACCGGAACAGAGCCCATCGAGGCGCACTCGACAGAGATGTACCCACAAGCAGTCGAGTGCATGTTTCTGGTCCTGAATGTTTCAGCAGAGCTATCAGAGCCGCAGTTATTCCCCCCAATTTCAGGTTGGCAACAGGAGTTAGCAAGTTCACTGGTGAGTCTAAGCCTGAAACTTGGCTTGAAGACTACCGAGTGGCAGTTCAGATTGGTGGTGGGAACGACGAGGTGGCCATGAAGCATTTACCCCTCATGTTGGAAGGTTCTGCTAGGGCATGGTTGACTCAATTACCTCCTAGCAGCATTTACACTTGGGAAGATCTGTCCCGAGTGTTCGTCAGAACGTTTGAAGGGACTTGCAAGCGACCAGCTGGATTGACAGAGTTGCAAGTCTGCGTGCAGAAAGCTAATGAGACTCTCAGAGAGTATATTCAGAGGTGGATCACTTTGCACCATACTGTGGAAAATGTCTCTGATCATTAGGCAGTATGCGCCTTCAAAGACGGCGTCAAGAACAGAGAACTGAGTTTGAAATTTGGTCGAACCGGTGACATGACTTTGAGTCGGATGATGGAGATTGCTACCAAGTACGCCAATGGCGAAGAACAAGACCGACTCCGAAGCGGCAAGCACAAGCCGAGTCAGTCGGAAAAGGGAAACACCAGTCGGAAACAGAAGCGGAAGGCTGAACCGGCAGCTCCTGGAGAGGCTCTGGCCGTGACTCAAGGAAAGTTTAAGGGGAAACCAAAAGGATCCTGGAACCCCAAGAAGGTAAAGGATAAAGAAGGGAACGACGTGTTGGATATGCCATGTCACATTCACACGAAGAAAGACGAAGAGGGGAATATCATTTACCCAAAGCACACCACTCGCCAATGTCGACTCCTGATCCAGCAGTTTCAGGGAAAACAATCTAAGGACAAGGAGAAGGAGTCGGACAAGGCCGAAGACAAAGAGGATAGTGAGGGAGGATATCCGCATATCAACTCCACTCTGATGATCTTTGCAGATGTGGAAAGCAGAAGTCGACTGAAAGTGATTAACCGAGAGGTGAACATGGTTGCCCCAGCAAAGGCAAATTATCTGAAGTGGTCTCAAACACCCATCACATTCGACCAATCTGATCACCCGACTCATATTGCCACCCCTGGGAGGCAAGCTTTGGTGGTCGATCCAGTTGTCGAAGGCACTCGACTGACAAAGGTGCTGATGGATGGTGGGAGTGGGCTGAACTTATTGTATGCTGACACATTGAAAGGTATGGGCATTCCGATGTCCCGACTGAGCACTAGTAACATGAGCTTCCATGGAGTTATACCAGGGAAGAAGGCCGAGTCACTCGGCCAGATAGCTTTGGACGTGGTGTTTGGTGATTCGAAGCATTTTCGCAAAGAAAAGTTGACGTTTGAGGTCGTGGATTTTCAGAGTGCATATCATGCCATTTTGGGGAGACCAGCCTATGCACGGTTCATCGCTCGACCATGTTACGTGTACCTCAAATTGAAGATGCCCGGTCCCAAAGGTGTGATCACTGTCACCGGTGATAGGAAAAAGGCAGAAGAGTGCTTTCAGAAGGGCTCCAAGATTGCCGATTCCCAGGTGACAGCAGTCGAGTTCGAAGAATACAAGCAAAACGCAGATCCGAGTGACTTGCTGCGATCCAAGAAGCCCGCCACAGAGTCTGCATTCCAGTCGTCCGGTGAGACGAAGCCTGTTCACATTCACCCGACCGACCCCGAAGCAGCTCCGACCAGCATCTCCACAACACTCGACCCAAAATAGGAAGAAGCGCTCATCCAGTTCCTCCGTGAGAACTGGGACATTTTTGCATGGAAGCCCGCTGACATGCCAGGTGTTCCCAGGGGACTGGCTGAGCATCGCCTAAGAGTCGACTCATCTGCAAAACCAGTCAAAGAGCATCTTCGGCGGTCCGCCGTCCAGAAGAGAAAGGCCATCGGTGAAGAAGTGGCTCGACTGTTGGCGGCAGGATTTATCCGAGAGATATACCACTCCGAGTGGCTCGCTAATGTCGTCATGGTTCCTAAGAAGGACAAGTCGCTCCGAATGTGCATTGGTTTCAAGCACATCAACCGGGCCTGCCCGAAAGATCACTTTCCTCTCCCTCGCATAGATCAAATTGTTGACTCGACCGCGGGATGCGAGAGGTTGTCTTTTTTAGATGCTTACTCCGGGTACCACCAGATCCGTCTGTACGGGCCCGATGAGGTAAAAACAGCTTTCATCACTCCATTCGGGTGCTTCTGCTATATCACCATGCCATCCGGCCTCAAGAATGCCAGAGCCACATTTATGCGAATGATTCAGAAGTGTCTACTCACTCAAATCAGTCGGAATGTGGAAGCTTATATGGATGATATTGTTGTCAAGTCACGAAAAGGTTCCGACCTGCTCGCTGACCTCGCCAAAACATTTGCCAACCTCAGAAGGTATGATATCAAGCTCAATCCATCAAAGTGCACATTTGGAGTTCCTGGTGGCAAGTTACTCGGTTTTCTCGTTTCCGAACGGGGAATCGACGCTAACCCAGAGAAGATTGGCACTATTCTCCGAATGAAACGCCCTGTGCGAGTGCACGATGTCCAGAAGCTTACTGGATGCTTGGCCGCATTAAGTCGATTCATCTCACAACTCGGTGAAAAGGCACTGCCTCTTTACCGACTGATGAAGAAGGCTGACAAGTTCAAGTGGACTCCAGAAGCTGATGCAGCGTTTGCCGAGCTAAAAGCTCTGCTCTCCACCCAGCCGGTGCTTGCTGCTCCAATCAGCAAAGAGCCTCTGTTGCTCTACATCGCAGCCACAGGACAAGTCGTCAGTACTGTGCTAACGGTCGAGCGGGAAGAAGAAGGAAAAGCTCTCAAAGTTCAGCGCCCAGTGTATTATTTGTCTGAAGTCTTGACTCCATCCAAGCAGAGATATCCTCATTATCAGAAGCTTGTGTATGGAATATACATGACCACAAAGAAGGTTGCTCATTATTTCTCTGACCATTCCATCACAGTCGTCAGCGACGCTCCACTATCAGAGATTTTGCACAACAGAGATGCAACTAGTCGAGTGGCCAAATGGGCGATTGAACTTCTTCCCCTTGATATCAAGTTTGAGGCAAAGAAAGCCATTAAGTCCCAGGCGATAGCAGATTTCCTCGCCGAGTGGATTGAACAACAGCAGCCGACTGAAGTTCACTCGGAGCATTGGACCATGTTTTTTGATGGCTCTAAGATGTTGAATGGTTCCGGTGCTGGGGTTGTCCTGGTTTCCCCTAGAGGAGATAAGCTCAGATATGTGCTCCAGATTCACTTTGATTCCTCCAACAATGAGGCAGAATATGAGGCCCTCCTATATGGGTTGCGCATGGCCATTTCACTCGGCGTCCGTCGCCTAATGGTCTATGGCGACTCGGATTTAGTGGTCAATCAGGTGATGAAAGAGTGGGATGTGAGAAGCCCAGCCATGACTGGATACTGCAGTGCAGTGAGGAAGCTGGAGAAGAAGTTCGAGGGGTTGGAGCTCCATCATATACCCCGACTGAAAAATCAAGCAGCTGATGATCTAGCAAAGATAGGTTCCAAGAGAGAAGCCATTCCGAGTGGTGTGTTCTTGGAGCATATACACACTCCGTCAGTCAAAGAAGATCCTTTCACCGAAGAAACTCCGCAGCCCAAGGGCGCCACAGATCCGACTGAAGTTGAGGTCCCAGCGGTGGTCGACTTGATCATGGAGGTTTTGGTGGTCATTCCCGACTGGACGATTCCGTATGTCGCATATATCTTGAGGAAAGAGCTTCCGGAGGATGAGGAAGAGGCTCGACAGATCGTCCGTCGATCTAAGGCCTTTACCGTAATCAAAGGACAATTATACAGAGAAAGCGCGACTGGAGTCGGTCAGAAGTGCATAACACCAGAAGAAGGTCGACTCATCCTCAATGATATTCACTCGGGGACCTGTGGTCATCATGCGTCCTCTCGGACCATCGTGGCCAAAGCATACCGAGCCGGATTTTACTGGCCCAAGGCGAATGAGATGGCAAAAGAGATAGTAGATAAGTGCGAGGGATGTCAGTTCTACTCGAATATGTCGCACAAGCCTGCGTCAGCTTTGAAGACCATCCCACTCGTCTGGCCTTTTGCAGTTTGGGGGTTGGACATGGTCGGTCCTTTGAGAACAGGACGAAGCGGTTTCACGCATGTACTGGTGGCAGTCGACAAGTTCACCAAGTGGATCGAGCCTAAACCAATCAAGAGCCTTGACACCGGTACTGCTGTTAGCTTCATCAGGGAACTAATATTCAGATATGGAGTCCCGCACAGCATCATTACGGATAATGGGTGGAACTTTGACTCAGAGGAATTCAGAGCTTTCTGCGACTCCCAGGGCACACGGGTCGACTACGCTTCAGTCGCCCATCCGCAGTCGAATGGACAAGCAGAACGAGCTAATGGACTGATTCTTAAGGGATTGAAGCCTCGACTGATGCGTGATCTCAAACACGCGGCTGGAGCTTGGGTCGATGAGCTTCCCTCTGTACTCTGGGGACTGCGGACCACACCTAATCGGTCGACCGGAAGAACTCCATTCTTCTTGGTCTACGGAGCCGAAGCGGTCTTACCAAGTGATCTTCTGCATAATGCTCCCCGAGTCGAAATCTACAACGAAGCAGAAGCTGAACAAGCGCGGCAGGACGCAGTCGACCTTTTAGAGGAAGAAAGGGAGATGGCTCTGATCCGGTCGACCATCTACCAACAAGATCTGCGCCGTTTCCACGCCCGAAATGTGAGAGGTCGAGCCTTCCAGGAAGGAGATTTGGTTCTCCGAGTGGATCAGCACAAACCACACAAGCTTGCTCCTTCTTGGGAAGGCCCCTTCATAGTCACCAAGGTCCTCCACAATGGGGCGTACCGTCTTTACAACGTCGAGCATAATTTCGACGAGCCCCGAGCTTGGAACGCGGAGCTACTCCGCCCATTCTACACTTAAGTTTTATCATTCGGATGAGTTGCAATAAAGTACTTTTGTAGTTCATGGACCTCAAAATAATAGTGTCATAGTTCCTCCATAATATCTGTCACTTTTTATTTTTGTCCAATGAAATTCCCCTCAGTGGGTGACTTAGCTGCGAATCCGTTTCGCCTAAGTTTGTAAAAATCCTACCGAGTGGTGAGCCAGACTCCCACTCGGAGGCTTAGCTGCGAATCCGTTTCGCCTAAGTTATCAAAATCCTACCGAGTGGTAAGCCAGCCTTCCACTCGGAGGCTTAGCTGCAGTCCAAGCACTCGCCTAAGTTATAAAAATCCTACCGAGTGGTAAGCCAGCCTTCCACTCGGAGGCTTAGCTGCAGCCTCGTGCTCGCCTAAGTTATCAAAATCCTACCGAGTGAAGAGCAATCCTCTCACTCGGGGGCTTAGCTGCAGTCCAAGCACTCGCCTAAGTTATAAAAATCCTACCGAGTGGTAAGCCAGCCTTCCACTCGGAGGCTTAGCTGCAGCCTCGCGCTCGCCTAAGTTATAAAAATCCTA
>NC_041382.1:169568706-169570607 GCF_002162155.2 Triticum dicoccoides
TGCTCGCCTAAGTTATAAAAATCCTACCAAGTGAAGAGCAACCCTCTCACTCGGGGGCTTAGCTGCAGTCCAAGCACTCGCCTAAGTTATAAAAATCCTACCGAATGAAGAGCAACCCTCTCACTCGGAGGCTTAGCTGCAGCTTCGTGCTCGCCTAAGTTATCAAAATCCTGCCGAGTGAAGAGCAATCCTCTCACTCGGGGGCTTAGCTGCAGCCATGTGCTCGCCTAAGGTATAAAAATCCTACCGAGTGAAGAGCAACCCTCTCACTCGAGGGCTTAGCTGCAGCCCAGTGCTCGCCTAAGTGGACTAAAGAATAAGTCGATTGCAGTACAGGCACCTTGCTTTGAACCTGCAAAAGACATTCCGAGCCGAAGGTAATCGTATTCAAGCACCAAATCCAAGTTTGAATCGACATCTAAAGGAACCGAAAGTGCTCGGGCGTCAAGCCTGTTAAGGTTTGTCGGTTACAATTCCACTCGGCATACCGAGGCAAATTTAAAGCGTCGAGCCAGAAGAAGTTTTTTACCCCTCCTGTGGAGGGCTGGAAGGTGCAACAAATTCATCAAGGTCAATCCCGTCGGCGATCCGAGTGGCAGCTGCAAGGAAAGTTTCCATAAAGGACCTGAAGTCGTGCTTCTTGGTATTGGCCACCCGAAGGGCCGCCAGCTTCTCTTCTCGCGCATCTTTGCAGTGGACTCGGGCCAGACACAGAGCGACATCTGCACCACACCGAGCCGAGGACTTCTTCCACTCCTGCACTCGACCAGGGATCGTGTTCAAGCGGGCCATCAGCGACTCAAGGTCATTCTGAAGTGTCTCCTCAGGCCAGAGTGTCGAGTCGATGTGAGATGTGGCGGCCTTCAGCCTTGCGAGATAGTCCACGACAGCTGCAACACGAGACTCCAGTCGGAAAACATCCATGGCAACTTCATCGTTCACCGGAGAATTGACGGGGTCGAGGTTTGGCTCAAGTCGGCTGGTTTCTTCTTCAAAGTTTTGACAAAATTCTGCAAGGATGATCACTAAGTCAAGGGGATAGTCGAATGGAAAAAGCCACAATTGGAAATATTTGCCAAACATGGAGGTTTACCTTCAAGCATAAGAAACAGCTTCTTGGCAAGGCCACTCAGGAAGGCCTCCAGTTCAGTTTTCTTCTCAGTCAATTTGCTGACTTGGTCGGTCAGGGCAGCTTTATCAGTTTTCAGTCGACTAACCTCCTTGTTGGCAATCCCAAGAGCAGCTTTCAGATTGGTATTGTCTTGTTCGAGCTTGGTGACTGAAGCTAACTTCTCGTCAGCAAGCTTGATCTTCTCAGCTAGCTCAAGGTCTTTCTTCTGCTGGGCCTCCCTTACCTTACCTGCAAGTTACAGCAAGATCAGATTTTGAAACAAGCAAGGGGAAAAGCAGTCGTCAGGGTCTCACCAAACATACCTTCGGTCTCCTCCTTTGCCTTTGTCAGCTTCTCCTGAACCAGCTTCAAGCTCAGCTCGACTTGAGTATGTTTTTGTTCCAGCTCTGAGTAGCGAGCCACAAGATCACAGGAGCTCTGCGAAGAACCAATCGACTAAATGTCAAATATAATTCACTTCCGAGTGAAAAAGGGAAAAACACACGTTTCTAAGACTACAGCCAAATACAAGCATTCGACCGTAGTCTCGGGGACTACACCCAGTGGGTGCACTCAGCGTGCCCCCACTAATCCCGATGAAGACAAAGTCGACCAGTCGACCTCAAAAAAAAAAGAAAAAAAAAAGAAGAGATGCATTCTCTAAGACTGTGATCAACTGCAAGTAGTCGACCACAGTCTCGGGGACTACACCCAGTGGGTGCACTCAGCGTGCCCCCACCGGTTTGTGAAATCCAGTCGACCAGTCGACTGACAGAAAGATCGACATCAT
>NC_041382.1:169571088-169591911 GCF_002162155.2 Triticum dicoccoides
CCCCCACCGGTTTGTGAAATCCAGTCGACCAGTCGACTGACAGAAAGATTGACATCATAAAGCCTAAGGCCGACTGCCAGCAGTCGACCTTAGCCTTGGGGACTACACCCAGCGGGTGCACTCAGCGTGCCCCCGCTAACACGGAGTTTATTCGACACACCCACTGGGTGACTACTATAAATTCCGGAAAAGAAAAGTTTTTGGTAGCATATCCAACAGAACAAACAGCGGTCGACTGACCTGGACATTGCTTTGGAGGGCAGAACTGGCGTCATAAGCTGCCTGGCTCGCGTCCCGGATGGTCTTCAGCTGCTCCATCATGAGTCCCGCCTGGCGTATTGCCTCCTTCGCTGCGCCAGCTTGGTCCTCTGGGACGTGGTGCGTCGTGAAGAGAGAGGGCTGCTGGGCACTCGTCAGTGGATTTGCGAAGGACACCGTGTGTCGAGTGGTGTTCTCTTCCTCCACAGTCAGAATCTCAGGCGTCGTCACATCCTGAAGCGCCTTACTAGCGGACGCTTTCCGACTCCTCCTGCGTGCCAGTGGTTCTTCATCCTCGTCGTCGTCAGGGAGATTGATAACAGTGTTGGGTGGAGCTGCGGAGAAGAATAAGGATCAGAGATCGCGAGTCAGTCGACTAAGAACGGTGTTAAGAATACAGTACCTGGGTTCGAAGTTGCTGCATCCTCCATCTCGTGGTCATCAGCCCGGGCCGAGGTCTCAGAAGTAGCAGCACTGCAACTCCAAAGGATCAGTCGACTAACTTCAGCGTCGATCAGAGATAAAGTCCACACAAAATGAGAAGACTCAAACGACACAATTACCCTAATATGGTGGGGATGGACACCTTCATCTTCGGCAGGAGCTTGGTCGGCTTTGGCGGGGCCCCCCTAGGCTGCTTTGGCGCCTTTTCAGTCGGCGCTGGAGAAGTGGTCCTAGGGCGCTTGGTCGACTGCGTCACAACCCCCTTGCCACGTTCAGTCGAAGGGTCGTGGACGAGCTTCGACCGCCTTTCCGAGCGCGGTGGCACGACTCCCTCCTCTTCCTCCTCGTCTTCGGCGTCATCATCATCGCCGTCGTCATCATCATCGTCGTCGTCGTCCCCTGCAACGTCCGAGTCCCATTCCTCCTCGTCCTGGCTCTCGCCCCCACTCGCCTCACCCTCCTCAGTCGGAGTTTGTGCCCCATTGGGCATCGAGTACAGCTCGGTGAGGGCCTAGCAGATGTCAAGACAATGATCAGTCGACCAATCGGCAGAGTAGACAGAGATGAATGCGACAAGAATGCGGTGGAGAGCAGGGCAAGTGTACCTTATTTGGATCACTGTTGTGGTCGAGTGGAGGAATCCTTCTGGCTCCGCGTGGGTTGTCCTTGTTTCCGGTGACGGCTGCCATCCATCTTTCCAGAGTGACATCGTCGACTGCTTCTGGATGGACTCTAGTCTCGTCTTCGGTCCCACAGTACAACCACATGCAGTGGCTCCGGAACTGGAGAGGCTGGATGCGACGCCTGAGGAAAACCTCCAGGAGGTCCATGCCCGTCACTCCCTCCCGAACCAACTGCACCACGCGCTCCATCAACATCTTCACGTCAGCTTTCTCCTCCGGAATCAGCTTCAGAGGGGAAGGCTTGCTCACTCGGTCCATGGTGAACGGAGGGAGTCCACTCGACTGCCCTGGCGTCGATTGGACCTGGCAGTAGAACCAAGTCGACTGCCAGCCTCTGACGGACTCGGGAAAGGTCATGGGCGGGAAGGTGCTCTTATTCCTCACCTGAATCCCCAGGCCTCCGCACATTTGGACGACTCGGGTTCTCTCATCACCTGGGCTCGCCTTCTTCACGGACTGAGATCGACATGTGAATATATGTTTGAACAAACCCCAGTGCGGTCGACAGCCCAAGAAACCCTCACACATGGACACGAACGCGGCAAGATAGGCAATGGAGTTTGGGGTAAAGTGGTGGAGCTGCGCTCCGAAGAAGTTCAAAAAGCCACGAAAGAAAACACTCGGCGGCAAGGAAAACCCACGATCCACATGGGTGGCCAAAAGCACACACTCACCCTCTTCTGGCTGAGGCTGCCACTCCTTCCCCGGAAGCCTCGCAGCTCCGTGGGGGATCAAGCCCTCGTTGGCCATGTCGAGAATGTCATTCTCAGTGATGGTCGACTGGATCCAGTCTCCTTGGACCCAGCCTTTCGGCAGGCGGGATCTGGACGAGGACCCTCCGCGGCTGGTGGATCTCCCCTTCGCCTTCTCCGATGCCGACGCCTTCTTTGCACGCTCCAGCGCCGCCGTCTTCTCCTTGGCCATGGTCGCGGCGAGATGCGCGAAGGGAAGTGGTGCGGGGGCGAGAGCGAGCACGCTGAGCAGGGAGGAAGGAAGCAGAGAGAGGGGGAGAATGCTAAGGCGCAGCACAGAAATCCTCGCCGGGCACATTTATAAGGTCCCTTCCGAGTGGATGACAGGTGGGCCCGGTCGATCTAATCATATCTGGAACAGTTATGCAGACGGGATACGTGGCGAAAAAGGCGGCGCGGAGATCGAGGCGTCCATGCCCCGTCCCATCCGAACGCCGCGGTCCGCCCCGCTTCGCGCGCGCCCCCAAATTTCGCATCCCGCGGAATCCGCGAGCAACAAATCAGTCTGTCAGGCGCGGTGTTTCGGGCGATCCGTCGCTCGGAGATCGTCGAAGCCTGAAAGATCACTCGACGCAAAAACAGAATGGATCAAGTCGACTGAAGGCAAGTTGTTTCCTGTCGACGAAGGGATTCTTTGGTCCAGAACAGCGCACAACCGGAGCGCAAAGGTTAATCGGAAACGACATCAACTCCTTCTTCACTCGAAGCCTCAATCCATTCGGGGGCTAATGATGGGGTTATGTACCTAGGGTAGGGTCATGGACCTGATCCAAGTAACTTACCCCAAGACATCCTTAGAAGAGGTCGCCTTCCAGTCGACCAACGAAGATTCACTCGACTGGCCTGAAGGACTCGACCACGGAGACTCACTCGACCACCAGGAGGTCAAGAGGCACTCTGCACTGCAACGGCCTGTAATCAAGTAGACTTTATGATAGTAAAGGCCTTTATGTGGGGCGTTACCAGTAACGCCCCAGACTTAACTCACCTTAAACCCTCTCCTACGTGGGCTGGCTGGGGTCCTGGCGCACTCTATATAAGCCACCCCCCTCCACAGGCAGAGGGGTTCGGCACCTTGTAGTTCATACACTCATAATCCACTCGACCGCCTCCGGGCTCCGAGACATACGGCTGTTACTTCTTCCGAGAAGGGCCTGAACTCGTACATCCTTTGTGCTTACAACCTCTCCATAGCTAGGACCCGCCTCTCCATACCTACCCCCCACTCTACTGTCAGGCTTAGAACCACGACAGTGGAACCCAACGAGTACGCATAGCAGTTTTCAAAGCAGCCCAAGTAGCCGGAAGAGGATATAATCTACAATGCTCAGACCACCAAACACATGCAAAACTAGTGAAAGCACAAATAGCAGCAGGAACACGTCTCTCCTCGGGATATTATAAACATGTAAATCGTTGTTCAGTTTCTAAGTCCCAAGTAAGATATATATCAGGAACATATCTACCCTCAAATGGTGGAATATTCAATTTTAGTTTAGGGAGATGGTCATGATCTCGTACCTGAGGGTGAGCCCTACCATTGCCATTATTTGCATCTGGACGACCTGGTGGTTGCTGTGCTGGTGGTGGCACGTAGTTCTGATTTTGATCAACCTCATCCTCATAATCTCCCACATAATCATCCTCCTCCACATCAGCAGTAGGAGCCACAGAAGTATCAACAGCAGCACCAGCAGTTTGGCCCGACTGAAGAGGGACATGGCTCGCTCGGCGGAGGGCTGCTTCCCGACGTGGAGGTAGTCGGTATTGTTGCTGTTGTTGCAGAGGTGCGGCAGGAGCAGCCGGTGGTGGTGGTGGAAAACGCGAAAGCAATTCAGCAAACTTGTTATCGAGCTTTGTTTCAAACGTCTTCTCCATGCCATCTATCTTTTCCATGGCCTCTTCAAATCTGTTTATCACATCTTGCACCTGTCCACTCATCATTTGCTGAAACGTATCATGAAGCTCCTTGTTCGTCAAGTTCTCCCAGTCAGTCTCGTCGGCTTGTGATCCTGGCATGGTTAGCAGCAATAGAAACACACAAGAATATGATCCTACAGACTACTACCAAGTGGTGGTGGCGGCGGGTGTCACAAATCCGTCAAGCAAATCTCAAATTCTTACCAGTTCTTACCCAGCAGCAGGCGGTGATCAGCAACCGTTGTAGTCAAAACTCTCAAAAGCTTGGATAGAGAGATTGCCAGGGAGAGTCAAACGCACGACGTAGATGTATTTGGAGCTGGGAAGGCTTATAGTATGGTAGCAAAAAGGGACAGCAATAATCAATTCAGAGATGCAAAGTTGAATAAACGCTCAACGACAGTACTGTGCTGGTCCTAGGCTAGACCGTGCTAGAGACGCGAGCCTAGAACACTAACAAAATCACGGCGCTGCACGTAAATAAGGGAAAAGCACACTCTGGAACTCTCTTTTTTTGCGCTCCTTTTTTTTGCGCTCCTCTTTTTTTTGAGAAAAATCACTATAATGGCGAGTGTCTCAAAACTCTTCCCTCGTCAAACTGATAGGATGGGCACGAAATTTTTTTTCACTTTTTTTTCGGAAATCAGGGCAGCGACGACGAAAAAGTGTGACAAAAAATCACTATGATGGCACGTGGCTCAAAAGACTCAGAAAAGCCTAAAAATAGGATAGGGAAAACAAATTTACCCGTGAAAATTTTGGCCTAAAAACTGCCCGGGGGTCTCCAGACTTTTTTTTTTCGAGACCTACGCAGGCAAGGAAACACGAATCGGAATTTAGATTGATCTCAAGAACAAACCTAATATGAGAAGAACTCGGATTGGTGGTGGATATATGGTTGTGGTATATGGCAGCGGTGGTGGTATATGGATAGAGATTGGTGGTAGTATATGGATACGGATTGGTGGTGGTATATGTATATGGATTCAGAGCGGTGGCGGATAAGCAAAAGTGGTAGATGGGCGATGATGATGGTGCGGCGGCGGCGTGACAACTTATGACCAGAACTCGAAACTCTAAAAGACTAAACTCTAAGACCAGCAACTTGACATGACGATGCAACCGCAAATTCAACAAAGCAAAAACCCTAAAAAGATTATGCAAAGGCTCAGATTGGTTCGGATATGATGAACTAACCCTAATTTTTTGTGTGGCTTTTTCGTGGACTGTAGGTATGAAGAACAGACTCGATCTAATCTATGAAAAACTGTAAAATCTCACCGAGCAACCTGGAAATCTGATACCACTTGATAGAGGCTAAGGTGTCCCGATGTTTCGATAAGATGGTGGCTATCATTTTCTGTGGGAGTCGACCTTGACGATCTGACTACGAACGTGCGAGACATCGCGCCTTAGCAACCGCTAAACCAACTTCCGAGGGTTATTGACCACGCCGGAGCACGATCAACCTGACCACGAGAGTCTGTTTCCTGCGAACAAACGAAGAACAAGCAAGAAACTGAGATTGCAATCGGGATATTGCGAATATAAGATGAAAGCTTTATTGATCAAGGTGGGGTTCTGTGACGTCTTGGTCTGGTCGTTGGACACAAACAAGTACGCGAAGTTGCAGCTATGGCGAACTTTTAATCTAAACAAAACCCGAAGTCTAAACGACGCCCTAAGGGCTGTATATTGGAGGAAGAGGGGGGAATTTCGTGGCCCTTGAGGGTGGGGTCCGAAACCAACCCTAACTCTTGTTTTCCCACACATACGGACTCTAAATATAGCCTATACTTAAGTATTTCGAAATTACATGGGCCTGGCCCATTAATAAGGTGACGCAGCACCTAGAATAGTCTATGGACGAATATTATGAAGTGGCATCTTGTATATTTCGTCCAAGGCTTCATGCACTCCTTATGGCGGCTTCAAAGTCCTGAAATCATCACTTGTAACTCTGTTCTTGATCCCCTTGCGCATGCCATCAACTCCATGCGTGTTCTTGCTCCAATGTTCATCCCTCTCCAAGTTAGGCCCTTCATTTGTAAGCAAAACAAATGTATCCAATTTAGGCAACATCATAATCTCATGAACATTAGAATCATTACCAAGAAACGAAAGTACCTGGTAATTTAATTGGCGTGCGCGAGCTCTAGTAATTGGTCCAGTATATGTAACAGTAGGGGCTATGGGTGCAATAATGGTATTGATGTCCTCATCAGATAGGGTGGGAATTGCGGATCTCGGAAAAAAAATTCATCACCACAGCGCGTTTCTGCCGAAGAACGCTGGCTCATGATACCAATTTGTCAGGCCCCGATAACTTCAAAGTATAGATTTCTAGCTAATTTTGGGAGGAATTGTATGGGTGAGGCAGATCTCGACTGTATTGCTCGGAGAAGAAGTATATGGTTTGCGGTTACAAGCCGTAGCTAGCAAGCAATTTAGGAAAAGTAGATAATGATCTCTCCCAGCCACAACCCGGCTGTTTATAGGCTGGTCAATAACAGCTCATAAAGTGCACTACAAGAAATGTAAAGATACAGTAAAGGCCCTCTCTCCTACGGTGGCGATCTGTATAGGAGCCATCGTAGCCGTTAATCTCTCTGAAACGGTATTGTCGGATTAACTACACCGCTTTCTCTGAATCTTTAGTTTTAACTGAATTCCCAGTCTTTGATGCCTGACAATTGTGTCCTGTTTGTTGCCTACCAAAGACGAACACTTGGAAGAAGTTGACAAACACGCTGCGACATAGTAGTGTCGTACTACTCTATTTGCATCACTTCCATTCTTAATGATTAATCAAATCTCCAATACGCGGAGTCGCAACAAAGTTTGGACCAGGGATGGTGAACTGTGCGCGTGACAGGCATTAGCACACCAACGCGTACAATCTTTATTTATCTATCTATATATTAATATAAATAAACATACAAAAAGCGAGCGGGTTCATGGCGTAGGCTTGTTGTTAGGGAAGGAAGGAACACCTCTGCTTCGTCTCCCTCTCTCGGCTGTTGCACAGTCAGTAGCTCGGAGATGCCCGTGTCTTGAAAAAGACAGCGGAAATTAAGCTCATCGCCGGCGACCCAACACGAGTGACAGGTCCATCTCTCGGCAGCCTGCATGCGCCATGCGTTTTCTTTTTTCCATTCTTTTGTTTTACTAGTTAGAAACCAAAAAGGTTTTCCTTTTCTAACCCGAACGAAGATATTCTCTCACCGGGACGTTTCCACGAGGCAGAGCCTGCATGGGAAATGCGATGCTTTCTTAATGCTTAATCCTCGATCTTCCAGTGGTGGCAGTCTCCATCCACCTCTGTTAGGATCCGGGCCAGTTAAATCGTGTCGAGCAAAGCGTGGATGCTACTTGTATTTTGCATTGACAAAATTGCGTAAAAAGTGGCCGATATGCACAAGTTGTCTTCACGAGTAGCTGCTACACAGCCCATCTGTCTGGTCCTGTCTTTCAAGATTTGTCAGGTCGTGTACCACTGATGCGGACTGAATTTCTACCCATTTCCCTTTCATCTTTCTTTTTCTTTTGATTTCGAGGTACGTAGCATACGTACGATTGGTGGATGACTGAGGATCCTACTGTCGGCTGGATGCATGCTTCTGATTAGACTACCTACAGTGGATGGTAACATCACACATCTGTAGACACAACATATGATATGACGAGTAATTAATGAGAAAAGAGGGTCATGTGGTAACATATCTAATTACTGTAATATCATACATATCAAAACAAGATGAGTCTACAATCTAATAAATAAAGTGTTGCATGACACTGCATATATATTACTCCCCACTATAGAGGTAGTAACATAGACTGTAACATATGTATGTTACAAGTCTAATTTAGTACCCATTATGACTAGCCTTAGATGTATGCTTAGACAAGACGGCGGCGGATAGTGTGACTGTATCAGACAGCAACTCTGAAACTGAAACGAACCTAATAATGCCTTTCGTATGGCTCGATGGAGCTACAGGAGTAGCGAGTAGTTTAGGTTACTTCCAAATTCTTTGACCAAACACTTATGATATCGCAAGGAATTTTGGTAATTCTCACATAGTAGATGTGAAATGCTGAAAATGGAATTCAAGGGGCACATTTACTGAACACGTCGGCTGTGGCCACGAATGCGCACACTGCGGAGGCCACACGGATTGGCGACATTGATAGAGAGACCTCGCTTTCAAAGCTTCTGAGTGCACGGCTAGCGCCAATGTTGTGTTGCGCCCAGTTGCCAGGGCACTTCAAACGTCTCAGCCCATGCCTCATCTAGCTTCATGATCAAGCGGGAGGTTCAGGTTGAGAGGAACAGCCAAATAGGCAAAGGCGACCATGATCTCTGGCTATCAATTACAGGATAGGCAAACTAGCTGAACACATGTCATGACTGAACCGGTTAACTCTGAGAAAATATACTTCTCCCATTGTTTCCGAGAATACTTGATAAACTAGACGAGCTAAGAACCATTTTTGTCACGAAATGGGTGGCAAAATATTTGGCTGCTGAACTTATGCTTGATTGCCTAGGCAATCAGGTGTTGAATCTATCAGTCAACGTAGGATGCTAGGGTCATCCCTCCTATTTTAAAAGTAAACGGACTGAATAGATAAAGGCTCGGTACTACCCTGATGGACGCCTTGAGGACATAGTCTTCTGTGGCAATGCCTCGCCCATGTGACAGTCAATTGTTCACAGTCTCGAGCTCCTGAAGAAGGGGTTAATCTGGTGTATTGGCGATGATGCTTCGGTTCGCATCTGGCAGGACCAGTGGACCCCTCACCCGCTGGCTCGTGGACCAATCTCCCCACAAGGTCGCTGTCGGTTGAGGAGAGTAAACCAACTGCTTGACGACCACGAGAACTCGAAGGTGGAGCTGCTCCAACAATATTTCATGCATGTGGGCGTTATGGAGATTCTGAAAATCAAAGCATCCTCATGGCACGCTGATGATTTCATTGCATGGCGACAGAGAGTACTGGAACCTTCTCGGTACGGAGCGCCTATCGCCTTGCTCTCAACGAGTGTCTCCTTCCGTCTTCCGTCGTAGCAAGCAGGGCACCGGATGGGCGACATGCCGTCTAGGCACTTGCATGGAGGTGCCCTGCTCCTCCCAAGGTGCCCATATTCACATGGAAGCTTGCATCAAATTCCTTGGCCACTTGGGCTAACAAAAATTTGAGAGCGATGTAGGTTACTGATACTTGTCCGCCATGAGCGTTGGAATAAGAGGATACGTTCCATGTATTTTACAGGTGTCCCCGAGTGGTGGAACTCTGGCATGCCATGGCAAAGCATTGGAATTTATCGGACCTAAAAACTGTGCGTACGACGGGTGTTGAATGGTTGTTTGATGTGTTGCACACTTTGAAAGCCGATGATCGCATGCGAGTCCTCATGGTCCTATGGCGTTCCTGGCATGTCCTTAACAAAATCGTCCACGACAAACAACCGCCCCCAGTTAAAGCTTCATGTCGTATCCTCTGCTTAGCTATGATGCCTCGCTCATTGCAATCAAGAGGTACCCAACCGGTGACCATGTGATAGGAAATATGGTGATTGCTCCAGCAGCTTGGCCGGTGCCGTTACAGCATGTGGGGTCCCTATGGCGCCCCTGATCAGGTGGCAAGCTCCAGCACCAGAGCGTGTTAAACTGAATGTCGACGGCTCCTACTGTGAAGCATCTGGTGAGCATGTATGGTTTTGTGCGACACTAACGGAGCTATTATTTTCTCGGCGTGTAGAAGTCTGCACAACTGTGCTGGCCCATTGCAAGCTGAACTTGTGGCTTGCTTGGAGAGACTTAACTTTGCCATGCAATGGTCGGCACTACCAGTGGATGCCAAGATGGATTGTCTGGTTGTGGTGGATGCTATGCGGACGAGGACGGATGACAGATTGCAACATGCGATGTCGATAAATGAAGTCAAGTTACTTCTAGGTGAAAGGGATGGTTCTATTGCTCACATTAGTAGGCGCCAAAATTTTGTCACTTATAGACTAACTTTGTTTGCTCGTGTAGAAGTTAGGACTGCTGATTCCTGGGTTTCCTAGTTCCGATACTCGTTTTAGGTCTGATTCATACTTTTCGTTTTCTTTCTTTTGTTGTTTCTTTATCGTTTTATTTTTCTTCAAAAAAAATTATTTCTGTTGAACTATAGGTTTTTATTTTCAGAAAAAAGACTTTAAATAAATCCTTGTGTGTTATAAAATGTTCAAGTTTTTGAAAAAAAAGACTTACTAAAAAAATGTTCTCAATTTTTGTAAAAAATGTTGTTTTTTTAATGTTCACACGCATTTTAAAAGCTATTCTAATTTTTTTTTAAATATCCACATTTCAAAATAAAAACTGAATGCGCTGCATGACCCTAGTACAAATACAAAGAAATTGGCACTAGGAAAGAAACACTGCATGCACTATGAGCACACCGCTATGAACATTTGTGACCTGGAGACAATGGAGACCCCACCACACTCAGTCATCGTCCCCTCAGCTTTTCGGAGTTTTAAGAAAAAACTTCATCAAAACGAACAGGAAAGCACACACGTACTACTGACACACCTTGGAAACTACAGTGGCTGCCGCACAAACGGACATGCGACCTAGCTCCGCTCCCTCCGCCCAGTTTCGGATCCGAATAAAATGCCCGGCCGGCTCGGGGCCGCAGTGCAGAAACGGCTCCATGATTCGCTCGAGTGCGTCCCGTGGGTGCCCGGGTCGGGTCAGCTGGCCTTTCCGCCACTATAGCCCAACATGCTTCTGTTACGAGCGGCCGACCTCGACGCAAAGGATGTAGCTAGCGGCAATGATGGTAGGCCGGCCGCATTATGGCGCCCACACACAGACACACTTCTCTTGAGCGAGCTGCCATGGCATGCGAATTCAAGGCCAAATAATGCGACATGTGGTGCCACATGAGCGTTTTCTCTACATTACGAGTACATGTGCATGTATCTTGTTGTAAGTATTCTACGTGCGTGTTCCTCCTTTGGGCATGCCGCCTGCCCTGCCACATGTCCCGCGATATATATATATTTTTTTTTTGAAGAGAGGTCCCGCGATATTATTCGTCCCGTTGTATTATACTCCACTCATACCATGAAGATCTGCACTGTACTACCAGTATAGCACAGAAGCACTCCAGTGAAATCATGGGAGGGGGGACATGGTCACAAGGGTGGGTGACAACTGATGAGCTCATCAGAAAGAGCTCGGTGACCACGGCGCAAGCAGAGTGGGACGCCCACACGTGGCAGGCTAGACACATCCCACGAAGAACCGAGACGCACCACATCTCAGGCTGGTGGTAAGGGCATCTCCAGCCGCGTTCCTAGGAAGTCCTTTCTAGACGTTTTTTTTGCGCCGGCGCCGAAAAATCGGCCCAGTCACCACAGGAGCCCGATTTTCGCCGGCTTGGGCCGAAAACAGCGCCGGCGAACTGTTTTGGCGCGAAACAGCCGCGGACCCGCCGCGTCAGCGACTCTACCCTCTTCTCGCCTCTTCGTCGTCCTCATCGCCTCGTTTCCCGCGGCGAATCAATGCCAAAGCTGCCGCGCCGGTCAGCCTGCGCCATTGATGTCTCACGGGCGGCGCAGTGAAGGCCGGATGACGCGCGTCCCTCGCCCTCCCTCGCCCGCCACGCGTACTAACGACGGCTGGCGCACGGGCGGCGCCTCGGCCTATATAAGACGCGCCCCAGCGCACTCGGCGACTCGCACTCTCTCGTCGTCGTCGTTCCTCCCTTTCCTCTTTCTCGCCGTCGTCGTTCCTCCCTCTCCTCTCTCTCGCCGTCTCCAGCACCCATGGCCGAGCGCTTCCCAGGCGACGGCGCGGCGGCGAACGGCTTCGGCCGCCGCCATCTTCACGAGAGTGAGGCTCACCTCCTTTTCGAGGCCGAGTACCCGGTCCCGCCTGACATGCGGGTGCCCGGGGCGTGGAGGATCAGCGCCGGTGGCGTGCCGGTGCCCCCGATACCCACCGGCGCGGCGCGGCGTGCGGAGACCGCACGCATCCGCTCGTCCCTGCCGGGTGCGACGAGGAAGGGGCCACGGTACGTCCCTGACAGCCCGCTCTGGGAGCTCTACTTTCGCCGCCGTCACGCCGAGCAGCTCGAGGCCACCAACGGCGTCAAGCCCTCCGGCAGGCTCAACGCCGTCGGCCAGCGTCGGTGGTGGGGCGTGCCCGGGCGCACGTTGGAGGCCGTCCTCGAGTACATCGAGGGCGGCAACACGCCGCGCCTCGAGTACCCCGCTCCCCCGTCCTTCACACGCCGCCGGGGAAGCTCCTGGACCCCGAGGCGCATGGAGACCGGGGGGTCCTCCTCCTCGTCCGGCGGCTCCCCCTGCCTCCACCTCCGCCCCGTCAAGCCAGAGCCCCAGGGCGCGTCTGTCAGCGCGCGCGCCCGCAGCTCCGGCGTCCGCATCGGCGACAACGCCTCCCCCACCGGCCGCTTCGTCCTTGTCGAGCCCAAGCCGGAGCCCGGCCTCCCCGCGGAGTACGAGGAGGTAGCCCGGCGTGGCTTCTCCGACGAGGACGCTCTGCGGTGGGCGCGGGACGACTACCTCCGCAACGAGATGGTCCGGCAACGCCGGGCCCTGGAGGAGATCGCCGCCCGCAAGCGTGGGCGCGAGGACGAGCACGGCGTCGTGGTCCTCGACAGCGACGACGACGACGACGCCCCCGGACCGTCCAACCCGCCGCGCCAACCGGGGGAGGGATGCAGTAGGGACGGCGGAGGCGTCGACGGCGACGACGGCGGTGACTACACGCGGTTCTACCGCCTCCTCGGCATGTAGAACCGCGTGGGCGGGCGGTGAGGCGGGCGGCGAGGGAGACGGCTGGGGTAGTCCGCGGTAGTTTTCCCTTTTTTGTAAAGTATGTTTAAATTTGAACGAACTCGCCGATGTTTGCGTTAAATTTGAGTCGTGTTTGCGCCGTATTTGACTGGGGGGCATCACGCCCCCAGTGCGCGGTTTAGCGCCGGTGCGCCCCCAGGGGACGATTTTTTACCCCTCCTGGGGGGCCAACGGCTGGAGATGCCCTAATGGGGAGTATCATATAGTAGTATCATGCATATGATACTATGATACTCCTCCTTAATGCATAGCATCATATATTAGTATCATGTAGTACTTTATTTATTGTCATGCATGACACAAAGTAACAAAACATTTATTATGATACGGTATCATAATATGATACTCTATCATCTTTTTCTTCATTTAATGTTATGATACCTCATTAAAATTGCCTAGTTGTCATGCATGATACTAGCTATAATACTATCGTTACGACCAACCTCATCATGCACACCAGCTCCTTCCGCTTTGGCCAGGACCAGGAGCCGGGTGGCGCAGGCACGGGCAATGCGCAGCCCGGCAAGCAGCGACGTGCCCACGCAACTCAACCGAGCTGGGCGGGTCCGCGCGCGCACGCGTGGCAGCCAGCGACATGAGGCAACGCACCAACGCAGCTCGCACGGCGACGGCGGCCGAATCCGATCGACCCGCGCGGCGACGGCGACCGCAGTGCACAGACGTGCGAGTGGGCGCGGCCGCGGGCCAGCCATGTCGCCCGTGCATGCAATGATGTACGCAGCATGTCATGTCCTTGCTGTTGGTTTTCGTCGGAGTTGATTAGGTTAGGCGGACGAGTACGACCGCTGGTAAACTGGAGTCACATCTGATTCGACCATCATTTGCCCGTGGAAAAAGCGTCAGATCAGTCGAGACTATCATAGACGTACGCACATCAGATCACCATCGTTGCAGCGCTTCATCTAACAACAGCTCCATAGCAGTACAAGCTAGCTCTCGCCTTGTCTACATCGGCATGCACGGACGCACCGTCAATTCTGTCCGTGTACGCGTGGGTTGATCATCACGCGTCAGTTCTGTAACTCTTTGTATGTTTATTATTATTGGAGCTAAAAATGAGGTCAAAGATTATCACGAGTCTGAATTTTGCATATGTTTTTGCAAAATGGCTGGGGTTGGAATTTCGGTGCCCTGACATCTGGACTTTTCTTCTTCTTTTCGCCGGACTTGTACAACTCCCCCTTTCTGGGTACGCGTAGAATCCGGTTGACGACATGCATTACTATTTCAACTTCAGAACTGCTTCACGAATGATTCTCGTGCGTGCAGTTGTTTAAACTTTGAAGACATGCACACGACTTTATCTAGGCCAAGAAAATGCTAGTACAAGATAACTACTCCTACCACCAGTACTATATACTCCAATGGGCAACTTGCATTTACACTAGTATTCATTTGTAAGGTCCAATTCGTGCACAGTTCTTATTAAAGAAAAATCATACACAAATATAAACTGTTCTTTTTGGCTTCCTCTCATTTTGGAACCGATGACGCGAACGCGTAGTCCTAATAGACGCGGCTAGGCTATACACAAGCTCTATGAAACAAATGTGTTTCACTACGCAGATACTCTGTAGGCGGAGTATATTTAATAACTAACTAGTGGGCGAAGGCGCGGCACTTAAAAACTATAATAACATATGTTTAAAAAGACTATAATAACAACAGCGTACACATGCCGCATGAGAGGAAATGTACAACTGGTTGAACATTATGAGGGTACAATCCATTGCTAGATGATACAAATTTTGCTAATGTAAAAAGAAAATCCAGTGAAGTGTAATACCATTTTTTTTTGCTAAGCCATCATAGGCAAATGTGAAACAGAATATTGGCAGGCTAAAACTGTGAGATCATTTAGTAACACAGATGGTTTGACTCTTCAGTTGTGATAGTACATTCTTTTTTCTTTCATTTACGCTGAAATCTTCAAATAGCCACTCCCAAGTACGAAGCCGTCCTTGGAGAAGCTACTCTCATGCTTAAAAGTGTTGGAGGTACCCAATGTAACGGCGTCAAAAAGTCAGCTTTAGGTTCCCTTCACATGGCATTTTTTGGAGCTCTAATTGGCAAACATGATAACTTTTTTCCACACAAATGACACCATAATCAGCTAACAGGGGCTTACAACACGATCCTTATATAATCGTATGCCATACAAAAATAATATGTTCTGGTTATCATTTAAACGTTCCCTATGGCTCTAAATATTTGAGCAAACAGGTATTAAGCCATGGTTTTGTTTATGACTTATCGAACCAAAACATCAAAATTTTACCTTAACCATAAGTCCGAAATAAACATGCGAGTTAGCTCCAATCATAGTGCCAAGATAAAGCCAACTTATGTCATCTAAAAATGTCATTGATCGCTTCTAACCACTACTCCCTCCGTCCGGGTTTATTAGGCACCCTCTTATTTTGTGCTAAAGTTTGACCTATAAGTTTAATTAATGAAATGTAAACTATATGTCACAAAAATTATACGATGGGAAAGCTCTTTCAAATACAAATCCAATGGTGTACTTTTTGTAATATATAATTTATATTTTGTTAGTCATATAGATGGTCAAAGTCTGGCTCAAAATACAAAGGGGCCCAATAAACCCGGACGGAGGTAGTAAGATATAAAGAAGACAAACTAATAATTGAACTCAGTAAACCTGAAACAACTCATTATCCAAGGTAATCTAACACCGAAAAGAGTTCTTTCTGCAAAAATAATAATATTAAATTTGCTTGACCGCCAAATTAAATAGCTTCCAAAGAACCAACCTTATGTTAATTCATTTTTTGCTTTAACCCACATAAAGTGATTTTTTTCCTGGAACTTACTAATTTAGTTGCTAACAATGATGTTTAATAGTAAATGAATCACAGCTAGCCACAACAATGATCAGATGGACAAACAGGCAAGCTTCTTTTGTATAGTAGATGATAATCAATATACTCAATTCTTCTCAGTGGATATGCATGACAAAGACATCATATGAAAAAAGTTGGAAAGTGTCAAACATGCATGCCTAGCTAACTATAATACAATGGCAGAAATAACTTTTGAACTGAAGCATATGTTTGCTTGATCAATCCAAGAAGATTCATCTTTGAAGTAAAAATGCTTGTTGATAACACGTGGAAGGAGGGATCGAGAAACTTTCAGGGAGCATCAAAACAATGTGTTGGTAAACCCTTAAGAACTGGAATTGTTATTGGATCATCGACCACTTGAAAAACAATTCATCTATACATTTGAAATCTGAGAAAATAAATTGTAGTATTTGTAGTAATACATAAGGCACAACTTTTCATACCTATTTCTTTTGCATGGCAGAAACATCAATAATTAAAATTAGAAAATTGATAACTGCAACTAATCGCGAAGGAGGGAATGGGATTTTCTTCATATACAATGAAGTTGATGTTTAAGAAAGAATTGGATAATATGGACAGAGATAAACAGATATAATTTGTAAAAAGTATAAAGCTGACTTAAAGATAACTATTTTAGAAAAGAGGCCGTTGTAAACCATGTGGGAAAAAATGGGCTACTTGCAACTGCATACAATGTAAAAAGGGGAAACCACAAAACCATCTAAATTTGAACT
This sequence comes from Triticum dicoccoides, assembly GCF_002162155.2. Classification (NCBI taxonomy): domain Eukaryota; kingdom Viridiplantae; phylum Streptophyta; class Magnoliopsida; order Poales; family Poaceae; genus Triticum; species Triticum dicoccoides. The sequence continues at coordinate 169,587,649 of NC_041382.1, forward strand.
GTCTTGCTTATTGGCTAATTAGCTCCACAATAGATCGGTGTACTTTGTACCGCAAACATACCATTGAAAGCTCAAAAGCACGGCTTCATGACCTATCCACATGAATTATTTAAGTGTGTGGCATGATTATCATCAATTGATCCATGATTTTAGGAATGATGATTTGGGGTTGAGCGAAACAATGTGCAGCAAAAGACTCCGAGATCTAGAGTTTAACAGATAAATGGCACCGCAAAAAGATTGATCAACAAAGCAATGTAGGTGTCCTAGACTCCTCCTCCTCCTCGCCATAGACCTGCACACAACACATTGGCAAAATAAGAATTGGGGATCTGGAGGAAGAGTGCCAAGCAAGCACGCAAGCAATGCATCTCTAAGTTTAGCAATCAATTGACCCAAGAATCATAATTAATTTAAAAATACCGATGAAGGAGCATATAAAGATAGATACACTTCAATGTGAAATTGTAAATAATTTTGAGGAGAGAGAGAGAGAGAGAGAGAGAGAGAGAGAGAGAGAGAGAGAGAGAGAGAGTAACCAAAGATGAAATATGGACAACATTTGAAGGCATTAGTTTAAATCAAATAGGACTCTTGGTGCCTAATCAACATTTAATGTAGTACGTATCCTCCCTCCTCTAATCTGTACAAATGAAAGAAGAAGAATGATGTGTGTAAAGAAGACGTACCCATGGTAATCTAAACCCACTAAAATGACACGCAAACTCAAATGTGGCAAACAATAAGAATTGTTGTTAAGCATATGAACTTTCTCTCCATATATCCGATATAGTGCAAATAGTGTATAAAATATTTTAGAAATATTATCTGGGTAGGTGCAAAAGGTTGAACTGAAATCACACGTGAAGCCAGTACTCCCTGCAGGACGCAGGATCCGCTCATTCACTTGCAATCTTAGCTATTTTAATTTGAACTCAAAGAAGAAGACCACTCAAACCATCTAATACAAAAAGCCAAAATATTATTTTTGATTCTTGTATTGAAACAAGAAGAACTGATAGCCGATGCAAAGTTTAGATCAGAAAGGTGAATATATAATCTACGCACAAAACTGAAAGCATCTACGTAGGTGTAGGCCGAGTACAATATCCAATTTGTACGCAATTCAGAAATCACGGGCTGTACTGTTCCAAACCTTTGGCGGAGTATCTACGAAGAGCCACACCTTCTGACATGTCGCGCCGATATTTGAATCCATTTGGTAGACGTCCACTTGTTTCAAAAACAAAATAAAATCAGCAGACGTCCAGCCTGCAACTGCAAGTGCAACTCACAATATGTTCGTCAGTTCGGCAAAATTTCATGTTTTGACCCTTTTTCAAAACCTATTCGAGATCTGACTCTAAGTTGAAAAATTTTCGAGATCTGACCCTTTTGCTACCGCCAGAGTCCATGGCAGTAGGGTCTAACAGCCTACCGCCAGAGACTTTAGCGGTAGAAAACATCTCTACCGCCAAACGGGCTGGCGGTAGCCTGCACAACCCTACCGAAGGTGCTTGGCACGAGCACGCACTGTGTTCAATACTTAGGCGGGTTTTGGTGGTAGGGCATGCAACCCTATCGTCAGGGTCCTTGGCGGTAGGCTGTTATACCCTACCGTCATGATCCCTGACAGTAGCAAAAGGATCAGATTCTAAAAAAAATTCCAAACTAGGATCAGATCTCGAATAGGTTTGAAAAAAGGGTTAAAACACGAAATTTAGCCTGTTTTATCTCCCACAAGCGTTACATTCACTGGCAGCAAAGGGAATCCGTACCACTAGTACTGACGCGGTGGTTCATAGTAGCACATGAAGATACCTCTAGGGAAACACAGATAAATTTGATTCAAATCCATGAAGGATCCGACCGTGTCAGCCCTGTTTTCTCTTGTTTTTGCCGGCTAAGTTTTCTGAGCTGTCGTCGATGTGGGCATGCCCCTCAGTAGACCTACAGATGGAGCTGTCATTTCAGCTTAAGAAAAGGATGTCTGTACGCAATCCTCGGGAGCGCATATAATTTGGGCCTGGCCGCGACACGGCACTGCTAAACTATTGCGTTTCCGGATGAGGTCCCTGAGAAGCAAGTTGCATGGGAACGCCCAGATCCTCCAGCGTTCTGAGCCGAAACCATTTTCGGTCGCATCGGATAGGTCTCTGCGCCGGTGGTTGCGGTGACAGCTTTGACATGATGTTTCTTGGAACGAGATGGCGATCTTGTTCTGGAATGCGATGTTCCTTCCTGTCTTTGTAGATGAGCTTGCTCGTGTGCAGGATTCGGTCATAGTCGTGCGTGCAATTCCGTTTTCATTGGTGCCGAGATCGGTTCAATTATTTGGGAGGATTTGCTATTGTCGGTGTCAAGATTAATTGAGAACAACTAGAGATCTTATCCATTGTGATGGCCAGATATCATCAGATATCACCCGAATACGTAGTTGTTAGGGAAAAAGGCGTGCGAGTTCATGGCGTACGCTTGTTGTTGAAGGAATGAACACCTCTGCTTCGTCTTCCTTTTCCTTTCTTTTCTTAAAAAAATGGAAAGTTTCTCCTTTTCCAACCAGAACGAAGATAGTCGGAGGTTTCCACATGCATGGGAAATGTGAAGCTTTCTTAATGTTTAATCGATCTTCTTTAGTGGTGTTTCTTTCCTAGGCGAAACTCGTGGCGATGGTGGCAGTCTCCATCCACCTCTGTTAGGATCTGAGCCAGTTAAAACGTGTCGAGTAAAGCATGGATGCTACTTGTATCTGCATCGAAAAAATTGCGTAAAAAGTGGCCGATATATACAACTGGTGCCTCCGGAGTAGCTGCCGCTCAGCCCGTCAGCCTTGTGTCTCGTCGTCGTTTCGGTTCTGTGTTTCAAGATTTGTCAGGTTGTGTATCACTGATGGACTGCGGTTCTACCCACTTCCCTTTCATCTACTGTCGGCCGGATGCATGCATGCTTCTGATTAGATGTAAGTTTACTGAGATTTGTAGTAGTAATAATAGACTGTATATTTCCCCAAGTCAAATCTCATCAGTATCACCGGGTACCACGCTAGACCGAGACGCCAACGGCAACGGATAGCGTGACTGTATCAGACAGCAACTCTTTTCCGCTCCTTCGTACGGCTGGATCGATCTACAGGAGTAGTATAGGTAGGTAGGGAACTTATATATGATATCTCAAGGAAGTCTGGTAACTACGCAAGGGTCGGTGCATCTTGCACAAACGTTGGAACACATCGGCCGTGCCCACGAATGCGCACGGTACAGAGGCTGCACCGATTGGCGACATGGTGGATGGATAGGGGGGAGACCTCGCTTTCCAAGTTTCGGGTGCACGGCTCGCGCCCATGTTGCGTTGCGCCCGTTTGCAACGGCAGCTCGAAGGTCTCGGCCCATGCCTCATCTAGCTTCGTCATCAAGAAGGCGGAATGAGAGGAACAGCCCAATAGGCAAAGGTGGTCACCATCTATCCATCTCGGCGATCCACTACAGACTATGCAAACTGAACAGGTCATCACTGTACTGTTTCTTTTTTTTGGAGGAATCACCGAATTGTTTGTCTTATCAGAAAACACTGAACTGGTACCAATATGCACCAAAATATCAAATACTGAACTGGTACCATTTTTTTATCACAATACAGGCACATACACACATACACACATACACTCATCACTGTAAACCCACGCACACTCATCCTACCCTATGAGCACCTCTAAAAGATTAAGCCGACACATTATCTTGAGATTGACGAAGTCGGCACAAACGCTTTCGTAGTCGACATGAACATCTGCTCCCAAACATAACCGGAAGACCTGATATAAATAAAGGAAACTGCGAACACTAGTGAATTGAAATTTGGTGAGCTTTTTTTTTTGAGACACTGAAATTTGGTAAAAAAGGCCCTCGCGTCGCTCCCTCGCGTCTGAAATTTGGATCAGAACATTAAGGTAAAAAAGGCCCTCGCGTCGCTCCCTCCCCAGGGGCGACACGGGCGGCGACCAAATCGCCAAGGCCTCCGGCCACCACACCCAATCCCACCCCTCGCCGTCGCCGGCGCCTCCTGCGGGCAAAGCTCTCATGGAGCAGGCGGCGGCGGGGCTCCTTTTCTCGCGGTGGGCGGCTCCTCTCACGAGCGGGGGATCTCTGAGCGGGGCGACGTCGGGCGGAGGGCGGCGGCCGGAGCGGCGTCGTGCCTCTTGCGGGCGGCGAGTGGGGCGCCGGGGCGGCGGCCTCGGTCCGGGCTCCTGATGTGGCCGGGGTGTGGACG
>NC_041382.1:169592557-169601620 GCF_002162155.2 Triticum dicoccoides
CGTCGGGCGGGTGACCAGCTGGCGTGGCGGGTGTGCTCCTCTGGAGTGCGAGGTGTGCTGCGGAGGGAGATCCTGCTCGTCTTCTCTGCTGCTTCGCCTGTGCAGCTCCGATTGGATCTGGTGCAAGGTGCATCGATCTGGGTGATGCGCTTCGCGATGCGGCGTGGGTTGCTGCGGTGGAGGTGGCTACGGTGGTGCTACGGTGGTGGACGGCGGCTTCGGCCAGGGGGTGGTGCGTGTCTGGTCGCGGTGGATCGTGGGATCCCGTGGCAAGAATGAGGTCGGCCTCAGCAGGTGGTGGCTGGTGGGTGGCGGTCGGTGGTGGTAGGTGGTCGGCGCATCTTCGGGAGAAATCTTTGCTCCGGCCTTCTTCGGAGCCGGCGACGGCGGTGCCCGCAGGTGCCGTGATCTTTTTTGGAAGCGTCGCCGTGGAGGTGTGCTCCTTCTCCCCACGGCTTTGGCTTCGGAGGGAAACCTCAGATTCGCTGGGTCGGGCGATGGAGGCGTCTTCGCGTCTTTCTCCTCCTTGGGGGCATCGTCTCGGAGCCGGCTACGACTGGGAGACTGGTGGATTGCGGCATCTTCGTCGTGGATGGCGGCATCTTCGCCGTGTAGTTTGCTGAGGCGGGGCGCTGGTTTCTGTTTGGCAACGATGATGTCGTCGAGAGGAGCTCGGGTCGCGGCGTGGACTTCGGTAGTCGGCTCTTCCCGGCGTGTCCGAGGTGCTTTGAGGGCACGGTCGGCGCAAGTCCTGCATATTTTCCTGGTGAGGCTCGTCGTCAAAGTCGGAACTGTCGGCTGCTTGCGCGTGTGGCCATCTGGTGGCATGTGCCGTCGTGGCTTCTATGCGGCTGTTTGCGGGTTGGCTTCGCGGTTGGAGCTCAATGGTGAAGTCGGAGTCGCTCGTTCGAGGCAACCGGTGATGACGATGACGCTTGCGACTCCTCGACGAATGCTTTTCTTCTTTGCAGCTTTGTGTCCCATGTCGGTGGCCAAGTTGGCCGGTGGTGCCCATGTCACGTGGGTTGAGTTGTATCGGTTTTAGCTCGGTTTTCCGTTAATTAACCGTGCAATTCTCTTCTTCTTAATCAATGAAAATGGCAAATCTTTTGCCCCGTTTTTTTAAAAAAAAAAGAAATTTGGTGAGCTAGTATGCCACTGTTCTCTTGACCCTACAACCACAGCTTTTGAGGGGTCCAAATAGCGTGCAGGGCGCCCACGACACCTAGCGACATGAATATAACAGTCCAGCCCATCTAGCTCCACACCTCTCTTCACGTTTTCTGAGCTTCCACAAGCATCCGGCTGTATTTCTTTCTTTCTTTTGTACCGGTTTGTTTCATTGCTCGAATTTTACACCCAGTTCTTGTTTCATATTTTCATTTTTCGTTATGTTTTACTTTTACTTAAAAAAAACAATTCATGACCTTCTCTCAAATCGATGAACTTTTTAGCATTTGTTAAAATTTTCTTCAAATTTATGAACTTTTTTTGAATTGACAAACATTTTTTAAATCCATGTTTTTTCCAAATTCGCAAACATTTCTTAATTTTGTTCAAATAGGTGTGCGTTTTTTTATTTCATTAATGTGTTTTCATTCCACAAACGTCCTTTCAATCCGTGAAATTTTTATAAAATTCATGAATTTTTAATATATGTACATTTTTAAATTTCGTGAATTCTTTTGTATTTTGTGAACATATTTTATATTTGAAAGATTTTTATAATTCATGCATATTTAATGAATTATGAACATTTTTGAATTTGTGAAGATTATTTGAATTCATGATTTTTTTTTCAAATTCGTTAGGGCCAAGGGGAGAGCAGAGGGGACACGGGCTCCGGCTTCATGCGGAGGAGCGTCTCCAGTGGCGCCGCCTAGCCATGCATAGACCATGTACTATATTAAGTTACAGAGAAACTATAGAAGATAAAGAACACGGATATTACAGAACTGTATGTCTTGTTCAGTTTGCTTCAGGTCAGCCAGCCATTGTAAAGTTCTTAGGAGCAAAAAGCACCGTCACCTCAAACTGCCCGTAATTCAAAACCGAGTCATCAGGGAACCTAACAGCTCCAACAGCTCCTTCCTGGAAAGTCCACCAAAACAATGATTCCTCCAATTTTAAGCAAATGTCCAATTTCCCCTCAGCCTTCACCGCGACAACATACTGGAACAGTTTTCCATTCCCAGAGAACTTATCGTCAAACAGCACAATCTCACCATCAAAGCCACTAGTGAATGCAGTGAATCTCATATGATGAGGGCAGTCAATCTTTGCAGAGACTTGTATTACAGCCTCAACACTCTCATCAAGCAAGAGATAGTCGATGACCAAGCTGCCAAGGTCACTACTAACCTCTCCATCTAGCATTTCATCTAACTGGTACATCCCCTCAAACTCAGCATACAAAGAAAGCAACTGCTTGTCAGATTACCCATCTCCTTCCTCCTTTACCCAAAGATCAACTTCTAGTAATGCTCTGTCCCTGACTAAATACATTCCTCGACGAGGACTACAAAGAGGCAAGGTTAAGGAATCCTGCAATTAAAAAATATTAGTAAGCATTAGAACTCAACAAGATATATAAACCCAGTTTGGGATACATCAGTATATATCAACAAAATTAACACGGCAAGACATGCATGATCATATTTGGACTAAAATCTAGTTATGTTTGAAAGTACAAGCCAGGCACTGTTTGGCATTTCTTTTACATGCATGCATTTTCAATCTTTCTCCACTCACTCATATATACCGCCACCCCCTCTTCAACATACACTTGGAAAATGCTTCTGTGCACCAAAGATGCAGGTGCAAACCACATCAGCACCGGACTTGCGGTTTGAGATAGGTAAACAGTGGGAGCTTACAATGAATTTAGCACAAGTCCGTATTCTATTGTTTTCTCCAACATACACATTGGGTTCCGGACGATCTATGCAGCGCGTCCTGTCAGAGTGGACCAGGACCACGCAGAGGCCACGGGAGCAAACCTCAAAGACACAAACAGCCGTGAGAACATAGTCTTCCCACGACGATGGGTGGATCAGGCCATACTCACCTGGACTGGTGGAGCAGCGGCTCCTATGGCCAAGCTCACTGTATGGGGAGAGGTGAGAGAGAAGGGGATGGGCAAGAGAGGAAGGCTGATTAACCTGTACTATGACATGGTGGGCCTATATGAGAATGTACTTAATTAGTATTTGTGATTCCTAAAAGAATGGGCACCTATCCTGTGACAGACATGGATGGCTCAGATTCAATGGGCAACTGTGCCCGGGTGCAAAAAAAAAAAAAACTCCATTCACCTGTATTACTATCTCTATAATTCCTAATTCCTAAAACAGGAAGACTGGGGATATCATAATCATCTCCCCCTAGCCAATATAGTCTGATCTAGAACCTTCTAAGCACCCTATGCATAGTTGGTAAAAAAAATATGCCTTGTAAATCAGAAGATGACTAGTTTCATGTGCTATTGATGTTACAAGTTACAACTAGATCAGAATTCCAGGACTCCATAACATGTTAATGCCTGTGCGTAGAGAAATATGTGTTGCTTTGCAGGGAGTCAAAACACAACTTGTGTAATAAAGAAATAGAGTAAACATTTTATAATTATGTTAGGATAATCAAACATGACTACTTTTCCATGCTTTTGGCAGCACAATCATATAAAGTTTGCGGGATCTGATGGGCATGGAACTGATAGCGTGTTGACGTCGGAGAACATACTGAAAGGGGTGACAGCACAGCATAGTGCAATTATTGGTACAGGTAGTCAAGATTCAGTGGCCCTTTTTGTCGACCATAATGAAAGGGATAACAAAAAGAACAAATCACAAAATTACCGCAAATGTATAATTATACCATTTACACAGAAAATGGAGAACTAAATGCATACGCAATTTCCTTTTAGTGGATCCAACCAGGTAATGAAGAATCAGTACGACAAAAATCTCACATGCACTGTTTGCATCCAGTATTGTTTTTAGCAACTGAAAAGTTACATGGAAACAGAACAAGCCTAGCTCGATCAATTACCTGGTCAACCATAAAAGCATTATCTCTGCAGGGACGGTTAAACACAAGATTCCGTAGTGGCTCCAAGGCATCCCGAACAGCAACAATTCCATAGACGCTAACGGGGTAGGAATAGGATTCGGAGATTGATAAATGCATCGCGAAGATCTGCAGCATCAGTCTTGGATCACGTAACCCAAGAGTTGATCTAGCTGCAAAATATAGTGATAGCAAAAGTTGTTATAACAAACATAGGTAGATCACAGTCGCAGATTAATCGCTGGGTTAGCTAGGAATGAATGAGATCGACAAGCTTACCAGTGGAAGTATCATGGGTTTTATATTCACGGTGGTGGCAAAAGCCCCTCATGACACATATACCTGTTGCCTCAGGGAGTATTTTGAGAGGATAAGAAGGAAATGTGGCATTCTCATCTTCACTTGCTTCAATCTCCTCACACTTCTTCTGGTACGCGATGTTCCGTCTGGTGTAAATCCAACTCCATATGTCGTCTACTTTTGTTGCTGCTGCCACCGGAAATTTCTTCCCTGAGAAAACAAATCAGTGTAGGATCGACTGACCAGTTAACCGTTTTTCGTTATCTGGACACATGACGAAAGTGGTATCTAATCTGCAAAAATTATATACCTGGGCAGTTTGTCTCCTCGTCGTCGGCATCCAGTGCCAGCGGATCGTAATCCATCAAGTCGGACAAGTTGAGGCCATCAACAGGATCACGCACGGGAATGTCGTCCCAGTTAAGGAACTCGGACTCAGACTCTGATTCTGCGCGGTTACCCAAAAGTTTGATCGATAGGAAGCCTAGCTAAATCGGCGCAAAAGATTATTACTCCCTCCGTTTCTAAATACAAGTCCTTTAGATATTCCAATACGGACTACATACGGAGCAAAATGAGTGAATCTACACTCTAAAATATGTCTATATCCATCATATGTAGTTCTTATCGAAACCTCTAAAAAGACTTGTAGTATTTAGGAACAGAGGAAGTAGAAAACATAGAGAAGCTAGGCGGTAATACTCACCGCTCTCGAGGAACCCTCTCTCTTTCTTCTACGCCAACACCACCGCCGCCTCCTCCTCCTCCTCCTCCTCTTCCTCCTCCTCGAACGCATCAAGGAGACGATGGTGGGTAGAGCCGAATAGATCTGGGGCGATTTCGAATCTAAACACATCGATGGGGGCCTCCTCGCGAGTCTCATGGAGATGCCGGGGAAAGGGACCAAAAAGATCTGTGGGGATTTCGGAGATGGGCAGATGGCCGGGATAGCAGTCGCCGGGAAGGGCGTGTCGAGAACTCGGGCTCTCCTTCGCCGACAACATCTCGACGCTAGGGTTTCGTCGGCTTCGGCGTCGGCGGAGACGCGTAAAAAGCTCTCGGGGGGCGAAGGATTCTTTCTTGATCTGGGGAGCGAAGTATTCGGTTTGGGGATTGGGGTTCTATGGGATGGCCGAGAGACAAGCGAAACGGTAGGCTTTGCTGCCTTGCTGGGTCGGTGATCCAAAATATCCGTGCCCGACTTGATGGTTCTCCTTCTTTCATAAGCCAACTTCACCGCGCGATCCCAAACGGACGTTCGTTTTCTCCGGTTTTTGTCCCTTTGAGTAGGAATTTGGGGCCGTGTCTGGACCTGTCCTGGGATGCGGTGGCCGTGCGCCTAGCGCGCGGACACATCCCGGCCGCATCTTGTCCGCGTATTATTTCTTTACAAGTCTTTAACTTTATTTCATCATTCATTTTTGATACAAGAAAAATACATCATCACATTTTGACTAACAAAGCAAGATCAAAAAAACAAGAACCACAAGAATACATTTTAGAAGACACCCAACTTCCATAACTACTCCCTTGAGTTGGGTTAGGGCCTTCTCGATGCACTCGTTGTTGATCTGTGGAAGAGGAGGCTCGATCTAGCATCCTCCTTTCTTCTTCAAGGCAGAAGTCGATGTTGCTTCCTCCTCACACCTAGTCTCGTGTCTAGCCTCTAATCTAGCAACAAGTGCACTTGTCTCATTTACAGCTTCTATGCTAGCTAAAAGTGCATGAACATGTACTAAATTTCGCTCTATCAATATATCAATGTACTCTTCTTCCCGATACCAAAACTTGCATCCGTTCTACACAACAAAATTTGAAGTTAGCACAACTAGTTAAATCTAGAGCACAAACCGAAGCTAAAAAAAGCGCATACCCCATCGTTTAAGCACTTGATGAACACCCATCCGGAATGTTCCGGCGTTGTAGACACGCGACGCACGACCATCCTTGGGCAGTGGTCGCACTTAATGAGTGGCAACGGTGCGCCGGCGAACTTTTGGGCAAGCACTGAGCCCGGCCGACTACCATTCGTGTATCTGCCGGCGGACCATCGACGGTGCAGATCCGAGCGGCTAGAGGAGGAGCCACTGCCTGCACGTGGCCTTGCGGCCCTTCCAGGGCCTTTCGGCGAGGTGCCCGGCCAGTCCATGCGCGGCCCGGCCTCCCACAGCCGGCCGAGCTCAAGACCGATCGGATTCGCCCCAAAACCGGCCGGCGGGTGCGCAAACCAAGTGGCCGTGGTCGCGTCCGAGCCCGGCGCCGAGGGGAAGGGGTTGGGCAAGCTCGCGTCCGAACTGCACGGCTGCAATGGCAGCGACGGCGGCGGCAACGACGGGAAGAGTGGGGAAGAGTGAAGGGGGTGCGGCCGGAAGGAGGGAGGGGGGCGGATAGAAAAAGGCCCGTCTTGTGCCACCGATGGGCGGGCCAGGGGAGGACACGCGCAGACGACCCGCGTGTCCGCGTGGTGTCCGTTTCACCCAAAAAGCAGCGCAAGTTTGGGCCGGGAATGGATCGAAAGTGGACACAAAGCGGACAAAAATTCGTTTGCTTCCGCACGCTGGGCCGCCTTTTTTGTCCCTTTTACCCTAAACGGACGGGGCCGGACAGGATAGGGTCGCGCGGTGGAGTTGGCCTAAACATAACAGCCCATCGAGGGCCCAATTCGCTTGCTTCTCCTTTCCTAAAAAAAAGTAAGCGTGTACGTGCAACTCGAGAACGAACATGCCAGCGCGCCCCCCTCCCGCTCCCGTGCGCCCCTTGTGGGCCGGCGCACCCCTCCGCTCCCGTGCGCCCCTAGTGGGCTGGCCCATGAGCAGGGCTGAACGCCTCAGTTTTTCTAATTTGTTTTTTACTATTTTTCTTTCCGTTTTTTAAACATAATTCACAATTTAAAAAAGTTCAAAATTTCAACAAAAAGTGAATTTTGTAAAAACATGTTCGTGATTTCAAAATAATGAACATTTTTTTAATTTTAATGAAATTTTCTTTATTTCGACAAACAAAATTATATGAGCATTTTCTTTAATAATGATGAACAGTTTTTTTATATTTGATGAACAAAATTTGAATATGATGAACATTTTTAAACTTGATGAACAAAATTTGTATTCAAGAATACTTTTTTCAAAAAAACGGAGGAACAAAATTTGAATTTGATGAATAAATTTTGACATCGACAAACAAATTTTCAATTTGGTGAACAATTTTTGAAACTAATGATGAACAAATTTTGAATTTGGTGAACAATTTTGAAATTGATGAACAAATTTTGAATTTGATGAACATTTTTGAACTAGATGAACAAATTTAGAATTTTCATGAACATTTTTTCAATCCGATGAACAAAAAAGGAATTTTATGAACATTTTTTGAACCTTTGGGCATTTTTACACACTGACGAACATTTTTTGAATTTGATAAAAAAAATGTTCACGAATTTGGAAAGAAAAAAAAGAAATTTTGAATTTGGTGAAGAAATTTTTAAAATGATGATCAACAATTTTCGAATTTGGTGAACAATTTTTTAAATTGATGGAAATTTTTTTGAACTTGATGAACATTTTTGAATTTGATGAAATTTTTTTGAATTTTGATGAATATTTTTCAATCCGATGAACAAAAAAGGAATTTTATGAATCGTTGAGCATTTTTACACATTGACGAACTTTTTTGAATTTGGTACAAAAAATGTTCATGAATATTGAAAGAAAAGAAAAAGAAAAAAAAAGAAAAAGAAAAAGAAAAAGGGAAACAAAAAAGAAAAAAAAGAAAAAGAAAAAGAAAAGGAGAACTAAAGAAAAAATGAAAAGAAAATAAACAGGATATGGACCGGCCCATAGGAACGCCCAGCGCACCAGGTCGCTCGGCGGCGCCCTATGCGCCATATAGGAACCCGGATGCTGGATGGGACAAATTTGGTGCTTTGTCATTTTTGAAACTTCAGCACGATCTAACCCCACATGTAAAAAATTTGGGAATTTGACCTTTTCTCTACCCCCGTAGTCCTTGGCGGTAGTGTATAACATGCTACCGCCAAAGTCTTCGATGGTAGCATTTAACTGCGCCGCCACGCCGCTGATATGCTACCGCCAAGGTTTTGGGGGGTAGGACATAATACCCTACTGCCAGAATCGTAGACGGTAGGTTCTTCACTGCGCCGCATAAACCGGAGTAGCCTACCTCCCTGCGTTGCACTGCCTCAGACATCGCAAAACATCAACCTAATCATGTGCCAGATTCCATGGCACAAATATATTATACTACCCATTTCTCATTATAGTCTTTCTCGTTCCTTTAGGTATCTTTCTCTGCTGCTCTAGGCCCATTGTCGTAGGCCTCTAGCTGGAACAGAGAGATAGAGCTAGCGCATGCAGCTAGCTGCAGAAGTAGGCGCATGGGGATGGGGGCATGGATCACTGTGGCAATTTTGGTCAGCAGGTTCAACATTGTATTCCTCCTGCTCATTATACCATGCATGTCTGCAGCCACAAAATTACAAAATACAAAGGGTGGCTACTGAATGAGCGGCGACGACGCGAGGAACGACAGGGGCTCTCCATTTAAGAATGGCGTTTCTTTGCTTCCAATGTGGGTGATATAGTTGTTCTGGTACTCGCAGGCAGGAGGAGCGAAACACGCACCCCTAAGTCGTGGGGTATATGGCGGATCCACTTTAGGCGGCTGCGGGGTGCAGAC
>NC_041382.1:169601918-169616261 GCF_002162155.2 Triticum dicoccoides
CTTTCTTGATCTATAGGGAGCGAAGGATTCTTTTTTTTAGAGTTTGGGGATTGGGGTTCGGTATGGATGGCCGAGAGACGAGTGAAACGATAGGTTTGTTGGGTCGGTGATCCAAAATATTCGTGCCCGGTTGTTCTCCTTCTCTCCTACATAACGGCCCATCAAGGGCCCAGCTCGCTTGCTTATCCTTCCCTAAAAAAAGTAAGCGTGTACGTGCAACTCGAGAGCGGACATCCTGGATGGGACAAATTTGGTGCTTTGATCATTTTTCGAAACTTCAACACGATCTAACCTCACATGTTAATTTTTTTGGGGACTTTAACCTTTTCTCTACCGCCGTAGTCCTTGGCGATAGGGTATAACATGCTACCGCCAAAGTTTTCGATTGTACCATTTAACTGTGCGCCACCCCGTTGTAACGCAAAAAATATGCTACCGCCAATAGGACATTATAACCTACCACCAGAATCGTAGCCAGTAGGTTCTGCACTGCGCCGCAGAAAACGGAGTAGCCTGCCTCCCTGCACTGCACTGCCTCAGACATCACAAAACATCAACCTAATCATGCGCCAGATTCCATGGCACAAATATACTGTACTACCCATTTCTCATTCTACTCTTTCTCATTCCTCTAGGTCTCTTTCTCTGCCGCTCTAGGCCCATTGTCGTAGGCCTCCAGCTGAGAGCTCGCGCATGCAGCTAGCTACAGAAGTAGGCGCATGGGGATGGGGGCATGGATCACTGTGGCAACTTTGGTTAGCAGGTTCAGCATTGTACTCCTCCTGCTCATTATACCATGCATGTCTGCGCCCACATAATTACAAATTACAAAGGGTGGCTATTGAATGAGCGGTGACGACACGACGAATGGCAGGGGATCTCCATTTAAGAATGGTGTTTATTTGCTCCCAATGTGGGTGCTATAGTTGTTGCGGTACTCGTAGGCAGGAGGAGCGAAGCACGCAACGCTGGGCTGTGGGGTATATGGCGGATCCACTGTAGGCGGCTGCGGGGTGCGAAATTGAAGCCATCATCATCACCAACGATCCTCTCATCGAGGGGGGGGGGGTCAATCTTCATCAACATCTTCACCAGCACAATCTCCTCTCAAACCCTAGTTCATCCCTTGTATTCAATCTTTGTCCCAGAACCTCAGATTGGTACCTGTGGGTTGCTAGTAGTGTTGATTACTCCTTGTAATTGATGCTAGTTGGTTTATTTGATGGAAGATCATATGTTCAGATCCTTAATAATATTTATTATCCATCTGATCTTGAACATGAACATGCTTTGTGAGTAGTTACGTTTGTTCCTGGGGACATGGGAGAAGTCTTGTTATAAGTAACTGATGTCTAATACACAACCTTGTTCGTGTAGATGTTGTAGGGCCTCCAAGTGCAGAGGTTTGTAGGACAGTAGCAAATTTCCCTCAAGTGGATGACCTAAGGTTTATCAATCCGTAGGAGGCGTAGGATGAAGATGGTCTCTCTCAAGCAACCATGCAACCAAATAACAAAGAGTCTCTTGTGTCCCCAACACACCAAATACAATGGTAAATTGTATAGATGCACTAGTTCGGGGAAGAGATGGTGATACAAGTGGTATATGGATAGTAGATAATAGTTTTTGTAATCTGAAATTATAAAAACAGCAAGATAACTAATGATAGAAGTGAGTGTAAACGGTATTGCAATGCGTTGAAACAAGGCCTAGGGTTCATACTTTCACCAGTGCAAGTCCTCTCAACAATAATAACATAATTGGATCACATGACTATCCCTCAATATGCAACAAAGAGTCACTCCAAAGTCACTAATAGCGGAGAACAAATGAAGATATTATGGTAGGGTACGAAACCACCTCAAAGTTATTCTTTCCAACCAATCTGTTGGGCTATTCCTATAAGTGTCACAAACAGCCCTAGAGTTCGTACTAGAATAACACCTTAAGACACAAACCAACCAAAACCCTAATGTCACCTAGATACTCCAATGTCACCTCAAGTATCCGTGGGTATGATTATACGATATGCATCACACAATCTTAGATTCATCTATTCAACCAACACATAGAACCTCAAAGAGTGCCCCAAAGTTTCTACCGGAGAATCATGACAAAAACGTGTGCCAACCCCTATGCATAAGTTCATGGGGGAACCCACAAGTTGGTCACCAAAACACACATCAAGTGAATCACGTGATATCCCATTGTCACCACAGATACGCACGGCAAGACATACATCAAGTGTTCTCAAATCTTTAAAGACTCAATCTAATAAGATAACTTCAAAGGGGAAACTCAATCCATTACAAGAGAGTAGAGGGGGAGGAGAAACATAAGATCCAACTATAATAGCAAAGCTCGCGATACATCAAGATCGTGCCAAATCAAGAACACGAGAGAGAGAGAGAGATCAAACACATAGCTACTGGTACATACCCTCAGCCCTGAGGGTGAACTACTCCCTCCTCGTCATGGAGAGCGCCGGGATGATGAAGATGGCCACCGGAGAGGGATTCCCCCCTCCGACAGGGTGCCGGAACGTGTCTAGATTGGTTTTCGGTGGCTACGAAGGCTTCTGGCGGCGGAACTCCCGATATATTGTGCTCCCCGATCGTTTTAGGGTATATGGAGATATATAGGCGGAAGAAGTACGTCAGGGGAGCCACGAGGGGCCCACGAGGGTGGAGGGCGCCCCCCTACCTCGTGGCTTCCTCGAAGCTTCCTTGACGTGGAGTCCAAGTCTCCCGGGTTGCTTTCCTTCCAAAAATAAGTTCCGTGAAGTTTCAGGTCAATTGGACTCCGTTTGATTTTCCTTTTCTGCGATACTCTAAAACAAAGAAAAAACAGAAACTCGCACCGGCACTGGGCTCTGGGTTAATAGGTTAGTCCCAAAAATAATATAAAAGTGTATAATAAAGCCCATGAACATCCAAACAGAAGATAATATAGCATGAGCAATCAAAAATTATGATACGTTGGAGACGTATCAGCACCCCCAAGCTTAATTCCTGCTCGTCCTCGAGTAGGTAAATGATAAAAACAGAATTTTTGATGCGGAGTGCTACTTGGCATAATTTCAATGTAATTCTTCTTAATTGTGGCATGAATATTTAGATCTGAAAGATTCAAGATAAAAGTTCATATTGACATAAAAATAATAATACTTCAAGCATACTAACTAAGCAATCATGTCTTCTCAAAATAACATGGCTAAAGAAAGTTCATCCCTACAAAATCATATAGTTTAGTCATGCTCCATTTTCGTCACACAAGAATGCTCTCATCATGCACAACCCCGATGACTAGCCAAGCAATTGTTTCATACTTTAGTAATCTCAAACATATAAACTTTCACGCAATACATGAGCGCGAGCCATGGATATAGCACTATGGGTGGAACAGAATATGATGATGGGGGTTATGTGGAGAAGACAAAAAGGAGAAAGTCTCACATCAACAAGGCTAATCAATGAGCTATGGAGATGCCCATCGATTGATGTTAATGCGAGGAGTAGGGATTGCCATGCAACGGATGCACTAGAGCTATAAATGTATGAAAGCTCAACAAAAGAAACTAAGTGGGTGTGCATCCAACTTGCTTGGTCACGAAGACCTAGGGCACTTGAGGAGGCCCATTGTTGGAATATACAAGCCAAGTTCTATAATGAAAAAATTCCCACTAGTATATGAAAGTGACAAAACAAGAGACTCTCTATCATGAAGATTACGGTGCTACTTTGAAGCACAAGTGTGGCAAAGGATAGTAACATTGTCCCTTCTCTCTTTTTCTCTCATTTTTTGGGCCTTCTCTTTTTTATGGCCTTTCTCTCTTTTTTTATTCCTCACTTGGGACAATGCTCTAGAAAATGATGATTGAGGGAGTCCTGGATTAGGGGGTCTCCGGACAGCCGGACTATATCCTTTGGCTGGACTGTTAGACTATAAAGATACAAGATTGAAGACTTTGTCTCGTGTCCGGATGGGACTCTCCTTGGCGTGGAAGGAAAGCTTGGCAATATGGATATGTATATCTCCTCCTTTGTAACCGACCTTGTGTAACCCTAGCCCTTTCCGGTGTCTATATAAACCGGAGGGTTTTAGTCTGTAGGACAACATACACTCATACCATAGGTTAACTTCTAGGGTTTAGCCTCTCCGATCTCGTGGTAGATCAACTCTTGTAATACTCATATCATCAAGAATAAATCAAGCAGGACGTAGGGTTTTACCTCCATCAAGAGGGCCTGAACCTGGGTAAAACATCGTGTCCCCTGCCTCCTGTTACCATCGGCCTTAGACGCACAGTTCGGGACCCCCTACCCGAGATCCGCTGGTTTTGACACTGACATTGGTGCTTTCATTGAGAGTTCCTCTGTGTCGTCGCCGTTAGGCTTGATGGCTCCTACGATCATCAATAGCGATGCGGTCCAGGGTGAGACTTTTCTCCCCGGATAGATCTTTGTGTTCGGTGGCTTCGCACTGTGGGCTAACTCGCTTGGCCATCTGGAGAAGATCGAAAGTTACGCCCCTGGCCACCAGGTCAGGTTTGGAAGCTTAAACTACACGACCGACATCCGCGGAGACTTGATCTTCGATGGATTCGAGCCCCTGCCTTGTGCGCCGCGTGGTCACGATGAGTACGATTTAGCTCTATCATCGGACCGTATTCAGGAGATCGCACCGGCAACCGCTCCGAGCCTCAATTCGGAGCCAGTTGCGCCATCCATGGATGGGTGGATGGACCACGTCACAGAGGCCGTACCCTCAGCGGCGATCGAGCCGAATATCGACCTTACCCTTCATGAGAGCCGTGTTGCCAAACTGCCGGATCCTTCTCCGGCCACGGACTCCGAACCGCCTGCGCCCGTGCCTGTCGAATCCGACTGGGCGCCGATCATGGAGTTCACCTCTGCGGATATCTTTCAGCACTCGCCCTTCGGCGACATACTGAACTCATTAAGGTCTCTCTCCTTGTCAGGAGGATCCTGGCCAAACTACGTCTGACAGGATTGGGATGCGGATGACGAAGAAATGCGCCGCCCACCCACCACCCACTTAGTAGCCACTGTCGATGACTTAACCGACACGCTCGACTTCGACTCTGAAGACATCGACAGTATGGACAATGATGCAGGAGTCGAAGAGAAACCACTGCCCACAGGGCACTGGACGCCCACTTCATCACATGACATATACATGGTGGACACACCCAAAGAAAATAACGACGAGGAACGGAAGGACGTACCGACGGGTGGTTCCCTCGAGTAGCAGTCAAAGCGGCGGCGTAAACGCTGCCCCAAATCCCGCCCCGATAGAAATAATGATCACACAGACCCAGCGTTAGAGCAGGGTGAACCATTGCCCGACCAGGGTAACACGGAAAATCAAGCCGAACAACCCAACCCCGTCGAAGATAACAGTCCGGACGACATCACACCGGACAGCCGCCAGGAGCAACATAATGCCCACCAAAGGCTTGTTGCCACGGCGAGGAATCTGAAAAAATAGAAGCAAAGGCTCAAGGCTGCACAAGACACACTCAAAATAAAGTGGAGTGAAGTACTCAACACAGCAGCGAAGTACGGCAGTAATCGCCACACCAAGAGCTACCCGAAGCGGAAGTTGCTACTTGAATTCGATGAGGAGGCCTTAGATCCCCCGCAACCAAAAATTAAAATGGCCATCCGGCCAGATAGACGACCTCACGGCTAACATAAAGCGGCGAACAACGACGCACATAAGCCAATGCGCGACCCACGCGAGGGCTCACATCAAAAGGACCACGCAAGCGCGCTCCAGCATACGGTGCAATACAACAAACATCCGAACACCACGGTACACCCAGATACAGGGGTGCCGCACACCCCCTATGTTTCACCGATGAGGTGCTAGACCATGAATTTCCAGAGGGATTCAAACCGGTAAACATAGAGGCATACGACGGAACAACAGACCCTGGGGTCTGGATTGAGGACTATATCCTCCATGTCCATATGGCTCGAGGGGATTATCTCCACGGCATCAAGTACTTACCCCTCAAGCTCAAAGGGCCAGCTCGGCACTGGCTTAAAAGCCTCCCCGAAAGCTCCATTGGAAGCTGGGAAGAGCTCGAAGACGCCTTTCGGGCAAATTTTCAAGGGACATATGTCCGACCACTGGATGCAGACGATCTAAGTCATATAACTCAACAGCCCGGAGAGTCAGCCCGAAAGCTCTGGAACAGGTTTCTTACTAAAAAGAACCAAATAGTCGATTGTCTGAATGCCGAGGACTTGGCAGCCTTTAAACACAGCGTCCGAGACGAATGGCTTGCCAGACACCTCGGCCAAGAAAAGCCGAGAACAATGGCAGCATTAACAAGCCTCATGACCCGCTTTTGCGCGGGCGAGGACACCCGATGCAGCACTAGTGACCCAAGTACATCTGAAGTTAGAGATGGAAACGGGAAATCACGACGCAGCAAAAATAATAAGCGCCGAAATAAAGAAGACAACCCGAAGAGCACGGCGGTAAACGCCGGGTTTAGAAGCTCTCGGCCAGGTCAGCAAAAGCCGCCCTCTAAAGGCGCCAGAGATGAACTGTCCAGCTTAAACAAAATTCTGGACCAAATATGTCAGACCCATAGCACCCCCGATAAACCTGCAAATCATACCCAAAGAGAATGTTGGGTCTTCAAGCAGTCCGGCAA
Source organism: Triticum dicoccoides (assembly GCF_002162155.2). NCBI lineage: Eukaryota > Viridiplantae > Streptophyta > Magnoliopsida > Poales > Poaceae > Triticum > Triticum dicoccoides. Next base: position 169,608,610 of record NC_041382.1, read on the forward strand.
GGTCAACGCCGAACGTAAGGGGCAGGATACACCAAGCGAAGACGAGGATGAGCCTCGCAAGCAAAACACTAGGGAACAAAAGAAATTTCCACCAGAAGTCAAAACAGTAAACGTGTTACACGTGTATTGTTGTGTTTCGTAGTAATTTCAAAAAATTACCTACGCACACACAAGATCATGTGATGCATAGCAACGAGATGGGAGAGTGTTGTCTACGTACCCACGCAGACCGACTGCGGAAGCATTGACGCAACATAGAGGAAGTAGTCGTACATCTTCACGATCCAACCGATCAAGCACCGAAACTACGGCACCTCCGAGTTCGAGCACACGTTCAGCTCGATGACGATCCCCGGACTCCGATCCAGCAAAGTGTCGGGGAAGAGTTCCGTCAGCACGACGGCGTGGTGACGATCTTGGTGTACTACAGCAGCAGGGCTTCGCCTAAACTCCGCTACAGTATTATCGAGGACTATGGTGGCTGGGGGCACCGCACACGGCTAAGGAATAGATCACGTGGATCAACTTGTGTGTTCTAGGGTGCCTCTACCTCAGTATATAAAGGACCAAAGGGGGGAGGCTGGCCGGCCACAAGGGGTGCGCCAAGAGAGTCCTACTCCCTCTGGGAGTAGGATCCCCCCCCCCAATCCTAGTTGGAATAGGATTCGCGGAGGGGGAAAAGAGAGAGAGGGGGCCGGCCACCTCTCCTAGTCCTAATAGGACTAGGGGAAGGGGGAGGCACGCAGCCCATGTAGGGCCGCCTCTTCTCTTTTCCACTAAGGCCCATCATGGCCCATTTAGCTCCCGGGGGGTTCCGGTAACCGTCCCGATACTCCGGTAAAATCCCGATTTCACCCGGAACACTTCCAATATCCAAACATAGGCTTCCAATATATCAATCTTTATGTCTCGACCATTTCGAGACTCGTCGTCATGTCCGTGATCACATCCGGGACTCCGAACAACCTTCGATACATCAAAATGCATAAAGTCATAATATAACTATCATCGTAACCTTAAGCGTGCGGACCCTACGGGTTCGAGAACAATGTAGACATGACCGAGACATGTCTCCGGTCAATAACCAATAGCGGGACCTGGATGCCCATATTGGCTCCTACATATTCTATGAAGATCTTTATCGATCAGACCGCATAACAACATACGTTGTTCCCTTTGTCATCGGTATGTTACTTGCCCGAGATTCGATCGTCGGTATCCAATACCTAGTTCAATCTCGTTACCGGCAAGTCTCTTTACTCATTCTGTAATACATCATCCCGCAACTAACTCATTAGTTGCAATGCTTGCAAGGCTTATGTGATGTGCATTACTGAGAGGGCCCAGAGATACCTCTCCGACAATCGGAGTGACAAAACCTAATCTCGAAATACGCCAACCCAACATCTACCTTTGGAGACACCTGTAATGCTCCTTTATAATCACCCAGTTACATTGTGATGTTTGGTAGCACCCAAAGTGTTCCTCCGGCAAACGGGGGTTGCATAATCTCATAGTTATAGGAACATGTATAAGTTATGAAGAAAGCAATAACAACATACTAAACGATCGGGTGCTAAGCTAATGGAATGGGTCATGTCAATCAGATCATTCAACTAATGATGTGACCTCATTAATCAAATAACAACTCATTGTTCATGGTTAGGAAACATAACCATATTTGATTAACGAGCGAGTCAAGTAGAGGCATACTAGTGACACTTTGTTTGTCTATGTATTCACACATGTATTATGTTTCCGGTTAATACAATTCTAGCATGAATAATAAACATTTGTCATGATTATAAGGAAATAAATAATAACTTTATTATTGCCTCTAGGGCATATTTCCTTCAGTCTCCCACTTGCACTAGAGTCAATAATCTAGATTACACTATAATGATTCTAACACCCATGGAGCCTTGGTGCTGATCATGTTTTGCTCGTGGAAGAGGCTTAGTCAATGGGTCTGCAACATTCAGATCTGTATGTATCTTGCAAATCTCTATGTCTCCCACCTGGACTAGATCCCGGATGGAATTGAAGCGTCTCTTGATGTGCTTGGTTCTCTTGTGAAATCTGGATTCCTTTGCCAAGGCAATTGCACCAGTATTGTCACAAAAGATTTTCATTGGACCCGATGCACTAGGTATGACACCTAGATCGGATATGAACTCCTTCATCCAGACTCCTTCATTTGCTGCTTCCGAAGCAGCTATGTACTCCGCTTCACATGTAGATCCCACTACGACGCTTTGTTTAGAACTGCACCAACTGACAGCTCCACCGTTTAATGTAAACACGTATCCAGTTTGCGATTTAGAATCGTCCGGATCAGTGTCAAAGCTTGCATCAACGTAACCTTTTACGACGAGCTCTTTGTCACCTCCATATACGAGAAGCATATCCTTAGTTCTTTTCAGGTATTTCAGGATGTTCTTGACCGCTGTCCAGTGATCCACTCCTGGATCACTTTGGTACCTCCCTGCTAGACTTATAGCAAGGCACACATCAGGTCTGGTACACAGCATTGCATACATGATAGATCCTATTGCTGATGCATAGGGAACATCTTTCATATTCTCTCTATCTTCTGCAGTGGTCGGGCATTGAGTCTTACTCAATTTCACACCTTGTAACACAGGCAAGAATCCTTTCTTTGCTTGATCCATTTTGAACTTCTTCAAAATTTTGTCAAGGTATGTTGCTTGTGAAAGTCCAATTAAGCGTCTTGATCTATCTCTATAGATCTTTATGCCTAATATGTAAGCAGCTTCACCAAGGTCTTTCATTGAAAAACTCTTATTCAAGTATCCCTTTATGCTATCCAGAAATTCTATATTATTTCCAATTAACAATGTGTCATCCACATATAATATCAGAAATGCTAGAGAGCTCCCACTCACTTTCTTGTAAATACAGGCTTCTCCGAAAGTCTGTATAAAACCAAATACTTTGATCACACTATCAAAACGTTTATTCCAACTCCGAGAGGCTTGCACCAGTCCATAAATGGATCGCTGGAGCTTGCACACTTTGTTAGCTCCCTTTGGATCGACAAAACCTTCTGGTTGCATCATATACAACTCTTCTTCCAGAAATCCATTCAGGAATGCAGTTTTTACATCCATCTACCAAATTTCATAATCATAAAATGCGACAATTGCTAACATGATTCAGACAGACTTAAGCATCGCTACGGGTGAGAAGGTCTCATCGTAGTCAATCCCTTGAACTTGCCGAAAACCTTTTGCGACAAGTCGAGCTTTGTAGACAGTAACATTACCGTCAGCGTCAGTCTTCTTCTTGAAGATCCATTTATTCTCAATTGCTTGCCGATCATCGGGCAAGTCAACCAAAGTCCATACTTTGTTCTCATACATGGATCCCATCTCAGATTTCATGGCTTCAAGCCACTTTGCGGAATCTGGGATCACCATCGCTTCTTCATAGTTCGTAGGTTCATCATGATCTAATAACATGACTTCCAGAACAGGATTACCGTACCACTCTGGTGCGGATCTTACTCTGGTTGATCTACGAGGTTCAGTAGTATCTTGTTCTGAAGTTTCATGATCATCATCATTAGCTTCCTCACTGACTGGTGTAGGTGTCGCAGAAACAGTTTTCTGTAATGTACTACTTTCCAATAAGGGAGCAGGTACAGTTACCTCGTCAAGTTCTACTTTCCTCCCACTCACTTCTTTCGAGAGAAACTCCTTCTCTAGAAAGTTCCCGAATTTAGCAACAAAAGTCTTGCCTTCGGATCTGTGATAGAAGGTGTATCCAATAGTTTCCTTTGGATATCCTATGAAGACACATTTCTCCGATTTGGGTTCGAGCTTATCAGGTTGAAGTTTTTTCACATAAGCATCGCAGCCCCAAACTTTCAGAAATGACAACTTTGGTTTCTTGCCAAACCACAGTTCATAAGGCGTCGTCTCAACGGATTTTGATGGTGCCCTATTTAACGTGAATGTGGCCGTCTCTAGAGCGTATCCCCAAAACGATAGTGGTAAATCAGTAAGAGACATCATAGATCGCACCATATCTAGTAAAGTACGATTACGACGTTCGGACACACCATTACGCTGTGGTGTTCCGGGTGGCGTGAGTTGCGAAACTATTCCACAATTTTTCAAATGTACACCAAACTCGTAACTCAAATATTCTCCTCCATGATCAGATCGTAGAAACTTTATTTTCTTGTTACGATGATTTTCAACTTCACTCTAAAATTCCTTGAACCTTTCAAATGTTTTAGACTTATGTTTCATTAAGTAGATATACCCATATCTGCTTAAATCATCTGTGAAGGTGAGAAAATAACGATATCCGCCACGAGCCTCAATATTCATCGGACCACATACATCTATATGTATGATTTCCAACAAATCTGTTGCTCTCTCCATAGTACCGGAGAACGGTGTTTTGGTCATCTTGCCCATGAGGCACGGTTCGCAAGTACCAAGTGATTCATAATCAAGTGGTTCCAAAAGTCCATCAGAATGGAGTTTCTTCATGCGCTTTACACCGATATGACCTAAACGGCGGTGCCACAAATAAGTTGCACTCTCATTATCAACTCTGCATCTTTTGGCTTCAACATTATGAATATGTGTGTTACTACTATCGAGATTCAACAAGAATAGACCACTCTTCAAGGGTGCATGACCATAAAAGATGTTACTCATATAAATAGAACAACCATTATTCTCTGATTTAAATGAATAACCGTCTTGCATCAAACAAGATCCATATATAATGTTCATGCTTAACGCTGGCACCAAATAACAATTATTTAGGTCTAATACTAATCCTGAAGGTAGATGTAGAGGTAGCGTGCCGACTGCGATCACATCGACTTTGGAACCGTTTCCCACGCGCATTGTCACCTCGTCCTTAACCAATCTTCGCTTGATCCGTAGTCCCTGTTTCGAGTTGCAAATATTAGCAATAGAACCAGTATCAAATACCCAGGTGCTACTGCGAGCTTTAGTAAGGTACACATCAATAACATGTATACCACATATACCTTTGTTCACCTTGCCTTCCTTCTTATCCGCCAAATACTTGGGGCAGTTCCGCTTCCAGTGACTAGTCTGCTTGCAATAGAAGCACTCAGTTTCAGGCTTAGGTCCAGGTTTGGGTTTCTTCTCTTGAGTAGCAACTTGTTTGCTGTTCTTCTTGAAGTTCCCCTTCTTCTTCCCTTTGCCCTTTTTCTTGAAACTAGTGGTCTTGCTGACCATCAACACTTGATGCTCCTTCTTGATTTCTACCTCCGCAGCTTTCAGCATCGCGAAGAGCTCGGGAATAGTCTTGTTCATCCCTTGCATATTATAGTTCATCACGAAGCTGTTGTAGCTTGGTGGCAGTGATTGAAGAATTCTGTCAATGACGCTATCATCTGGAAGATTAACTCCCAATTGAATCAAGTGATTATTATACCCAGACATTTTGAGTATATGCTCACTGACAGAACTGTTCTCCTCCATCTTGCAGCTATAGAACTTATTGGAGACTTCATATCTCTCAATCCGGGCATTTGCTTGAAATATTAACTTCAACTCCTGAAACATCTCATATGCTCCATGACGTTCAAAACATCGTTGAAGTCCCGATTCTAAGCCGTAAAGCATGGCACACTGAACTATCGAGTAGTCATCAGCTTTGCTCTGCGAGATGTTCATAACATCTGGCGTTGCTCCTGCAGCAGGCCTGGCACCCAGCGGTGCTTCTAGGACGTAATTCTTCTGTGCAGCAATGAGGATAATCCTCAAGTTACAGACCCAGTCCGTGTAATTGCTACCATCATCTTTCAACTTTGCTTTCTCAAGGAACGCATTAAAATTCAACGGAACAACAGCACGAGCCATCTATCTACAATCAAACATAAACAAGCAAGATACTAATCAGGTACTAAGTTTCATGATAAATTTAAGTTCAGTTAATCAAGTTTAAAGGACTCCCACTTAGATAGACATCCCTCTAATCCTCTAAGTGATTACGTGATCCAAATCAACTAAACCATAACCGATCATCACGTGAGATGGAGTAGTTTTCAATGGTGAACATCGCTATGTTGATCATATCTACTATATGATTCACGCTCGACCTTTCGGTCTCTGTGTTCCGAGGCCATATCTGTATATGCTTGGCTCGTCAAGTATAACCTGAGTATTCCGCGTGTGCAACTGTTTTGCACCCGTTGTATTTGAACGTAGAACCTATCACACCCGATCATCACGTGGTGTCTCAGCACGAAGAACTTTCGCAACGGTGCATACTCAGGGAGAACACTTCTTGATAATTTAGTGAGAGATCATCTTATAATGCTACCGTCAATCAAAGCAAGATAAGATGCATAAAAGGATAAACATCACATGCAATCAATATAAGTGATATGATATGGCCATCATCATCTTGTGCTTGTGATCTCCATCTCCGAAGCACCGTCGTGATCACCATCGTCACCGGCGTGACACCTTGACCTCCATCGTAGCATCGTTGTCGTCTTGCCAAGCTTATGCTTCCACGACTATCACTACCGCTTAGTAATAAAGTAAAGCATTACATCACGATTTCATTGCATACAATAAAGCGATAACCATATGGCTCCTGCCAGTTGCCGATAACTCGGTTACAAAACATGATCATCTCATACAATAAAATTCAGCATCATGTCTTGACCATATCACATCACAACATGCCCTGCAAAAACAAGTTAGACGTCCTCTACTTTGTTGTTGCAAGTTTTACGTGGCTGCTACGGGCTTAAGCAAGAACCAATCTCACCTACGCATCAAAACCACAACGATAGTTTGTCAAATAGACTCTGTTTTAACCTTCGCAAGGACCGGGCGTAGCCATACTTGGTTCAACTAAAGTTGGAGAGACAGTCGCCCGCAAGCCACCTATGTGCAAAGCACGTCGGGGGAACCGGTCTCGCGTAAGCGTACGCGTAATGTTGGTCCAGGTCGTCTCGTCCAACAATGCCGCCAAACCAAAGTATGACATGCTGGTAGGCAGTATGACTTATATCGCCCACAACTCACTTGTGTTCTACTCGTGCATATAACATCAACATAAATAACCTAGGCTCGGATGCCACTGTTGTGTTTCGTAGTAATTTCAAAAAAATTCCTACGCACACGCAAGATCATGTGATGCATAGCAACGAGATGGGAGAGTGTTGTCTACGTACCCACGCAGACCGACTGCGGAAGCGTTGACGCAACGTAGAGGAAGTAGTCGTACGTCTTCACGATCCAACCGATCAAGCACCGAAACTACGGCACCTCCGAGTTCGAGCACACGTTCAGCTCGATGACGATCCCCGGACTCCGATCCAGCAAAGTGTCGGGGAAGAGTTCCGTCAGCACGACGGCGTGGTGACGATCTTGATGTACTACAGCAGCAGGGCTTCGCCTAAACTCCGCTACAGTATTATCGAGGACTATGGTGGCTGGGGGCACCGCACACGGCTAAGGAATAGATCACGTGGATCAACTTGTGTGTTCTAGGGTGCCTCTACCTCAGTATATAAAGGACCAAAGGGGGGAGGCTGGCCGGCCACAAGGGGTGCGCCAGGAGAGTCCTACTCCCTCTGGGAGTAGGATTCCCCCCCCCCAATCCTAGTTGGAATAGGATTC
>NC_041382.1:169616741-169621532 GCF_002162155.2 Triticum dicoccoides
TATCGAGGACTATGGTGGCTGGGGGCACCGCACACGGCTAAGGAATAGATCACGTGGATCAACTTGTGTGTTCTAGGGTGCCTCTACCTCAGTATATAAAGGACCAAAGGGGGGAGGCTGGCCGGCCACAAGGGGTGCGCCAGGAGAGTCCTACTCCCTCTGGGAGTAGGATTCCCCCCCCCCCCCAATCCTAGTTGGAATAGGATTCACGGAGGGGGAAAAGAGAGAGAGGGGGCTGGCCACCTCTCCTAGTCCTAATAGGACTAGGGGAAGGGGGAGGCGCGCAACCCATGTAGGGCTGCCTCTTCTCTTTTCCACTAAGGCCCATCATGGCCCATTTAGCTCCCGGGGGGTTCCGGTAACCTTCCCGGTACTCCGGTAAAATCCCGATTTCACCCGGAACACTTCCGATATCCAAACATAGGCTTCCAATATATCAATCTTTATGTCTCGACCATTTCGAGACTCCTCGTCATGTCCGTGATCACATCCGGGACTCCGAACAACCTTCGGTACATCAAAATGCATAAACTCATAATATAACTGTCATCGTAACCTTAAGCGTGCGGACCCTACGGGTTCGAGAACAATGTAGACATGACCGAGACATGTCTCCGGTCAATAACCAATAGCGGGACCTGGATGCCCATATTGGCTCCTACATATTCTACAAAGATCTTTATCGGTCAGACCGCATAACAACATACGTTGTTCCCTTTGTCATCGGTATGTTACATGCCCGAGATTCGATCGTCGGTATCCAATACCTAGTTCAATCTCGTTACCGGCAAGTCTCTTTACTCGTTCTGTAATACATCATCCCGCAACTAACTCATTAGTTGCAATGCTTGCAAGGCTTATGTGATGTGCATTACCGAGAGGGCCCAGAGATACCTCTCCGACAATCGGAGTGACAAAACCTAATCTCGAAATACGCCAACCCAACATCTACCTTTGGAGACACCTGTAATGCTCCTCTATAATCACCCAGTTACGTTGTGACGTTTGGTAGCACCCAAAGTGTTCCTCCGGCAAACGGGGGTTGCATAATCTCATAGTTATAGGAACATGTATAAGTTATGAAGAAAGCAATAGCAACATACTAAACGATCGGGTGCTAAGCTAATGGAATGGGTCATGTCAATCAGATCATTCAACTAATGATGTGACCTCGTTAATCAAATAACAACTCATTGTTCATGGTTAGGAAACATAACCATCTTTGTTTAACGAGCTAGTCAAGTAGAGGCATACTAGTGACACTTTGTTTGTCTATGTATTCACACATGTATTATGTTTCCGGTTAATACAATTCTAGCATGAATAATAAACATTTATCATGATTATAAGGAAATAAATAATAACTTTATTATTGCCTCTAGGGCATATTTCCTTCATGTATAACGCCCTCGATGCGGCTATAGCTCCCATGTGTCGAGGCACGACTTAGAGACATAACCGCATTGAAAGCAATGTCGCAAGTTAGGCAATCATTACAACATCCCATGTAATATATGATAAAAGGGGGAGATACATAGTTGGCTTACACTCGCCACGTCACATCAAAGTACATAAATAAGATCCATCATACAAACACTCATGGCCCGACTATGGCGCCAAAATAGAAGAAAACCCAACATGCGACAAGGCCCCGAATCAAACCCCAACTAGGCACCACTACTGATCATCAGGAAAAGACACGTAGTAACGCTGAGAGTCCTCGTCGAACTCCCACTTGAGCTCGTACTCGTCACCTGGAGCAGAATCACCTGGACCTGCATCTAGAGTTATAGTATCTGTGAGCCACAGGGACTCAGCAATCTCGCACCCTCGCGATCAAGACTATTTAAGCTTATAGGAAGGATAAGGCACATGTATGTGGAGCTGTGGCAAGCGACTAACATTTATGGTGGCTAACTTATACGCAAAAGAGAGCGAGAAGAGGAGGCAAAGCACGAGCGAGAATCTAAAGGAACAACCTGCGCAAGCATTACTCCAACACCGTGTCCACTTCCCGGACTCCGCCGAGAAGAGGCCATCACGGTAACACACTTGGTTGATTCATTTTAATTTAATTAAGGTTCAAGTTATCTACAACCGGACATTAACAAATTCCCATCTGCCCATAACCGCGGGCACGGCTTTCGAAAGTTCAATCCCTGCAGGGGAGTCCCAACTTAGCCCATGACAAGCCCTCACGGTCAACGAAGGAATAGACCTCCTCCCAAGACGTTCCGATCAGACTCGGTATCTCGGTAACTCAAGACACTTCGACAGGTTAAAACAAGACCAGCAACACCGCCCGACTATGCCGACAAATCCCGATAGGAGCTGCACATATCTCTTTCTCAGGGCACACTCAGATGAGACTAGCTACGAGTAAAACCAACCCTCAAGTTTCCCCGAGGTGGCCCCGCAGGCAGCTCAGTTCGGACCAACACTCAGAGGGAGCACTGGCCCATGGGGGGCTAAAATAAGATGACCCTTGAGTCTGCAGAACCCAAGGGAAAGAAAAGGCTAGGTGGCAAATGGTAAAACCAAGGTTGGGCATTGCTGGACAAGCTTTAATCAAGGCGAAATATCAAGGGGTTCCCATTATAACCCAACCGCGTAAGGAACGCAAAATCCGGGAACATAACACCGATATGACGGAAACTAGGGCGGCAAGAGTGGAACAAAACACTAGGCGAGAGGCCGAGCCTTCCACCCTTTACCAAGTATATAGATGCACTAAGATAACATAGCAATATAATGATATCCCAACAAGTAAATAAAAGATGTTCCAACAAGGAACAGCCTCCAATCTTCACCTGCAACTAGCAACGCTATAAGAGGGGCTGAGCAAAGCGGTAACATAGCCAATCAACGGTTTGCTAGGACATGGTTGGTTAGATGTTGACATGGCAATTTGGGAGGCTGACAAGCAAAAGGTAGGCATCATAGCATTGGCATAGCAAGAGCGAGCAAACTAGCATAGCAAAGATAGTAGTGATTTCGAGGGTATGATCATCTTGCCTGCACAGTTGTCAGAGTTGACTGGATCCTCACAAGCAAACTCAACGGGCTCCTCGGTAGCAAACTCGTCTCCCGGCTCTACCCAAACAAGACAAACAAGCAACAAGGATACAATCAACCACGTGCAAGAATCAAGCGACATGATGAAATGATGATATGATATGCGGGATGCGATGCGGGATGCAAAATGCAAGATATGACAGGAGATGCATGAACCTGGCCTCAACTTGGAATTCCAAGGGTGCCACTGGAAAGATGAGATGAAATCGCTTGAAAACGATATAAAGATCATCGGAATCGGAGCTATGGTTTGGAAATGGCAAGCGTTTTAAGAATGACACGGGTCTGCGATTTACAGCAAGTAGGCATCTAAATGCAATGAAATGAACATGCTACAGCCACCAAACATGACAACAAAACACATGGCAGGGATGCACACAAGATGCTTAACAAAAGACTAGCACTGAGCTACGGCCAATTCATCCATTATGAGGTTCAAACAAGCATGGCAAAAACGCAAATGCAAAACATATTCCAGACTTAGTGAAATTAACACTTGTCTGAAATTTCAGATCACGAAGCCCTCTTCGGAGCAGCAAAACAACATGATACATGACCTGATTAAGACAAGTAAGAACATGGCATGGAGCTACTCAACAAGCTTAACAAAAGACCCAAAATGACCTGAGGCCAAAAGGGTTCACAAAATATACTAACGGGCACACGAACATAGCGTGAAAACTGAGACATGTTAAAATATAACTCACGAGGGCATGTAAACGAGCTCGATGCACTCACCACGGTGCAAGTCATGGCAATACAAGCATACATCCATAAAGAAGGCACAAAATGCTAGCTAGACATGGCAAGAACAATGGCATAGCATGCACGGATCAACTACAATAGCATCGGCAAAATCGCAAACGAGTTGACGATCTGCCCAGATTCACCACGAAGCAAAAGTAGAGCTCGATTGACTCAAGCTAGGGTGCTCCATAATTGCAAACAAAGACATGGATGGATAGAGCATAACATGATTAACAAAAACTCCTTTACTGATCATCCTCAAAAGAGGCACGGATCACTAGGAAACAAACTGAACATATGGCATCCTGAACTAAATAATCCCAGACTTAGTGAAAATAACTAAGTCTCTGAAAACAGATCTCCCGGGTGCCTCACTTTGCAAGCTTGCACAAGTCACGACACACATCCTAAAAATGCATGGGTTGCACCTCTGGAAAGAAGACAAAATCCTTAACAAAACATATGAAGGACTCACAGGCATATCATGCACACATAAATCATGGAAAAAATGACAAAAGTCTAAGATGAACTAGCAGATCTGACAATTAACTCAAGAAGCCTCCTTCTAACAGCATTTTGGGCATCAAGATGAACTCAAATGAAAATGACGCAATGGAATGAATTGATGTACTCGTCGAGAAAAACATTTCGATATACTATATGTCCAAATCGGAGCTACGGATGCAAAGTTACGGGGCCTCGAACAGGAGCATATGAAGTGAAATTCCTGGGACTTAGCAAAAAAAAATTCAACCTCTCGGATCAGATCTAGGGTTTCGCACGGAAACCGAGGCGCGGCGGCACTGTAGCTGCTCGAGGTTCGCCGGAAGAAAAAAAAGGGCGTGGCGGCCGGAGCTCTCGCTGGAGAGGCCGCCGGCGACGAGGAGGCGGGGCGGCGGCCGCGGGGCGCGGGGCGGCGCGCGGTGGCGATGGGCGGCGCGGGAGGCGGCGGGCGGCGCGTGGCGAGGC
>NC_041382.1:169622105-169686228 GCF_002162155.2 Triticum dicoccoides
TAGGCATAAGTGGAGCTAGGAGAGTCCAAATGAGGTGCGATTTTCGGCCACGCGATCGTGATCAAATGCTCTAGGACATGGAGCAGAGTTTGGTGGGTTTTGGGACAAATTGGAGGGGTGTTGGGCTGCAACACACACGAGGCCTTTTCGGTCCCTCGGTTAACCATTGGAGTATCAAACGAAGTCCAAATGATACGAAACTTGACAGGCGGTCTACCGGTAGTAAACCAAGGCCGCTTGGCAAGTCTCGGTCCAATCCGGAAATGTTTAATTCCCACACACGAAAGAAAGCTAGAAATGACCACCGGAGGAGAACGAAGCGCCGGAATGCAAAACGGACAACGGGGAAAATGCTCGAATGCATGAGACGAACATGTATGCAAATGCAATGCACATGATGACATGATATGAGATGCATGAAAACGAAACAACACACGGAGACAAAGACCCGAACCCGAGAAATAAATATAACTTAACGTCGGAAATGGCAAGAGTTGGAGTACAAATTGGGAAAGTTACATCCGGGGTGTTACAATGTGATAAATGGGAGAACCAAAGCGGCACTCCCAGTCAAACATGCCCAAGGGCCTATCACCGCGGAGTTCTGCCACTGGCCGTCTCAACCGATCACCTTCGACCATCAGGATTACTCAGCAAGTATCCGGAACGCAGGGTGGGCTGCCTTGGTATTAGATCCAATAATTGATGGATACCACTTCCCACGAGTCCTGATGGACGGCGGCAACAGCTTAAACCTGATATATCAGGACACAATCCGCAAAATGGGGATAGACCCAACGAAAATTTGCCACAATAATACTACCTTTAGAGGAATAACGCCAGGCCCAGGGGCTCATTGCATGGGCTCCCTGCTACTAGAGGTTATATTCGGCTTCCCTGATAACTTACGTAGCAAAAATTTAACCTTCCACATTGCTCCGTTCCAAAGTGGCTATCAAGCACTACTTGGAGGCGAAGCTTTCACTCGCTTTAATGCAATACCGCATTACGCTTCCCTCACACTTAAGATGCCCGGTCCACGTGGCATCATTACAGTAAATGGAAATATTGAGCGATCCCTGCGTGCCGAAGAGAGTGCGGCTGCCTTGGCAGCCGCACACTAAAACGGCCTCACCAACTAAAGCATTCGATAGGCCATCAAGACCACGGACACGGTTAGACGAGTCTGGCACAGCTATATGAAATTCATACAGGTTTGATGGCCACACCCCTATTACAAACACAAGGGGCTCAATGCACGCAGACAAGTGGCAATTTTTACTCATCTTGAACTGTAGATGGTTTCTTTAAACCCACCTTTTTGCACGACAACTTTTCACCTAAGTTCCTCTCTTTTACAGATGACAATCGTGCTACACCCGTCCAGGATACGGCACAACGGAGACACAGGCGCAGACGTGCAGCGGGGACCCGTTCCAAGGATTCTCTTTAGATTAAGACCCTGCGTCAACCTTTTTTAATGTCTCTTGTTGATACACATCCCTCGGATTCTCAGTACAATTGAGAAGGATGCTGACGTCTTGGCATGTGGCCACGTCAGAACAATGCACGTACCTGGACACTAGGGGCTTCTTACAAAGGGCACTATTTAGGCCCGGTTTACACCATAAAGACCGAATACCTTAGGGAGTGTTCGGCGTCGCGAGTTTGGCCTTATATGCATCAACTCTGAATCATGTCTTGGGTCAAATGTTGGGTTTGCCCGGCTCCTGTGTTTTGCTGCCTTACATTCCGCTCTATCGGCTAAGGCGGCACCAGGAGAACTACTGCGATTGTGCCCTAGTTCATCCGGACGAGCACCTCAGTAGAGAAAGCCGAAAACTGACTGCCATAATATAGCGCGAGACTGGTCAACCACTCGATGACCTATCGGAATCCTAGAATTCCTCCGCCTTAACGAAGGGCCATTTCTCGGCCGGGCATGTACGCACCCCGAACTCGGGTGAGTGCGGCACCATCAGGGGCTATATAGTAGCCCCACTGTCAAACTCCTATGGCTAAGTGAAAGTGTTAAAGCATTATAGTCTGGTTGTCTAGTTCACTACGCTCTCACCTCCTTAGTAGGACCAAGACGTTGGATTAAGTGTGAATACACGTCTTCTGCGAACACCCCCACATTATATGCATGGGGGCTGAAGCCGACGACTGCAATCTTTCAGGTTATATACATGTATACATAAAACGGTCACACAGGAGACATCACAATACTTTCGGGCAAAAGTATAAATACAGCCTTGATAAAACTAATAAAACATTGTTTCCCCAAGTCTTCCCAAAGGTTCTACTTGGCACAAACACTAATTAAAAGCATAAAACCATATCTAAACAGAGTCTAGACGAATTATTTATTACTAAACAGGAACAAAAAGTAAGGAACAAAAATAAAATTGGGTTGCCTCCCAACAAGCGCTATCGTTTAACGCCCCTAGCTAGGCATGATGATTTCAATGATGCTCACATAAAGGATAAGAATTGAAACATAAAGAGAGCATCAAGAAGAATATTACTAGCACATTTAAGTCTAACCCACTTCCTATGCATAGGGATTTTGTGAGCAAACAACTTGTCAGAACAAGAATCAACTTGCATAGGAAGGTAAAGCAAACATAACTTCATAACTTTAAGCACATAGAGAGGAAACTTAATATTATTGCAATTCCTACAAGCATATATTCCTCCCTCATAATAATTTTCAGTAGCATCATGAATGAATTCAACAATATAACCAGCACCTAAAGCATTATTTTCATGATCTACAAGCATAGAAAATTTACTACTCTCCACATAAGCAAGATTCTTCTCATTCATAATAGTGGGAGCAAACTCAACAAAATAACAATCATGTGAGGCATAATCCAATTGAAAATTAAAATCATGATGACAAGTTTCATGGATATCATTATTATTTATAGCATACAAGTCATCACAATAATCATCATAGATAGCAACTTTGTTCTCATAATCAATTGGAACCTCTTCCGAAATAGTGGAATCATCACAAAATAAAGTCATGACCTCTCCAAATCCACTTTCATCAATATAATTATCATAAATAGGAGGCATGCTTTCATCATAATAAATTTGCTCATCAAAACTTGGGGGACAAAAAATATCATCTTCATCGCATTGATGCGCGGCACCGCACCAAGGAACTGCTGCACTAAGCTGAAATAGTTGTTCAGCTTCAGTTTTTCCGGCCACAGATGATCTATGACGGACCTCATGGCAAGTCCGGACAATCTATTGAGTTCGGCCCATTCGGCAAGCTGGTCAGTTAGTGGAAGAGGATGCTCTGGAACGTTAAACTGCAACCAGAATAGCTTGTCCACTTCACGATCTGTTTGATCTCGGAAGTATTCGGTCGCATCAACAGCATTCGCCGTCAAATCCAGATATGCATCTGCCGAACTCCACAGCCGATCCAGAGGGGTGTACCGCGGATCCCCAAACTTCCTCCGCAGCAAAAAAGGCTTCCCAGCCACAATATCACTGGCTTCACGAAGCTCCTCCTTCTTCGCTCTCATGGCAGAGCGGGTGTCTTTGGTCGCTATCGTGGCCTTTTCGAGGTCTGTCGCCTTCGTTCGGTTTTCTTCTTCAAGGACCTGACAATGGTCGGCAGTATCTTTTAACGCTATTGTGATCTTGGCCATTTTCTCTTTGCTCTCGCAATGCGCGGCCTTCTCGGCTCTTAACTCTTCGGCCACCTTCAAAGTAGCCGCATTACTACTCCTTGCTTGTTCTTTGGCTCGGGCAAGTTCCGCCCGAAGGGTCTCCACAGTGGCAGCTCCATCTGTAGTCACAACATATTAAAGATACTGGCATCACGTTGCTCTTACTATGTGACATTCACCAGAAAATATCACTTACCCTGTGCCTCATCAAGCCGCTTGTTAATAAGCTCGATGTCGGCATCCGCCACATCCAGTTGCCGCTTTAGTTCGGCAAACTCATGAGTCCGGCTAGCCACCGGAGCTTCCACCACCTGCACATAAAGGCGGTATGGTTATTACCTAGGACTACGATCCTCTATTTTCCACCGTTCCCGGTGACAACCAGAGTCTCAGGGGCTACTATCTACACCGGGCACACCTAAAAATGTGCGGTACCATCACAAAGGTATATCATTTTACGTACCTCAAAGCCCGTTAGTAGACTCATAAAGGCGTCACGCAACCCGCTTTCGGCGGACGAAATCCTTTCCATCACTATACCCATTAACGTACGGTGTTCTTCCGAGATGGTCGCTCGCTTCAGCCGATCCCTCAGTGCGTCCGACCGCATACCAGACGGCGCCGGACTCTTTTGTCTGCCCTCTTCAAGAGCCGGATGCTGGGGACTTCGGGTGACTATGGGATTATCTTCTGGCCTCACCGAATCCAGAGAGGCCCTCCATGACGATACTTCAAGGTTGCCCGCTTCTTGAGCGGGGGAGTCCGGGGGAGGCATTTCGCTTTCCATCATCTCCGGAAGAAGGTCCCCTGAAGACGAGCTCTGTTGAGAAGGGCTAAGATCCGAACTGCAAGATAAACGCTTCGGTTATTTTCCTCGGAAGTAAGGTAGAATATCTCTACTATTAAGTAAATTTTGATCACTTACGACCCGTTAGAGGTCTGATCCCCATACAAACTTTGTGCGGCAAAAGCACCCTTCGAGACGGGATCCTCTGGTGGGGTTTTCTTCTCCCGTTTGGAAACCTTGGTTTCCGGATCATCAGAGGTAGTCCTCTTCCTCCCCCGGGGCGAAGGAATGTCAGACTCCTTCTCTTGGCTATCCTCCCTCATGGAGGCGCTCGTTCCCTCGGTTGGAACAGATAGCTGTGGAGGCCCGCTTTGGCCCTCTTTATTCCCCCTTCATCTCCCTTCGCGGGCACCAGGCAAGGTGCTGGCTTGAGCATCTTTTCTAGCACCGGATTGTCCAAGCCTTCGGGAAGGGGATCCGAACACCGGATCATCTTCGCCTTTGCTATCCAGTCCTGGTCAAAGAGCGATCCTTTAGAATGATGTCCTGATAAAAGAAAGACAGTGTGTTCGGCTAGAGGGTTACTTACTTGGGCCGCGGTGCGGTTGCTGCTCAGGCCCACGTCCTCGGAGGTGTCCGGACACTCTATCTGGGGTCCGAAGAATGACTTGTACATCTCCTTGTGCGCCAGGCCGAGGAAATTCTGAATAGCGCGCGGTCCTTCTGGGCTGAATTCCCATAAACGGAGGGGCTGGCATTTGCAAGGCTGGACTTGACGAACCAGCATGACTTGCACTACCATAACCAAACTAAAATCTCCCTCGAAGAGATCCCGGATGCGGCTCTGCAGTATGGGCACGTCATTGGCTGGACCCCAGCTCAGCCCCCTGCTGATCCATGACATCAGTTGTGGTGGAGGGCCCGAGCGAAAGGCGGGGGGAGCTACCCACTTGGCACTTCTGGGAGCGGTGATGTAGAACCACTCCCTTTGCCATAATCCGGACACCTCTGGAAAGGAACCTTTTGGCCACAG
Source organism: Triticum dicoccoides (assembly GCF_002162155.2). Classification (NCBI taxonomy): domain Eukaryota; kingdom Viridiplantae; phylum Streptophyta; class Magnoliopsida; order Poales; family Poaceae; genus Triticum; species Triticum dicoccoides. The sequence continues at coordinate 169,627,618 of NC_041382.1, forward strand.
AGCTCCAGCAATCTTGCTTATTAATGCACCTCCGCACGCTGCATACTGCCCCTCGACCGTCTTCGGCTTCACATCAAAGGTCTTGAGCCACAGGCCGAAGTGAGGGGTAATGCGGAGGAAGGCCTCACATACGACAATAAATGCCGAGATGTGGAGAAAGGAATCCGGGGCTAGATCGTGGAAATCAAGCCCGTAATAGAACATCAAACCCCTTACGAAGGGATCCAGAGTGAGGCCTAGTCCTCGGAGGAAGTGGGAGATGAACACGACGTCTCCGTTGGGTTCGGGAGTAGGGACGACCTGCCCTCGGGCGGGCAGCCGATGCGAGACTTCGGCGGTCAAGTATCTTGCCTCCCTCAACTTCTTGATATCCTCTTCCGTGACGGAGGACGGCATCCACCAGCCCTGGAGGCCGGATCTGGACATGATTGAAGGTTCGAAGCACCTGACCTGGGCTTTGGGTGTTAGAACTCAAGGCGGGGGAAGGATTTGATTGAGCACGGGAGGAAAAAAGTAAAAACCTTGACCCTTTATAAAGGGGGTGAATATCAAGTGTCCTCCTCGTGGCCATTTGGGACTTGCCTAAAATCTAGGAGTCCTAGGCGCGGTTGGGTTACCCACGCCCGTATTGATGAGAATCCCGTAATAAGGGGGACATGATCTTTGCTTTGACAAGACGTGTCAAAAAACTGCCTCACGTTATGTGCGGGGCTAGTTAAAGGAAACGGTTTGAATAATCACCGGGCCATGGCATAATGTCATGTTGCCAAAACATGTCAGCAGATTAGATTTGTGGAAATATTATTCTCTCTACGGTGGTATGTGGAACTTATTTTGCAGGGTCAGACACTATCCTTGTATTCAAATTTTTCCATGGTGTATTCGGAGGAGGAACCCACCTTGCAATGCCGAAGACAATACTGCGCGCCGGACTCATCGTCATTGAAGCCTAGTTTAGGGGCTACTGAGGGAGTCCTGGATTAGGGGGTCTCCGGACAGCTGGACTATATCCTTTGGCCAGACTGTTAGACTATGAAGATACAAGATTGAAGACTTCGTCTCGTGTCCGGATGGGACTCTACTTGGCGTGGAAGGCAAGCTAGGCAATACGGATATGTATATCTCCTGCTTTGTAACCGACCTTGTGTAACCCTAGCCCTTTCCGGTGTCTATATAAACCGGAGGGTTTTAGTCCGTAGGACAACATACACTCATACCATAGGCTAGCTTCTAGGGTTTAGCCTCTCCAATCTCGTGGTAGATTAACTCTTGTAATACTCATATCATCAAGAATAAATCAAGCAGGATGTAGGGTTTTACCTCCATCAAGAGGGCCTAAACCTGGGTAAAACATCGTGTCCCTTGCCTCCTGTTACCATCGGCCTTAGACGCACAGTTCGGGACCCCCTACCCGAGATCCGCCGGTTTTGACACCGACAATGATCATCACACTTCTATTTTTTTACAACTTAATGATTACAACTCGTTACTAGAACAAAGTATGACTCTATATGAATGCCTCCGGCGGTGTACCGGGATATGCAATGGACCACGAGTGACATGTATGAAAGAATTATGAAAGGTGGCTTTGCCACAAATACTATGTCAACTACATGATCATGCTAAGCAATATGACAATGATGATGCGTGTCATAATAAACGAAACGATGGAAAGTTGCATGACAATATATCTCGGAATGGCTATGGAAATGCCATAATAGGTAGGTATGGTGGCTGTTTTGAGGAAGATATAAGGAGGTTTATGTGTGAAAGAGCATATCATATCACAGGGTTTGGATGCACTAGCGAAGTTTGCACCAACTCTCAATGTGAGAAAGGGCAATGCACGGCACCGAAGAGGCTAGCAATGATGGAAGGGTGAGAGTGCGTATAATCCATGGACTCAACATTAGTCATAAAGAACTCACATACTTATTGCAAAAATCTACAAGTCATCAAAAACCTCGGCACTACGCGCATGCTCCTAGGGGGATAGATTGGTAGGAAAAGACCATCGCTCGTCCCCGACCGCCACTCATAAGGAAGACAATCAAATAACACCTCATGTTTCAAATTTGTTACATAATGTTTACCATACATGCATGCTACGGGACTTGCAAACTTCAACACAAGCACTTCTCAAATTCACAACTACTCAACTAGCACGACTTTGATATTATTACCTCCATATCTCAAAACAATCATCAAGCATCAAACTTCTCTTAGTATTCAAAAGACTCATAAGAAAGTTTTTACTAATCTTGAATACCTAGCATATTAGGATTATTTAATAAAATTACCATGCTATTTAAGCCTCTCAAAATAATCTAAGTGAAGCATGAGAGTTCATCTATTTCTTCAAAATAAAACTACCACCATGCTCTAAAAGATATAAGTGAAGTACTAGAGCAAACAACAAACTACTCCGAAAGATATAAGTGAAGATCAATGAGTAGTTGAATAATTATGCAACTATGTGAAGACTCTCTAACATTTAAGAACTTCATATCTTGGTATTTTATTCAAACAGCAAGCAAAACAAAAGAAAATAAAATGACGCTCCAAGCAAAACACATATCATGTGGCGAATAAAAATATAGCTCCAAGTAAAGTTACCGATGAACGAAGATGAAAGAGGGGATGCCTTCCGGGGCATCCCCAAGCTTAGGCTCTTGGTTGTCCTTGAATATTACCTTGGGGTGCCTTGTGCATCCCCAATCTTAGACTCTTTCCACTCCTTATTCCATAGTCCATCGAATCTTTACCCGGAACTTGAAAACTTCACAACACAAAACTTAACAGAAAACTCGTGAGCTCCGTTAGCGAAAGAAAACAAAACACCACTTCAAGGTACTGTAATGAACTCATTCTTTATTTATATTGGTGTTAAAACTACTGTATTCCAACTTCTCTATGGTTTATAAACTATTTTACTAGCCATAGATTCATCAAAATAAGCAAACAACACACAAAAAAAAACAGAATCTGTCAAAAACAGAACAGACTGTAGTAATCTGTAACTAACGCAAACTTCTGGAACCCCAAAAATTCTAAAATAAATTTCTGGATGTGAGGAATTTATCTATTAATCATCTGCAAAAAGAATTAACTAAATATAACTCTCCAAATAAAAATGGCAGCAATTCTCGTGAGCGCTAAAGTTTCTGTTTTTTACCGCATGATCAACAAGACTTTCCCCAAGTCTTCCCAAAGGTTCTACTTGGCACAAACACTAATTAAAAGCATAAAACCATATCTAAACAGAGTCTAGACGAATTATTTATTACTAAACAGGAACAAAAAGTAAGGAACAAAAATAAAATTGGGTTGCCTCCCAACAAGCGCTATCGTTTAACGCCCCTAGCTAGGCATGATGATTTCAATGATGCTCACATAAAGGATAAGAATTGAAACATAAAGAGAGCATCAAGAAGAATATTACTAGCACATTTAAGTCTAACCCACTTCCTATGCATAGGGATTTTGTGAGCAAACAACTTGTCAGAACAAGAATCAACTTGCATAGGAAGGTAAAGCAAACATAACTTCATAACTTTAAGCACATAGAGAGGAAACTTAATATTATTGCAATTCCTACAAGCATATATTCCTCCCTCATAATAATTTTCAGTAGCATCATGAATGAATTCAACAATATAACTAGCACCTAAAGCATTATTTTCATGATCTACAAGCATAGAAAATTTACTACTCTCCACATAAGCAAGATTCTTCTCATTCATAATAGTGGGAGCAAACTCAACAAAATAACAATCATGTGAGGCATAATCCAATTGAAAATTAAAATCATGATGACAAGTTTCATGGATATCATTATTCTTTATAGCATACAAGTCATCACAATAATCATCATAGATAGCAACTTTGTTCTCATAATCAATTGGAACCTCTTCCGAAATAGTGGATTCATCACAAAATAAAGTCATGACCTCTCCAAATCCACTTTCATCAATATAATTATCATAAATAGGAGGCATGCTTTCATCATAATAAATTTGCTCATCAAAACTTGGGGGACAAAAAATTTCATCTTCATCAAACATAGCTTCCCCAAGCTTGTGGCTTTGCATATCATTAGCATCATGGATATTCAAGGAATTCATACTAACAACATTGCAATCATGCTCATCATTCAAATATTCAGTGCCAAACAATTTAATGCATTCTTCTTCTAACACTTCGGCACAATTTTCCTTTCCATCATACTCACGAAAGATATTAAAAAGATGAAGCGTATGAGGCAAACTCAATTCCATATTTTTAATTTTCTTTTATAAACTAAACTAGTGTTAAAACAAGAAACAAAAAGATTCGATTGCAAGATCTAAGGATATACCTTCAAGCACTCACCTCCCCGGCAACGGCCCCAGAAAAGAGCTTGATGTCTATTACACAACCTTCTTCTTCTAGACGTTGTTGGGACTCCAAGTGCAGAGGTTTATAGGACAGTAGCAAATTTCCCTCAAGTGGATGACCTAAGGTTTATCAATCCGTAGGAGGAGTAGGATGAAGATGGTCTCTCTCAAGCAACCCTACAACCAAATAACAAAGAGTCTCTTGTGTCCCCAACACACCCAATACAATGGTAAATTGTATAGGTGCACTAGTTCGGCGAAGAGATGGTGATACACGTGGTATATGGATAGTAGATAATAGTTTTTGTAATCTGAAATTATAAAAACAGCAAGGTAACTAATGATAAAAGTGAGCGTAAACGGTATTGCAATGTGTTGAAACAAGGCCTAGGGTTCATACTTTCACTAGTGCAAGTCCTCTCAACAATAGTAACATAATTGGATCACATAACTATCCCTCAACATGCAACAAAGAGTCACTCCAAAGTCACTAATAGCGGAGAACAAACGAAGAGATTATGGTAGGGTACGAAACCACCTCAAAGTTATTCTTTCCAATCAATCTGTTGGGCTATTCCTATAAGTGTCACAAACAGCCCTAGAGTTCGTACTAGAATAACACCTTAAGACACAAATCAACCAAAACCCTAATGTCACCTAGATACTCCAATGTCACCTCAAGTATCCGTGGGTATGATTATACGATATGCATCACAAGATCTCAGATTCATCTATTCAACCAATACATAGAACCTCAAAGAGTTCCCCAAAGTTTCTATCGGAGAATCACGACAAAAACGTGTGCCAACCCCTATGCATAAGTTCATGGGGGAACCCGCAAGTTGGTCACCAAAACATACATCAAGTGAATCACGTGATATCCCATTGTCACCACAGATACGCACGGCAAGACATACATCAAGTGTTCTCAAATCTTTAAAGACTCAATCCGACAAGATAACTTCAAAGGGGAAAATCAATCCATTACAAGAGAGTAGAGGGGGAGGAGAAACATAAGATCCAACTATAATAGCAAAGCTCGCGATACATCAAGATCGTGCCAAATCAAGAACACGAGAGAGAGAGAGAGAGAGATCAAACACATAGCTACTGGTACATACCCTCATCCCCGAGGGTGAACTACTCCCTCCTTGTCATGGAGAGCGCCGGGATGATGAAGATGGCCACCGAAGAGGGATTCCCCCCTCCGACAGGGTGCCGGAACGGGTCTAGATTGGTTTTCGGTGGCTACGGAGGCTTCTGGCGGCGGAACTCCCGATCTATTGTGCTCCCCGATCGTTTTAGGGTATATGGAGATATATAGGCGGAAGAAGTACGTCAGGGGAGCCACGAGGGGCCCACAAGGGTGGAGGGCGCGCCCCCTACCTTGTGGCTTCCTCGAAGCTTCCTTGATGTGGACTCCAAGTCTCTCGGGTTGCTTTCCTTCTAAAAATAAGTTCCGTGAAATTTCAGGTCAATTGGACTCCGTTTGATTTTCCTTTTCTGCGATACTCTAAAACAAAGAAAAAAACAGAAACTGGCACTGGGCTCTGGGTTAATAGGTTAGTCCCAAAAATAATAAAAAAGTGTATAATAAAGCCCATAAACATCCAAAACAGAAGATAATATAGCATGGAGCGATCAAAAATTATAGATACGTTGGAGACGTATCAGTAACCATGTGAATTTGGTATTCGTTTGATATTTTGATGATATGTATGTTGTCTTTCCTCTAGAGGTGTTATGTGAATGTCGACTACATGACACTTCACCATGATTTGGGCCTAGGGGAAAGCATTGGGAAGTAATAAGTAGATGATGGATTGCTAGAGTGGCAGAAGCTTAAACTATAGTTTATGCGTTGCTTCGTAAGGGCTGATTTGGATCCACATATTTCGTGTTATGGTTAGATTTATCTTAATTCTTTTTTTGTAGTTGCGGATGCTTGTAAGAGGTATTAATAATAAGTGGGAGGCTTGTCCAAGTAAGGACAACACCCAAGCACCGGTCCACCCACATATCAAACTATTAAAGTAACGAACGCGAATCATATGAGCATGATGAAAACTAGCCTGACAATAATTCCCATGTGTCCTCGGGAGTGCTTTGCTTTATATAAGAGTTCGTCCAGCATTGATACAATGAGCTGCTATACAAACAGTTTTTAACCCCTTTTCAGGACGACATTCTGGACTATCGCCAAGTGAGTGTGTGCGATAGTGGGGGTCCTTCCCACACTACCCAAAAACCGTCGAGGATAGGCCCTCCGGTCACACACGCTGGGCAAAATGAGATCGTGTGCGACGTGCGAGCGATCAAATACAATTATACAGGCCCAATCGGTTCTGGTTGTAAGTACATCCCACACAGTAAGTGCGAGACAAATGCTTCCTTTTGTATGTACATTCCACACAGTCATTCCAAAGAATACGTTTCCGTTCTTATGTACATCCCACACAGTCAATCCAAGTAGTACGTTTCCGTTCATATGTACATCCCATACAGTCAGCCGAGGGAAAACATTTTCGTTCGTATATACATCCCACACAGTTTTATGTATAGCCTCGTGTGTGATAGGTGTAACGATCACACACGCTCTGCCTCGGTTAACCGTTTGCTTTTATTCAACTACATCACACATGATTTGATGAAAAAAAACTGTATGGCATTGGGCTATCTATCACAACTGCTTTTTCTGCTAGAACCGTTTGCAAAGTTTCATGACCCATTTAGCAGGTTTATTAGTTTACAACTAATAACTTTAGTATTATGTAAATTCACATTTAATATCAAATAGCGGTTTGTCAATTTCATATCAGGCACAAATATATTTTAACATCACAATATGATAGCTACCTGAAAACAGCACAGTACAACATATAGCTAGTTCATCTTCATAAGAATAATATTAGAACAATATATTCATTTCCCTAGTCGAGATCAGCCAGGCTCGTCTTTTCCACCTCTGCTTTCAGTTCAGTAAGAACCTATTTTGCACTGACCAGCTGGGAAAGTGCCTCCTCCTTCGCCAACACCATCTTAGCAAAGTCTAATTTAAAAAATCTAAGCTCGTTCTCCATCTTCCTCTTTTTTCTCGCATCTTCAAATATTCTTCAGCGTTGACAACAGTTTCTCTAAGCCTATCTCTGTTCTCTTCCTCATATATGCTTCAGAGCTTTGCTAGGCACATTTTCAAAGACTGTGGCAACTCTTGATCAACCCAATCCAGGTAAGAACACTTCCGTTCATCCTATAATATTTAAAACTAGATCAATAATAATTGTAGGGGAAATGGGTTTCTAGCAACATAGAAAATCACCAAATACATATTTTGAAAAACTGAAGAAATAGGTTAATTATGACATATCTTCTCAAAAATATCAATGTGCAAATGAATTCATTGCTACTGAGAAAGAGAATGGAGATAGGCTTAGATAAAATGTTGTCGACGCTGAAGAATATTTAAAGATATGAGAAAAAAGGAAGATGGAGAATGAACTCGGATTTTTTAAATTAGACTTTGCTAAAATGGTGGTGGTGAAGGAGCAGACACTTTCCTAGTTGGCCGGTGCAAAATAGGTTCTTACTAAACTAAAAGCAGAGGTGAAAAGGATGAACTTGGCTGATCATGCATCAGTCGATTAGGGAAATGAATATATTGTTCTAATATTGTGCTTATGAAGGTGAACTAACTATATGTTGCATTGTGTTGTTTTCACGTAGCTATCATACTGTGATGTTAAAATATATTTATGTGCTTGATATGAAATTGGCAAACAACTGTTCGATATGAAATATGAATTTGCCTAATACTGGAATTATTAATAGTAAACTAATAAACCTACTAAATGGGTCATGAAACTTTACGGAAGGTTCTAGTAGTAAAAGCATGTGTGATAGACAGCCGAATGTCATACGGTTTTCTTTATTGGATCATGTGTGATATACTTGATAATGCAAACAGTTAACAGAGGCAGAGCGGGTGCGATCGTTACACCTATCACACACGAGGCTATATAGAAAACTATGTGTGATGTATTCCCTCTGTAAAGAAATATAAGAGCATTTAGATCACTAAAGTAGTGATCTAAATGCTTATTTCTTTATGGAGGGAGTGGATAGGAATGAAACCGTTTGTCTAGGATTCATTGTGTGGGATATGCAGACAAACAGAAACGTTTGTGGATTCGCTATGTGGGATGTACATACGAACGAGAACGTTTGTGTGGGATTTACTTATGAACGGAAACGTTTGTCTGGGATTCACCATGTGGGATGTACTTACGAAGGGAAATAATTGGGCCTGTATAATTGTATGTGATGGCTCCCCAATCACACATGATCTCATTTTGCCGAGCGTGTGTGACCGGAGGACCTATTCCCAACGGTTTATGGTTTGTGTGAGAAGGACCCCCTTATCGCACACACAGGCAAGGCGACGGTTTAAAACTCCGTTGCGGAAAGGGGTCAAAACTATTTGTATAGAAGGTCATTGTACCAGTGGAGGATTTATGCTTACAACGATATATTTGTGTCAGGACTAGATATGAACTTAATCTGTGCTCTAGAAGTCACCCATCAAGATGTACTTGTTATGTATTGAGGTAGGGGACATGTTCAAATTACATCTTGTTCGACACACGTCCTGCATCAAGAGTCAGTTGTCCAACCGAAGGCCCTATCCATCGCGTGGGGCTGCCTTGATAATTAAGAATGCAATAATCAGAGAAAAGCATTGGGCGTTTAATGATTACACCTCTTCACTACAAAAAATGCACATATGTGATATTATGGCCTGAACAAAAACTTTTTCTGTCATGGATGTGACACTTCCATGATGATAATTATGATAAAAGCATGAATCCATAGATGTGGTGGGCTCCTACTTCTAGGATAAAAAATTATGACATAATATTGTCTTTTCGTCCTGGGCGGGTTAGAGGTGCACTTGCAAGATATTCTTTGGGCCGTCCATGACGTAAAAAATCATGGTAGAAGTGAGGACGAGGAATTTTTTAAAGATTTCCACATACATGGCGGGCAATCGGTGGGCGGTCGGGCCCGAGCGATGCAGTGGTTTGCGCATTTCTCTCATACATGTGCGTGTGTGAGCCCTTCGCAAACTAAACCCAATTGAGTTGTTCGCTTACTGAACCTGAGCAGTCGATCCCTCGCACTAAACTGAACCTGAGCAATCCCTCGCTTACTAAACACGAGCAATCGTTCTCTCGCACTACTATTGAACCCGAGCAATTCCTTCGCTGCTAACTAAACCTGAGCAATCCTTTCACAGCTAACTGAACTTGAGAAATTCCTTCTCTGCTTACTAAAACCGATCAATGTGAGTGAGACTTGTGCACGTACGTAGTTTGCTGGCCCGATCGATGCGTTGCATCGAACCCCCGTGGGAGACGTGAGTAGACCTAGCCAGTTGGTTGCCTCTCGATGAACAGTCCCTGTTGCCACTGCGCGCGATACGTAGATTGAGTCGAGACCAACAGTCAGTTGCATCGATCGAGCCCCTTGGGCGAGACATGATGAGTTGAACTAGGCGGTTGGGTTGTTGTGGATGAACAGTCCTGGTTGCTGTCGCCCGCACGTATGCCCCACCCCAGCCGCTGGGGATTAGATGAACAAACCCCCTCGCCCGACCGTGTAGGTGGTTGGCACTGGATGAACATGACCCTGATCGATCGAGGAGGCCGTGCCGTGGTACGCCCTGAAGGAAATATGCCCTAGAGGCAATAATAAAGTTGTTATTTATATTTCCTTATATCATGATAAATGTTTATTATTCATGCTAGAATTGTATTAACCGGAAACTTAGTACATGTGTGAATACATAGACAAACAGAGTGTCACTAGTTTGCCTCTACTTGACTAGCTCGTTGAATCAATGATGGTTATGTTTCCTAACCATAGACATGAGTAGTTATTTTATTAACGGGATCACATCATTAGAGAATGATGTGATTGTCTTGACCCATCCATTAGCTTAGCACAATGATCGTTTAGTTTGTTTCTATTGATTTCTCCATAACTTATACATGTTCCTATGACTATGAGATCATGCAACTCCCGAATACCGGAGGAACACTTTGTGTGCTACCAAACATCACAACGTAACTGGGTGATTATAAAGGTGCTCTATAGGTGTCTCTGATGGTGTTTGTTGAGTTGGCATAGATCGAGATTAGGATTTGTTACTCTGATTGTCGGAGAGGTATCTCTGGGCCCTCTCGGTAATGTACATCACTATAAGCCTTGCAAGCAATGTAGCTAATGAGTTAGTTACGGAATGTAGCATTACAGAACGAGTAAAGAGACTAGCCGGTAACGAGATTGAACTAGGTATTGAGATACCCACGATCAAACCTCAGGCAAGTAACATACCAATGACAAAGGGAATAACGTATATCGTTATGTGGTTTGACCGATAAAGATCTTCATAGAATATGTAGGAACCAATATGAGCATCCAGGTTCTGCTATTGGTTATTGGCCGGAGACGTGTCTCGGTCATGTCGACATAGTTCTCGAACCCATAGGGTCCGCACGCTTAACATTCTATGACGATCGATATTATGATTTTATGTGTTTTGATGTACCGAAGATAGTTTGGAGTCCCGGATGTGATCACGGACATGACGAGGAGTCTCAAAATGGTCGAGACATAAAGATTGATATATTGGACAACTATATTCGGACACCGGATGAGTTCCGGGGGTCACCGGATATTTATCGGAGTGCCGGGGGGTTATCGGAACCCCCGGGGGAACTAATGGGCCTACAAGGGCCTTGTGTGAGAGAGAAGAGGGGGCCTAGGGCTAGCCCCCCCCCCTTGGGAGTCCAAATTGGACAAGGAGGGGGGGGGGCGGCACCCCCTCTTTCCTCCCTCTATCATCTCCTTCCTTCCCCCTTCCCCCTTCCTAGTTGGACTAGGAAAAGGGGAGTCCTACTCCTACTAGGAGGAGGACTCCCCGTCTCCTTGGCCCGCCCCTAGGTCGGCCGGCCTCCCCCCTTGCTCCTTTATATATGGGGGCAGGGGGACACCCTATAACACGATCATTGATCTCTTAGCCGTGTGCGGTGCCCCCCTCCAGCATAATCCACCTCGGTCATATCGTAGGGGTGCTTAGGCGAAGCCCTGTTCCGGTAGCATCATCATCACCATCATCACGCCATCGTGTTGACGAAGCTCTCCCTCAATACTCTACTAGATCGTGAGTTTGTGGGACGTCACCGAGCCGAATGTGTGGAGATCGTGGAGGTGCCGTACCTTCGGTGCTAGGATCGGTCGATCGTGAAGACATACAACTACATCAACCGTGTTGTCATAACACTTTCGCTTACGGTCTACGAGGGTATGTGGACAACACTCTTCCCTCTCGTTGCTATGCATCACCATGATCTTGCATGTGCGTAGGAATTTTTTTGAAATTACTGCGTTCCCCAACAGTGGTATCAGAGCCAGGTTTATGCGTAGATGTTATATGCACGAGTAGAACACAAAGGAGTTGTGGACGTGGGTATATACATATTGCTTCTCGTTAGTAGTTGATTCTAGATTCAACGGCATTGTTGGATGAAGTGGCCCAGACCGACATTACGCATACGCTTACGTGAGACTAGTTCTACCGACGTGCTTCACACACAAGTGGCTAGTGGGTGTCTGTTTCTCCAGCTTTAGTTGAATTGGATTCAATGAACAGTGTTCTTTCTGAATCAAAAAGCAATCACTATACCGCGTTGTGGTTTTTGATGCGTAGGTAAGAACGGTTCTTGCTGAGCCCGTAGCAGCCACGTAAAACTTGCAACAACAAAGTAAATGACGTCTAACTTGTTTTTGTAGGGCATGTTGTGATGTGATATGGTCAAGACATGATGCTAATTTTATTGTATGAGATGATCATGTTTTGTAACATAGTTATCGACAACTGGCAGGAGCCATATGGTTCTGGCTTTATTGTATGAAATGCAATCGCCATGTAATTGCTTTACTTTATCACTAAGCGGTAGTGATAGTCGTAGAAGCAATAGTTGGTGAGACGACAACGATGCTTCGATGGAGATCAAGGTGTCATGCCGGTGACGATGGTTATCATGACGGTGCTTTGGAGATGGAGATCAAAGGCAAAAGATGATGATGGCCATATCATATCACTTATATTGATTGCATGTGATGTTTATCCTTTATGCATCTTATTTTTCTTAGTTCAACGATAGCATTATAAGATGATCTCTCACTAAATTTCAATGTATAAGTGTTCTCCCTGAGTATGCACCATTGCTATAGTTCGTCGTGCCGAGACACCACGTGATGATCGGGTGTGATAAGCTCTACGTTCACATACAATGGGTGCAAGCTAGTTTTGCACACGCAGAATACTCGGGTTAAACTTGATGAGCCTAGCATATGCAGATATGGCCTCAGAACACTGAGACCAAAAGGTCGAGCGTGAATCATATAGTAGATATGATCAACATGGTGATGTTCACCATTGAAAACTACTCCATCTCACGTGATGATCGGACATGGTTTAGTTGATATGGATCACGTGATCACTTAGCTGATTAGGGAGATGTCTGTCTAAGTGGGAGTTCTTAAGTTATTTGATTAATTGAACTTTAATTTATCATGAACTTAGTACCTGATAGTATTTTGCATGTCTATGTTGTTGTAGATAGATGGCCCATGCCGTTGTTCCGCTGAATTTTAATGCGTTCCTAGAGAAAGCTAAGTTGAAAGATGATGGTAGCAACTACACGGACTAGGTCCGTAACTTGAGGATTATCCTCATACTGCACAGAAGAATTACGTCCTGGAAGCACCGCTAGCTGACAAACCCGCTGCAGGAGCAACGCCAGATGTTGTGAACACCTGGTAGAGCACAGCATATGACTACTCAATAGTTCAGTGTGCCATGCTTTACGGCTTAGAACTGGGACTTCAACGATGTTTTGAACGTCATGGAGCATATTATATGTTCCAGGAGTTGAAGTTAATCATGCAAATGCCCGGATTGAGAGATATGAAGTCTCCAATAAGTTTTATAGCTGTAAGATGGAGGAGAATAGTTCTGTTAGTGAACATATACTCAGAATGTCTGGGTACCACAACCACTTTACTCAAGTGAAGAAACCCAAGTCTGGACCTAAGCCTGAGACTGAGTGCTTCTACTCCAAAGGAACTGGTCATTGGAAGCGGAACTGCCCCAAGTATTTGGCGTCGAAGAAGGATGGCAAAGTGAAAGGTATATTTGATATGCATGTTATTGATGTGTACCTTACTAATGCTCGCAGTAGTGCCTGGGTATTTGATACTGGTTCAGTTGCTAACATTTGCAACTCGAAACAGGGGCTACAGATTAAGCGAAGATTGGCTAAGGATGAGGTGATGATGCGCGTGGGAAATGGTTCCAAAGTCGATGTGATCGCTGTCGACACGCTACCTCTACATCTACCTTCGAGATCAGTTTTAGACCTAAATAATTGTTATTTGGTGCTAGCGTTAAGCATGAACATTACATTTGGATCTTGTTTGATGCAAGACGGTTATTCATTTAAATCAGAAAATAATGGTTGTTCTATTTATATGAGTAATATATTTTATGGTCATGCACCCTTGATGAGTGGTCTATTTTTACTAAATCTTGATAGTAGTGATACACATGTTCATAGTATTGAAGCCAAAAGATGTAGAGTTGATAATGATAGTGCAACTTATTTGTGGCACTGTCGTTTAGGTCATATTGGTGTAAAGCGCATGAAGAAACTCCATTCTGATGGACTTGTGGAATCACTTGATTATGAATCACTTGGTACTTGCGAACCATGCCTCATGGGCAAGATGACTGAAACTCCCTTCTCCAGAACAATGGAGCGAGCAACAGAGTTATTGGAAATCATACATACTGATGTATGTGGTCCAATGAACATTGAAGCTCGCGGCGGATATCATTATTTTCTCACCTTCACGGTTGAGCATATATGGGTATATCTACTTAATGAAACATAAGTCTGAAACATTTGAAAAGTTAAAAGAATTTTAGAGTGAAATGGAAAATCATCGTAACTTGTGGAGGTGAATATTTTAGTTATGAGCTTGGACTTCGTTTGAAACAATGTAGAATAGTTTCGCAACTCATGCCACCTGGAACACCACAACATAATGGTTGTCCGAACGTCGTAACCACACTTTATTAAATATGGTGTGATCTATGTCTCTCACCGATTTACCACTATCATTTTGGGTTTATGCTTTAGAGACGGCTGCATTCACGTTAAATAGGGCACCATCTAAATCCATTGAGACGACACCTTATGAACTGTGGTTTGGCAAGAAACCCAGGTTGTCGTTTCTTAAAGTTTGGGGCTGCGATGCTTATGTGAAAAAAGCTTCAACCTGATAAGCTCGAACCCAAATCGGAGAAATGTGTCTTCATAGGATACCCAAAGGAGACTGTTGGGTACACCTTCTAGCACAGATCCGAAGGCAAGATATTCGTTGCTAAGAACGGATCCTTTCTAGAGAAGGAGTTTCTCTCGAAAGAAGTGAGTGGGAGGAAAGTAGAACTTGACGAGGTAATTGTACCTTCTCCCTTATTGGAAAGTAGTTCATCACTGAAATCAGTTCTAGTGATTCCTACACCAGTAAGTGAGGAAGCTAATGATGATGATCATGAAACTTCTGATCAAGTTACTACCGAACATCGTAGGTCAACCAGAGTAAGATCCGCACTAGAGTGGTATGATAATCCAATTCTGGAAGTCATGTTACTTGACCATGATGAACCTACGAACTATGAGGAAGCGATGATGAGCCTAGATTCCGCAAAATGGCTTGAGGCCATGAAATCTGAGATGGGATCCATGTATGAAAACAAAGTATGGACTTTGGTTGACTTGCCCGATGATCGGAAGACCATAGAGAATAAATGGATCTTCAAGAAGAAGACTGACGCTGACGGTAATATTACTGTCTACAAAGCTCGACTTGTTGCAAAAGGTTTTTGATAAGTTCAAGGAGTTGACGACGATGAGACCTCCTCACCCGTAGCGATGCTTAAGTCTGTCCGAATCATGTTAGCAATTGCCGCATTTTATGAAATTTGGCAAATGGATGTAAAAACTGCATTCCTTAATGGATATCTTAAAGAAGAGTTATATATGATGCACCAGAAGGTTTTGTCGAACCAAAAGGTGCTAACAAAGTGTGCATGCTCCAGCGATCCATTTATGGACTGGTGCAAGCCTCTCGGAGTTGGAATATACGCTTTGATAGTGTGATCAAAGCATATGGTTTTATAAAGACTTTTGGAGAAGCCTGTATTTACAAGAAAGTGAGTGGGAGCTCCGTAGCATTTCTGATATTATATGTAGATGACATATTGTTGATCGGAAATGATACTGAATTTCTAAATAGCATAAAAGGATACTTGAATAAAAAAAATTCAATGAAAGACCTCGATGAAGCTGCTTATATATTGGGCATCAAGATCTATAGAGATAGATCAAGACGCTTAATTGGACTTTCACAAAGCACATACCTTGGTAAAGTTTTGAAAAGTTCAAAATGGATCAGGCAAAGAAAGGGTTCTTGCCTGTATTACAAGGTGTGAAGTTGAGTCAGACTCAATGCCCGACCACTGCAGAAGATAGAGAGAAAATGAAATGTGTTCACTATGCTTCAGCCATAGGCTCTATCATGTATGCAATGCTGTGTACCAGACCTGATGTGTGCCTTGCTACCAGTTTAGTAGGGAGGTACCAAAGTAATCCAGGAGTGGATCACTGGACAGTGGTCAAGAATATCCTGAAATACCTGGAAAGTACTAAGGATATGTTTCTCGTATATGGAGGTGACAAAGAGCTCGTCATAAATGGTTACGTCGATGCAAGCTTTGACACTGATCTGGATGACTCCAAGTCACAAACCGGATACGTGTTTTTATTAAATGGTGGAGCTGTCAGTTGGTGCAGTTCCAAGCAGAGCGTCGTGGCGGGATCTACGTGTGAAGCGGAATACATAGCTGCTTCAGAAGCAGCAAATGAAGGAGTCTGGATGAAGGAGTTCATATCCGATCTAGGTGTCATACCTAGTGCATCGGGTCCAATGAAAATCTTTTGTGACAATACTGGTGCAATTGCCTTGGCAAAGGAATCCAGATTTAGCAAAAAAACCAAGCACATCAAGAGACACTTCAATTCCATCCGCGATCAAGTCAAGGAGGGAGACATAGAGATTTGCAAGATACATACGGATCTAAATGTTGTAGACCCATTGACTAAGCCTCTCTCACGAGTAAAACATGATCCGCACCAAGACTCCATGGGTGTTAGAATCGTTACAATGTAACCTAGATTATTGACTCTAGTGCATGTGGGAGACTGAAGGAAATATGCCCTAGAGGCAATAATAAAGTTGTTATTTATATTTCCTTACATCATGATAAATGTTTATTATTCATGCTAGAATTTTATTAACCAGAAATTTTGTACATGTGTGAATACATAGACAAACAAAGTGTCTCTAGTTTGCCTCTACTTGACTAGCTCGTTGAATCAATGATGGTTATGTTTACTAACCATAGACATGAGTTGTCATTTGATTAACGAGATCACATAATTAGAGAATGATGTGATTGACTTGACCCATCCGTTAGCTTAGCACGATGATCGTTTAGTTTGTTGCTATTGCTTTCTCCATAACTTATACATGTTCCTATGACTATGAGATCATGCAACTCCCGAATACCGGAGGAACACTTTGTGTGCTACCAAACGTCACAATGTAACTGGGTGATTATAAAGGTGCTCTACAGGTGTCTCCGATGGTGTTTGTTGAGTTGGCATAGATCGAGATTAGGATTTTTCACTCTGATTGTCGGAGAGGTATCTCTAGGCCCTCTCAGTAATGCACATCACTTAAGCCTTGCAAGCAATGCAAATAATGAGTTAGGTGCGAGATGATGTATTACGGAACGAGTAAAGAGACTTGCCGATAACGAGATTGAACTAGGTATTGAGATACCTACGATCAAACCTCGGGCAAGTAACATACCGATGACAAAGGGAACAACGTATATCGTTATGCGGTTTGGCCGATAAAGATCTTCGTAGAATATGTAGGAACCAATATGAGCATCCAGGTTCTGCTATTGGTTGTTGACTGGAGACGTGTCTCGGTCATGTCTACATAGTTCTCGAACCCGTAGGGTCCGCACGCTTAACGTTCGGTGATGATCGGTATTATGAGTTTATGTGTTTTGATGTACCAAAGATAGTTCGGAGTCCCGGATGTGATCACGGACATGACGAGGAGTCTCTAAATGGTCGAGACATAAAGATTGATATATTGGACGACTATATTCGGACACCGGATGAGTTCCGGGGGTCACCGGATATTTATCGGAGTGCCGGGGGGTTATCGAAACCCCCGGGGGAACTAATGGGCCTACATGGGCCTTGAGAGAGAGAGAAGAGGGGGCCTAGGGCTGGCCGCCCCCCCTTGGGAGTCCGAATTGGACAAGGAGGGGGGCGGCGGCCCCTCTTTCCTCCCTCTCTCCTCTCCTTCCTTTCCCCTCCCCCCTTCCTAGTTGGACTAGGAAAAGGAGAGTCCTACTCCTACTAGGAGGAGGACTCCCCCTCTCCTTGGCGCGCCCCTAGGCCGGCCGGCCTCCCCCGTTGCTCCTTTATATACGGGGGCAGGGGGCACCCTAGACCACACAAGTTGATCATTGATCTCTTAGCCGTGTGCGGTGCCCCCCTCCACCATAATCCACCTCGGTCATATCGTAGGGGTGCTTAGGCGAAGCCCTGTTCCGGTAGCATCATCATCACCGTCATCATGCCGTCGTGCTGATGAAGCTCTCCCTCAATACTCTACTAGATCGTGAGTTTGTTGGACGTCACCGAGCCGAACGTGTGCAGATCACGGAGGTGCCGTACCTTCGGTGCTAGGATCGGTCGATCGTGAAGACGTACGACTACATCAACCGTGTTGTCATAGTGCTTCCACTTACGGTCTACGAGGGTACGTGGACAACACTCTTCCCTCTCGTTGCTATGCATCACCATGATCTTGCGTGTGCGTAGGAAATTTTTTAAATTACTGCGTTCCCCAACACGTCCCATGGTGGTTGGCTCAGGGCGATTGGCAAGGTGATGGATGTGGATGCTTGGGCTCGATCTGGGCCCTAACAGGCTTGCTGTTGCTACCTCTTGAGCATGCGTTGGTTTTCCCTTAAAGAGGAAAGGGTGATGCAACAAAGTAGCGTAAGTATTTCCCTCAGTTTTTGAGAACCAAGGTATCAATCTAGTAGGAGACAACGCACAAGTCGCCTAGTACTCGAACAAACAATCAAGAGCCTCGCAACCAACGCAATAAAGGGGTTGTCAATTCCTTCATGGTCACTTACAAAAGTGAGATCTGATAGAGATAGTAAGATAAATATTTTCTGGTATTTTCTTGTATAGACTGGAAAGTAAAGATTGCAAAATAGTAAACGAGATGCGATAATAAAAGAGATGCAATATAATAAGAAAGAGACACGTGGGCCATAGGTTTCACTAGTGGCTTCTCTCATGATAGCATGTATTACGGTGGATGAACAATTTACTGCCGAGCAATTGATAGAAAAGTGCATAGTTATGAAGACATCTAAGGCAATGATCACGAATATAGGCATCATGTCCGTGTCAAGTAGACCAAAATGATTCTGCATCTACTACCATTACTCCACACATCGACCGCTATCCAGCATGCATCTAGAGTATTAAGTTCATAAGAACAGAGTAACGCATTAGGCAAGATGACATGATGTAGAGGGATAAACTCAATCAATATGATATAAACCCCATCTTTTTATCCTCGATGGCAACAATACAATACATGCCTTGTTGCCCCTACTGTCACTGGGAAAGGACACCGCAAGATTGAACCCAAAGCTAAACACTTCTCCCATTGCAAGAAAGATCAATCTAGTAGGCCAAGCTAAACCAATAATTCGAAGAGACTTGCAAAGATATCAAATCATGCATATAAGAATTCACAGAAGAACCAAATAATATTCATAGATAATCAAGTTCATAAACCCACAATTCATCAGATCTCGTAAACACACCGCAAAAGAGTATTACATCGAATAGATCTCCAAGAACATCGAGCAAAACTTTGTATTGAAGATCAAAGAGAGAGAAGAAGCCATCTTGCTAATAACTATGAACCCGAAGGTCTATGGTAAACTACTCACGCTTCATCGGAGAGGCTATGGTGTTGATGTAGAAGCCCTCCGTGATCGATTCCCCCTCCGGCAGATCACCGGAAAAGGCCCCAAGATGGGATCTCATGGGTACAGAAGGTTGCGGCGGTGGAAAAGTGGTTTCGTGGCTCTCCCTGGTGTTTCTAGCGTATAAGGGTATATATAGGAGAAAGAAGTATGTCGGTGGAGCTCCGTGGGGCCCACACGGGTGGGGGGCATGCCTACCCTCCATGGGTGCGCCCTCCTGCCTCATGGCCGCCTCACGGAGTTCCAGACTTCAACTCCAAGTCTTCTGTTTGCTTTCGGTCCAAGAAAGATCATCGCAAAGGTTTCATTCCGTTTGGTATTCCTTTTCCGCGAAACACTAAAATAGGCAAAAAAAACAGAAACTGGCACTGGGCCTCTGGTTAATGGGAAAGTTATGGCTAAGGTCGAGCGCACTGCACCCCTATATCCAAACCGTTCACATGCTCTGAGATTCGTGCTTGGTGCTGTCCTATTCGGAGCCATGCAGCCTATTAGCACGGGCGTACAATGTTTTAGCATGGCATTGCAGCCTAGGCTTGTAGTAGTAGGGAATATGCGCTATAGAGTAGTAGATGTAACATGTTGCACGCATAGTGCACCTGTAGGCTTGTCGGCTCGCATCCAGCCATTTGCCAGAAGAATCAGGCATGCACTACATTAATATTCATTACTAGTTACATTTTTCTTTTATCATTGCTTCTATCATGGTGTGTTGTCTGACAATTCAATTTTGCTGATAACATAGGCCCAGGCAGTGAGCTCGTTCGACTAGGTCCAAACTTCCAATATTTAAGCAATCTTGGATGTTGCTCAGCATAAAAAACGTGAAGCATGATATTGATGATTTAAAAATGGACAGGATAAATAGTAAAGTACCAAACAAATAATTGATGGTGGACATGAATAATTGATTGTGTTTGGAGGAGCAGCCGTGCACTAAGCATCTACAACAGGTTGACTAGTCTTTGACTAGGGCTGGTTCCGCATGCATTGATCAGAGTCACGGGCGACATAGACATGACATTATGTCAGCATTAGGAATCTTGTGGTGAGCAGTACCCTACGAAATGTCAGACGTAGCTTATGGTCACTCTCTAATCCATCTGCAATGTCCTGTGCTAGGAACATATCTCGAGGCGAATGCATGGCACAAATAGTAGGTGCAGTGCACCCTGCCTTAGAAAAACTGCTCTCCTGGTTAATAGGTTAGTCCCAAAAATAATATAAAAGAGCATATTAAAGCCCATTAAACATCCAAAATAGATAATATAATAGCATGGAACAATAAAAAATTTATAGATAAGTTGGAGACGTATCAAGCATCCTCAAGCTTAATTCCTGCTCGTCCTCGAGTAGGTAAATGATAAAAACAAAAAATTCGATGTGGAATGCTACCTAACATATTTACCAATGTAATTTTCTTTATTGTGGCATGAATGTTCAGATCCGAAAGATTCAAGACGGAAGTTTAATATTGGGATAAAAATAATAATACTTCAAGCATACTAACAAGGTAATTATGTTCTCTCAAAATAACATGGCCAAAGAAAGTTCATGCCTACAAAATCATATAGTTTGGTAATGCTCCATCTTTGTCACAAAAAATACTCAAATCATGCACAACCCCAATGATAAGCCAAGCAATTGTTTCATACTTTAGTACTCTCAAACCTTTTCAAATTTCACGCAATACATGAGCGCGAGCCATGGACATAACACTATAGGTGGAATAGAGTGGTGGTTGTGAAGAAGACAAAAAGGAGGAAGATGGTATCACATCAACTAGGCGTATCAATGGGCTAATGAGATGCCCATCAATAGATGTCAATGTGAGTGAGTAGGGATTTCCATGCAACAGATGCACTAGAGCTATAAATGTATGAAAGCTCAACAAAAGAAACTAAGTGGGTGTGCATCCAACTTGCTTGCTCACGAAGACCTAGGGCATTTGAGGAATCCCATCATTGGAATATACAAGCCAAGTTCTATAATGAAAATTTCCCACTAGTATATGAAAGTGACAAAATAAGAGACTCTCTATCATGAAGATCATGGTGCTACTTTGAAGCACAAGTGTGGAAAAAGGATAGTAGCATTGTCCCTTCTCTCTTTTTCTCTCATTGTTTTTTCCTCTTTTTTGGGCCTTATCTTTTTTTGGCCTTTCTCTTTTTTTCCTCACATGGGGCAATGCTCTAATAATGATGATCATCACACTTCTATTTATTTACAACTCAAAGATTACAACTCGATACTTAGAACAAAAATATGACTCTATATGCGTGCCTTCGACGGTGTACCGGGATGTGCAATGAATCAAGAGTGACATGTATGGAAAAATTATGAACGGTGGCTTTGCCACAAATATGATGTCAACTACATGATCATGCAAGGCAATATGACAATGATGGATCGTGTCATAATAAACGGAATGGTGGAAAGTTGCATGACAATATATCTCAGAATGGCTATGGAAATGCCATAATAGGTAGGTATGGTGACAGTTTTGAGGAAGGTAAATGGTGGGTTTATGGTACCGGCGAAAGTTGCGTGGTACTAGAGAGGCTAGCAATGGTGGAAGGGTGAAAGTGCGTATAATCCATGGACTCAACATTAGCCATAAAGTACTCACATACTGATACGTCTCCAACGTATCTATAGTTTTTGATTGTTCCATGCTATATTGTATCCTGTTTTGGACATTATTGGGCTTTATTATACACTTTTATATTATTTTTGGGACTAACCTATTAACCGGAGGCCCAACCCAGAATTGCTATTTTTTTTGCCTATTTTAGGGTTTCATAGAAAAAGAATATCAAACGGACTCCAAACGGAATGAAACCTTCGGGAACATGATTTTCGGAACGAACATGATCCAGAGGACTTGGACCCTACGTCAAGCAATCAACGAGGAAGGCACGAGGTAGGGGCACGCCTACCCCCAGGTGCGCCCTCCACCCTAGTGGGGCCCATGTTGCTCCACTGACGTACTTCTTCCTCCTATATACATACGTACCCCCAAACTACCAGACACAGAGCCAAAATCCTAATTCCACCGCCGTAACTTTCTGTATCCATGTGATCCCATCTTGGGGCCTTTTCTGGAGCTCCGCCGGAGGGGGCATCGATCACGGAGGGCTTCTACATCAACACCATAGCCTCTCTGATGAAGTGTGAGTAGTTTACTTCAGACCTACGGGTCCATAATTATTAGCTAGATGGCTTCTTCTCTCTTTTTGGATCTCAATACAAAGTTCTCCCCCTCTCTTGTGGAGATCTATTTGATGTAATCTTCTTTTGCGGTGTGTTTGTTGAGATTGATGAATTGTGGGTTATGATCAAGTTTATCTATGAACAATATTTGAATCTTCTCTGAATTCTTTTATGTATGATTGGTTATCTTTGCAAGTCTCTTCGAATTATCAGTTTGGTTTGACCTACTAGATTGATCTTTCTTGCAATGTGAGAAGTGCTTAGCTTTGGGTTCAATCTTGCGGTGTCCTTTCCCTATGATAGTAGGGGCAGCAAGGCACGTATTGTATTGTTTCTATCGAGGATAACAAGATGGGGTTTATATCATATTGCATGATTTTATCCCTCTACATCATGTCATCTTGCTTAAAGCGTTACTCTATTCTCTTGAACTTAATACTCTAGATGCATGCTGGATAGCAATCGATGTGTGGAATAATAGTAGTAGATGCAGGCAGGAGTTGGTCTACTTGTCTCGGACCTGATGCCTATATACATGATCATACCTAGATATTCTCATAACTATGCTCAATTCTGTCAATTGCTCAACAGTAATTTGTTCACCCACCGTAATAATTATGCTCTCGAGAGAAGCCTCTAGTGAAACCTATGGCCCCGGGTCTATCTTCCATCATATTAATCTTCCAATACTTAGTTATTTCCTTTGCTATTTATTTTACTTGCATCTTTGTCATAAAAATACCAAAAATATTATCTTATCATATCTATCAGATCTCACTCTCGTAGGTGACTATGAAGGGATTGACAACCCCTTTATCGCGTTGGTTGCGAGGAGTTTATTTGTTTGTTTAGGTGCGAGGGACTCGTGCGTGGCCTCCTAATGGATTGATACCTTGGTTCTCAAAAACTGAGGGAAATACTTATGCTGCTCTGCTGCATCACCCTTTCCTCTTCAAGGGAAAACCAACGTAGTGCTCAAGAGGTAGCAAGAAGGATTTCTGGCGCCGTTGCCGGGGAGTCTACGCAAAAGTCAAATACCAAGTACCCATCACAAACCCTTATCTCCCGCATTACATTATTTGCCATTTGCCTCTCGTTTTCCTCTCCCCACTTCACCCTTGCCATTTTATTCGCCCTCTCTCTCTCCATCCTCCCTCTCTTTCTCTATTTGCCTCTTTTTGCCCGTCTCTTGTTTGCTTGTGTGTCGGATTGCTTGCTTGTCACGATGGCTCAAGGTAATACAAAATTGTGTGACTTTACCAATACCAACAACAATGATTTTATTAGTACTTCGATTGCTCCTCTTACCGATGCTGAATCTTGTGAAATTAATGCTGCTTTGCTGAATCTTGTCATGAAAGATCCGTTTTCCGGCCTTCCTAGTGAAGATGCCGCTACCAATCTAAACAACTTTGTTGATCTGTGTGATATGCAAGAGAAGAAAGATGTGGATAGTGATATTGTTAAATTGAAGCTATTCCCTTTTTCGCTTAGAGATCGTGCTAAAGCTTGGTTTTCGTCTTTGCCTAAAAATAGTATTGATTCATGGAATAAGTGCAAAGATGCTTTTATCTCTAAGTATTTTCCTCCCGCTAAGATCATCTCTCTTAGAAATGATATCATGAATTTTAAGTAACTTGATCATGAACATGTTGCACAAGCTTGGGAGAGGATGAAATTAATGATACGTAATTGCCCTACACATGGTTTGAATCTGTGGATGATTATACAAATTTTTTATGCCGGATTGAATTTTGCTTCTAGAAATATTTTAGATTCGGCCGTGGGAGGCACTTTTATGGAAATCACTTTAGGAGAAGATACTAAACTCCTAGATAATATTATGGTTAATTATTCTCAATGGCACACTGAAAGATCTACTAATAAGAAAGTGCATGCGATAGAAGAAATTAATGTTTTGAGTGGAAAGATGGATGAAATTATGAAATTATTTGCTAATAAAAGTGTTTCTTCTGATCCTAATGATATGCCTTTGTCTACTTTGATTGAGAATAATAATGAATCTTTGGGTGTAAATTTTGTTGGTAGGAAGAATTTTGGTAACAACGCGTATAGAGGAAACTTTAATCCTAGGCCGTATCCTAGTAATTCCTCTAATAATTATGGTAATTCCTACAACAATTCTTATGGAGATTTTAATAAGATACCCTCTGATTTTGAATCTAATATTAAAGAATTTATTACCTCGCAAAAGAATTTCAATGCTTTGATTGAAGAAAAATTGCTTAAGATTGATGAGTTGGCTAGGAACGTTGATAGAATTTATCTTGATGTTGATTCTTTGAAACTTAGATCTATTCCTCCTAAGCATGATTTCAATGAGTCTCTCAAATCTATGAGAATTTCCATTGATGAGTGCAAAGAAAGAACCGCTAGGATGCGTGCTAAGAAAGATTGCTTTATAAAAGCGTGTTCTTCTAGTTCCCATGATAATAAAGATGAAGATCTAAAAGTTATTGATGTGTCCCCTATTAAATCTTTGTTTTGCAATATGAATCTTGATAATGATGGGATTGAATATGATCCACCTTTACCTAGAAGGCGTTCCTAAATTTCGGAGTCTTTAGATCTTGATGCTAAAATTGTTAAAAGTGGGATTGAAGAAGTCACAACTTTAAATATAGATGAACCCACTATTTTGGATTTCAAGGAATTTAATTATGATAATTGCTCTTTGATAGATTGTATTTCCTTGTTGCAATCTGTGCTAAATTCTCCTTATGCTTATAATCAAATTAAAGCCTTTACCCAACATATCGTTGATGCTTTGATGCAATCTTATGAAGAAAAACTTGAGTTGTAAGTTTCTATCCCTAGAAAACTTTATGATGGGTGGGAACCTACTATTAAAATTAAGATTAAAGATCATGAGTGATATGCATTGTGTGATTTGGGTGCTAGTGTTTGCACGATCCCAAAAACTTTGTGTGATTTTCTAGGATTCCGTGATTTTGATGATTGCTCTTTAAACTTGCACCTTGTGGATTCCTCTATTAAGAAACCTATGGGAAGAATCAATGATGTATTGTTGCAAATAGGAATTATGTGCCCGTAGATTTTATTGTTCTTGACATAGATTGCAATCCTTCATGTCCTATTATTCTTGGTAGACCTTTCCTTAGAACGATTGGTGCAATTATTGATATGAAGAAAGGGAATATTAGATTCCAATTTCCGTTAAGGAAAAGCATGGAACACTTTCCTAGAAAGAAAATTAAATTACCTTATGAATCTATTATGAGAGCCACTTATGGATTGCCTTCCAAAGATGGCAACACCTAGATCTATCCTTGCTTTTATGCCTAGCTAGGGGCGTTAAACGATAGCGCTTGTTGGGAGGCAATCCAATTTTATTTTTATTCCTTGCTTTTTTATCCTGTTTAGTAATAAATAAATTATATAGCCTCTATTTTGGTTGTGTTTTTGTGTTTAATTAGTGTTTGTGCCAAGTAGAACTGTCGGGAAGACTTGGGGAAAGTCTTTTTAATCTTGCTGTAAAAAAACAGAAACTTTAGCGCTCACGAGAACTGCTGCCATTTTTATTTGGAAAGTGATATTTAGTTAATTCTTTTTGAAGATGATTAATAGATAAATTTCTCACGTCTGGCAATTTATTTTAGAATTTTTGGGGTTCCATAACTTGCGTTAGCTGCAGACTACTACAGACTGTTCTGTTTTTGACAGATTCTGTTTTCCGTGTGTTGTTTGCTTATTTTGATGAATCTATGGATAGTAAAATAGTTTATAAACCATAGAGAAGTTGGAATATAGTCGGTTTAACACCAATATAATTAAAGAATGGGTTCATTACAGTACCTTGAAGTGGTGTTTTGTTTTCTTTCGCTAACGGAGCTCACGAGATTTTATACTTTAAGTTTTGTGTTGTGAAGTTTTCAATTTTTGGGTAAAGATTTGATGGATTATGGAACAAGGAGTGGCAAGAGCCTAAGCTTGGGTATGCCCATGGAACCCCCAAGATAATCTAAGGACACCTAAAAGCCAAAGCTTGGGGATGCCCCGGAAGGCATCCCCTCTTTCGTCAACTTCTATCAGTAACTTTACTTGGAGCTATATTTTTATTTACCACATGATATATATTTTGCTTGGAGAGTCTTGTATTATTTGAGTCTTTATTTGTTAGTTTTACACAATCATCTTTGCTGCACACACCTTTTTGAGAGAGACACATGATTCGGAAATTGATAGAATACTCTATGTGCTTCACTTATATCTTTTGAGTTATATAGTTTTTGCTCTAGTACTTCACTTATATATTTTAGAGCACGATGGTGGATTTGTTTTACAGAAACTTTTGTTCTCTCATGCTTCACTTAGATTATTTTGAGATTCCTACAAAACAGAATGGTAATTTGCTTTAATTATTTTAGGCATTCAAGATTATTATTTTTCTTATGAGTGTGTTGAATACTATGAGAAGTTTGAAACTTGATAATTGTTTTGAGATATGGAGATGGTGATATTAGAGTCGTGCTAGTTGAGTAGTTGTGAATTTGAAAAATGCTTGTGTTGAAGTTTGTGATTCCCGTAGCATGCACGTATGGTGAACCGTTATGTTAAGAAGTTGGAGCATGATGTATTTATTGATTGTCCTCCTTATGAGTGGCGGTCGGGGACGAGCGATGGTATTTTCCTACCAATCTATCCCCTAGGAGCATGCGCGTAGTACTTTGCTTCGATAACTAATAGATTTTTGCAATAAGTATGTGAGTTCTTTATGACTAATGTTGAGTCATGGATTATACGCACTCTCACCCTTCCACCACTGCTAGCCTCTCTAATACCGCGCACCTTTTGCCGGTATCATACACCCACTGTCGGTGTCAAAACCGGCGGATCTCGGGTAGGGGGTCTCGAACTGTGCGTCTAGGCCGGATGGTAACAGGAGGCAAGGGACATGAAGTTTTACCCAGGTTCAGGCCCTCTTGATGGAGGTAAAACCCTACGTCCTGCTTGATTAATATTGATGATATGGGTAGTACAAGAGTAGATCTACCATGAGATCGGGGAAGCTAAACCCTAGAAGCTAGCCTATGGTATGATTGTTGTTCTCTATGTTGTCCTACGGACTAAAACCCTCCGGTTTATATAGACACCGGAGAGGGTTAGGGTTACATAGAGTCGGTTACAATGGTAGGAGATCTACATATCCGTATCACCAAGCTTGCCTTCCACGCCAAGGAAAGTCCCTTCCGGACACGGGATGAAGTCTTCAATCTTGTATCTTCATAGTCCAGGAGTCCGGTTGAAGGTATAGTCCGGCCATCCGGACACCCCCTAATCCAGGACTCCCTCAGTAGCCCCTGAACTAGGCTTCAATGACGACGAGTCCAGCGTGCAGTTTGTCTTCGGCATTGCAAGGCGGGTTCCTCCTCCAAGTACTTCATAGAAGATTTTGAACACAAAGATAGTGTCCGGTTCTGCAAAATAAGTTTCCACATATTGCCATAGGGAGAATAATATTTACACCAATCTAATCTGCTGACGTATTCCGTAGTGTGACATCGCACCACGGCCAAGCCTTTATTCGAATCATTTTAGTGTCCCACCTCAGCGTGTCATGCAGGGCGGTTTCCTTGGCACGTCTCATCGAAGCAGAGATCGTGTCCCCTTATTCCGGGATTCTCATCAATACGGGCGTGGGTAACCCAACTGTGCCATTGATTACGACGCTTGGAGATAAGCGAGTTTTACCAGGCTGGTGGGGACACGTAGTTGCGTCCACCCATATAAGGGGATAAGGATCGACCTTTTCACCTACACCTTCTTCCTCCTTTGCCTATCCATTTTCGTGCACTCGAGCTCCAGTGCCCAAGTCCGCACTCCACACCTCAACCTTCTCCAGCCATGTCCGGAGCGGGAGGTAAGTGGATGGTCTCCTCCGTCACGGAGGGACACATCAAAAAACTGAGGAAGGCTGGATACTTGTCTAACGACATCGCGTACCGGCTTCCCGAAGAGGGGCAGCTCCTCCCCACCCCAAGGCCCCATGAGAGGGTAGTGTTCCTTCCCCACTTCCTCCGCGGACTAGGCTTTCCTATCCACCCATTCGTCCGGGGACTCATGTTCTACTACGGCCTGGATTTCCATGATCTGGCCCCAAACTTCATCCTCAACATCTCGGCGTTTATCGTCGTGTGCGAGGCTTTCCTCCGCATCCGCCCCCATTTCGGCCTATGGCTCAAGACTTTCAATGTCAAGCCGAAGGTGGTGCACGGCAACCAGGAGGAGTGCGGAGGCGCCATGGTGGGCAAGATGCCCAACATCTTATGGCTCGAGGGCTCCTTTGTGGAGACCCTGAAGGGGTGGCAATCGGGGTGGTTTTACATCACCGAGCCACGCGACCCTGAGTGGGTCGCAGCCCCCGAGTTCCGGTCCGGACCCCCAACGCGGCTCACGTCCTGGAAAGAGATGAGCCTGTCGTGGGGCAGCAAAGGAGAGGTGACTGGACTGCAAACATGCATCCAAACACTGGTGAACAAGCAGCTCAAGCTTGTCAACGTAGTCCAGGTTATGCCCATCCGCCGGATCCTCCCTGTGTCAACAACGGGCCTTCAATCTGTGGGAGTTCAACCCGGCGCAGCACCAAACTCTGAGCAGGCTCTTCAACACGATGTACGAAGATGCCTGGAAGGTGCTTTTCAAGGGCGCCGAGGCTCCCGCATCCGCTATTGAGGATCGCGGATTCAGCACGCAGCGTCACGCTAGCGCGGTAAGTTGTTTGTACCTTTTACAGGGTATTAGTTTTTCATAGTTTAACTCTATGCGGGATCTAAGCTCCCTCACCTTTGACAGGATTGGCAGGCGAAGTCCGGACAGATCGACTGTCTGGCTCCTTTGCCCGAAGACCCAGCCGATGCCCGCTTGGCGAAGCTGCTGGTTCCGGCACCCAATTTGGTGCCGGAGAAGAAGGCCACGAAGAAGGCCAGGGGGACTCGAAAAAGTTCCCGGCGCCAGGAGTTGTCGGGTTCATCATCCGACGGCTCCAAGGCGCATTCCTCCCGTGAAGACGAGGAGGAGGAAGAAGAGACCTCTCCCCCTCCAGCGGGGGGAGAGAAGAAAAGGAAGGCCGCCCTCACTGGGGAGGCCGAAGGGTCCAAGAAGGGGAAAACCCTTCCTCCGGACTACTCCACCAACGCCGACGACGACGGAGAGGAGTGGCCGCTCAGGGCCAAGCCCCTGGCGAAATCGTAAGTATCCGGATACCAGAGTAATTCATAGTATTCCTTTATTGCACAGCTTTCTCTTATGTCGAATATGATTATGCAGCCCACCCAAAGACCGGCTCGACGCGTCGTCGAGCGGTTCACTGGACTCGTCGGATGTGAATTCGCTTCCGACGGCTACCTCCCCCGCCCTACGGACGACGCCGAAGTGTTGTCCCAACAGGTTCCAAGCCAGAAGGAGGTGGTCCTGGAGGCGCCGCAAGGCGACCTCCCGGACTCCAGGAGTAAAGGGGATAAAACCCCCCAGGGCTCCAAGTCCGGCTCTAGGCCGGACACCACTCCGGAACCTTCAAAGGTTCCAGAGTCCGGCGGGCGACCTCCTTCCAAGAGGAGCAAGCCCACCGTGCCGGTGACCCCCGCCCGACCGGAGGTGGCGGACAATCTGTTGGAGGTGCTCAAAGGCGCCTCCATCGACGAGGAGCACCGCTCCATTATGAGTGCGGTGGTCCAGAAGGTTCAGTCCGCCAAGAGCGGACTGACTGAAGCTTGTGCTAGCCTTTTAACAGGCTTTGAGGTAAGTAAAGAATGTGTAAATAATATTACCACATAGACAGTAGCCCCTGATGCTCTGTTTGGCGTTCGGGAAGAAAAGCCAAATAGAGGATCAAATAAAATTCGCAGGAGTCTAACAAAAAGGAGTCAATATGCGTATGCAGGCTTCTTTGCTGGCGTCCGCCGCACTAACTGCAGAAGTGGACACGCTAAAGCAGAACCTCGAGTCCAAGCAAGAGCTTGGGCGTGCCAAGAAGCAGCTCGAGGACAAGGAATGTAAGAAATACCTTGTTTAAATATATATATAAAAAGTGCAATTGCAAAAAATGACAGGATTATCGTGGCTATTGTAGGGGCCACGTCTAAGGTGGCGACCCTTAAGCAAGCGTTGTTCGAGGCCGAGAAGAGGGCGGCCACGGAGCGCACCGAGCGGGAGAAGTATGAGGCCCAGGTTGGCAAGGTACGGCAAGAGCTCCAGGCTCTCATGAATAAACATGAGAGTTTGGAGCTTGACTCAAAGACGCGAGCGTCTGAGCTCACGGTGGCTATTGAAAATGCCAAGTCTGCCAAGGCTGAATCCCAGAAGACCCTCCAGGAGTTGGATGTGGTGAAAAAGATAGCGGCGGGTAAGGCATTCTTTATGCAAAGCAAACACATAAACGTGAGTTACTTGTTACTTACCCGAATCCGGAGCTCTCCAGGAGCATTCGTAGATCTTCCCCATAGCGTGTCTGATGCCACCGCATTCTATCGAGACGAGGAGGGAAGCTCGACAGAGAAGGTGTTCTGGTCTCAGTATGCTGAGGCCGGACACCCCGTGCCCCTGAGCGACCAGCTGAAGCAACTGGTCGAGCTCCACAAGGCGGCCGAACAGGCCATGAAGGGCCTCATAGTTCGGCTGTGGCCTGGAGAGGCTTTGCCTGGGAGCTATTTCGGGCTGGTGCGGCGGCTGGTGGGGGCCTGTCCAAGGCTCGAAGTCATCAAGCGCTCCGTCTGCATTGAAGGTGCCCGTAGGGCCCTTGCCCGTGCTAAGGTGCACTGGGGTAAGCTGGATGCTGAGAAGCTTGTGAAGGACGGGCCACCGCCGGGGAAAGAGCATCGCAAGCCCGAGAATTATTATAAGGATGTTCTGAAGGGTGCCCGCCTTATGGCGGATGAATGTTCCAGGGATGTAATTTTTGAGTAAAACTCGCTCGTTTTGTCCTGTGCGCTGAAAACTTGTTCATATGCGCTAAGCAATGCCGTTGGAATTTAAAATATTACCTTCTATGCGGCTGTTTATCAATTCTGAGAGATGGCGAGTCGTCGGCTTCTGCCCCCGTGCCGCTAGTGCTGGGGTGTTCGGGGATAAACCTGAGCGCTCTTTTTCCCATGTTTGGGTCCTTCGAGGGAGGCGCTCAGCACAACGAACAAGGCAATCGGACTATAATGCGTGAACACTCTCACTTAGCCATAGAATTCTATAATTTTAAATTTCGGCGAAGCCCCTGGTATTCGGAAGACCGAGTTCGGGGCGCTATCCACGCCTTGGCCGGACAGAGCCGACTCCTCGCTCTAAGAGGCATAAGTCTTTAGGGACTCGAAAAACCTCTCGAACAGTGACCAGCTCTCGCTTCATCATGACAGTCAGTTTTAGCTTTCTCTACTGAGGTGCTCGACCCAGCTCAACTGGGGCACAATCGCAGTAGTTCTCCTAGTGCTACCTTAGCTGACATAGCGGAACGTAAGGCACCAAAACATAGGAGCCGGGCAAACCCAACTATTGACCCAAGACATGATTCGGAGCCAATGCATATAATGCTATAAGTTCGGGGTGCCGCACTTGTTAAAGTGTTCGGACTTCTCACACCATATTGAGGGGTACTAAAGCCCCTGGCATATTTTTGGCCGTACCAAAGTGTACGGGTGCAACATGTTGTTAAGGAACATATATTTGTAAAAAAAGAGTAATGCAAAAATAGACAAAAGCTATGCATTGTTTATTAAAAAGGGCTGCGATCAAAGCAGAACGATACAAATAATGCGATAAGCAAAAGGTTGGACTATTTAACATGTCCGTTCCGGGGCAGGCTGCGGAATGGTATGCGAAATAGGCATACTGCTCGTGATAGAGACCACCTGGGAGTTCCATAATGCGGCATGGCTTGTCTGCTTCCCTGGTTCTTGCATCATTTGTGCGGCAATTGAACTGCCGAACAGGCCTTCTGAAGAACGGAGTCCTGAAAGTAAGAGAAAATTAAAAAATCGGCAGCCCCTAGTGCGGTTTAAGCCGTGTTTCGGGCGTGCCGTGATGGTTCCCCTCCCCCTGTACCCATGGTATTTCTAGAGCGTAGTTATGTACGCGAAGCACTGGTGTCGCATTTTTGCGAGGGCTGGGGTTGGGGCCGCATTGCTACGCCTGCTTGGAACGTGCCAGGCGGTCTTGTTGTAGGTTACTCCGGGCGCGCTTGACGGTGTCCGGACGTTTAATGGCCGGACTGGAGAACTGCCTGGCGAGGCTGCTTTGTACTTCCGCTGCAAGGGCCGCCGTGTGCTCCTCCGTTCGGAGGGAGCGTTCGGTGTTTCCATTGACCGTAATTACTCCTCGAGGGCCTGGCATCTTGAGCTTAAGGTATGCGTAGTGCAGTACCGCATTGAACTTGGCGAATGTGGTTCGCCCGAGCAGTGCGTGATAGCCACTACGGAATGGGACTATGTCGAAGATTAACTCCTCGCTTCGGAAATTATCCGGAGATCTGAAGACCACTTCAAGTGTGACTGAGCCTGTACAGTTGGCCTCTACACCTGGTATTACGCCTTTAAAGGTCGTTTTGGTGGGCTTAATCCTCGAGGGATCTATGCCCATTTTCTGCACTGTATCCTGGTAAAGCAGGTTCAGGCTGCTGCCGCCGTCCATAAGGACTCTAGTGAGATGAAATCCGTCAATAATTGGGTCTATAACCAATGCGGCGAATCTGCCATGATGGGTGCTAGTGGGATGGTCCCTTCGATCAAAGGTGATTGGGTAGGAGGACCATGGGTTGAACTTTGGGGCGACTGGCTCTAACGCGTATACGTCCCTTAACGCGCGCTTCCGCTCCCTCTTGGGGATGTGGGTTGCGTATATCATGTTCACCGTCCGCACTTGTGGGGGAAAACCCTTCTGTCCACTGTTGTTCGGTGGCCGGGGCTCTTCGTCGTCATCGCAATGCAGCCCCTTGTCTTTATTTTTGGCATTTAACTTGCCTGCCTGCTTGAACACCCAACAATCCCTGTTGGCGTGATTGGCTGGCTTTTCGGGGGTGCCATGTATCTGGCACAATCGGTCGAGTATTCGGTCCAAACTGGACGGCCCCCTAGGATTTCTTTTGAATGGCTTTTTCCGCTGACCGGATTTATAGCCTCTGAATCCGGCATTAACTGTCGTATCCTCAGCATTGTCGCTGTTAATGCGGCGCTTCTGCTTGTTGCGGCGCGACCTGCCACTACTATCCCTGGTATCCGAATTACCCGGGTTCTTGGTCATATTGTTGCTATGAGCAAGCCAGTTGTCTCTCCCGCGCAAAAGTGGGTTATGAGTGTCATGAGTGCTGCCATAGATTTCGTCTTTTCCTGTCCAAGGTGCCGGGCAAGCCACTCGTCACGGATATTGTGCTTGAAGGCTGCTAGGGCCTCTGCGTCCGGACAGTCGACTATTTGATTTTTCTTTGTTAGGAACCGTGTCCAGAATTGCCTGGCCGATTCCTCTGGCTGCTGAATTACGTGGCTTAGGTCATTGGCGTCTGGTGGTCGCACATAAGTGCCCTGGAAATTATCGAGGAATGCGGCTTCCAGGTCCTCCCAACAACTGATTGATCCTGCTGGCAAGCTGTTAAGCCAATGCCGAGCTGGTCCTTTAAGCTTGAGTGGGAGGTATTTGATGGCATGGAGATCATCGCCGCGGGCCATGTGGATATGAAGGAGATAATCCTCGATCCATACCGCAGGATCTGTTGTGCCATCATATGATTCGATGTTTACGGCTTTGAAACCCTCGGGATTTGATGACCCATTACTTTGTCTGTGAAGCATAGTGGGTGTGCGGCGCCTCTGTACTGGGCTATATCACGACGTAGCTCCAATGAGCTTTGTCTACTGTATTTGGCCCTACCGGATTTGTGTCCGGCGTGACGGTTATAGTCTCGAGTCGTGGGGCGCCCACGCGATCCTTAGATCGATCTTGTTTTCCTTGCCTTGTCCTCCAACATATCTCTTGGAGGGGCGTTCGAGTTTATGCTCTTCGGCCGCAAGGACTTCAGTCCATCTATCGACTAGCAAATCTTGATCAGCTCTAAGCTGTTGCTGTTTTTTCTTGAGGCTTCTTGCCGTGGCCATAAGCTTGCGTTGAAAACGCTCTTGCTCGACGAGATCCTCTGGCACGACGAATTTGTCGTCGTCGAGGCTTGCCTCGTCTTCGGAGGGAGGCATATAATTATCGTCCTCGACCTCTCTGTCTGCCGCTCTCTCATGAGGGATGGCTTCTCCATCCTCATGTGCTGAATCTTGCTGGAGGGGGTTTTCTTCGGCACTCTCCGGGGTATTATTATCTCCCATGCTGGAATCACCGTATTTGCTTTGGCGGGATTTTGAGCGGCGCCGTTGACACCGGCGCTTAGGCTGTTTCTTGGAGGGGTCATCCTCCGCTGTTCCATCTCCATCTCCTTCTTTTGGGGTGTCCACCATGTATATGTCATATGACGAGGTGGCTTTCCAGGGCACAATAGGCGCTGGTTCTTCATCGTCTCCTGCATCGGCGTCCATACCGTCGATGTCTTCGGAGTGGAAGTCAAGCATTTCGGTTAAATCGTCGACAGTGGCTACAAAGTGGGTGGTGGATGGGCTTTGAATTTCTTCATCGTCCGTATCCCAACCTTGCTGACCCTAGTCCGGCCAGGGCTCTCCTGATAAAGAGAGAGATTGTAATGTCTTCAGAATATCACTGAAAGGCGAGTGCTGAAAGATGTTCGCGGCAATAAACTCCATGATCGGCGCCCAATCGGATTCGATCGGCAGGGGCGCGGAGGGTTTGGAGTCCGAAGAGGACTCCGGCTCCTTGGAGTCACGAGTCTCGCGGAGTGCGGGGCTGGTGTTCGGCTCGATCGCCGTTGGGATCGCAGCCCCCGAGGCGGCATCCAACCACCCATCCTCGATCGGCGTAGTTGGCTCCGAATTAAGGGTCGAAGCCGATGCAGGTGCGGCCTCCAGGGTACTGTTCGCTGGCAGAGCTAGATCATGCTCGTCGTGACAGTGCGGCGCACTCGGCAGTGGCTCAAATCCATCGAAGATCAAGTCCCCGCGGATGTCAGCCGTGTAGTTTAAACTTCCAAATCTGACCTGACGGCCAGGGGCATAGCTTTCGGTCTGCTCCAGATGGCCAAGTGAATTGGCCCGCAATGCGAAGCCGCCGAAGACGAAGATCTATCCAGGGAGGAAGGTCTCACCCTGGACTGCATCGCTATTGATGATCGTAGGAGCCATCAAGCCTAACGGCGAGGACACAGAGGAACTCTCAATGAAAGCACCAATGTCGGTGTCAAAACCGGCGGATCTCGGGTAGGGGGTCCCGAACTGTGCGTCTAGGCCAGATGGTAACAGGAGGCAAGGGACACGAAGTTTTACCCAGGTTCGGGCCCTCTTGATGGAGGTAAAACCCTACGTCCTGCTTGATTAATATTGATGATATGGGTAGTACAAGAGTAGATCTACCACGAGATCGGGGAGGCTAAACCCTAGAAGCTAGCCTATGGTATGATTGTTGTTCTCTATGTTGTCCTACGGACTAAAACCCTCCAGTGGAGAGGGTTAGGGTTACATAGAGTCGGTTACAACGGTAGGAGATCTACATATCTGTATCGCCAAGCTTGCCTTCCACGCCAAGGAAAGTCCCTTCCGGACATGGGACGAAGTCTTCAATCTTGTATCTTCATAGTCCAGGAGTCCGGCTGAAGGTATAGTCCGGCCATCCGGACACCCCCTAATCCAGGACTCCCTCACCCACCATATACCTTCCTCAAAACAGCCACCATACCTACCAATCATGGCATTTCCATAGCCATTCCGAGATATATTGCCATGCAACTTTCCACCATTTTGTTTATGATGACACGCTCCATCATTGTCATATTGCTTTGCATGATCATGTAGTTGACATTTTAGTTGTGGCAAAGCCACCGTTCATAATTCTTTCATATAAGTCACTCATGCATCATTGCTATCCCGGTACACCGCCGGAGGCATTCATATAGTCATACTTTGTTCTAGTATCGAGTTGTAATCATTGAGTTGTAAATAAATAGAAGTGTGATGATCATCATTCATAGAGTATTGTCCCCCCAAAAAATAGAAAAGCCAAATAAGAAGGGGCAATACTACTATCCTTTTCCACACTTGTGCTTCAAAGTAGCACCATGATCTTCATGATAGAGAGTCTCCTATGCTATCACTTTCATATACTAGTGGGAATTTTTCATTATAGAACTTGGCTTGTATATTCCAACGATGGGCTTCCTCAAAATGCCCTAGGTCTTCGTGAGCAAGCAAGTTGGATGCACACCCACTTAGTTCTTTTTGTTGAGCTTTCATATACTTATAGCTCTAGTGCATCTGTTGCATGGCAATCCCTACTCACTCACATTGATATCTATTAATGGGCATCTCCATATCCCGTTGATACGCCTAGTTGATGTGAGACTATCTTCTCCCTTTTTGTCTTGTCCACAACCACCATTCTATTCCACCTATAGTGCTATGTCCATGGCTCACACTCATGTATTGCGTGAAGATTGAAAAAGTTTGAGAACATTAAAAGTATGAAACAATTGCTTGGCTTGTCATTGGGGTTGTGCATGATTTAAATACTTTGTGTGGTGAAGATGGAGCATAGCCAGACTATATGATTTTGTAGGGGTAACTTTCTTTGGCCATGTTATTTTGAAGAGACATAATTCCTTAGTTAGTATGCTTGAAGTATTATTATTTCTATGTCAATATTGAAATTTTGTCTTCAATCTTTCGGATCTGAATATTCATACCGCAATTAAGAAGAATTACATTGAAATTATGCCAAGTAGCATTCCACATCAAAAATTCTGTTTTTATCATTTACCTACTCGAGGACGAGCAACAATTAAGCTTGGGGATGCTTGATACGTCTCCAACGTCTCCAACGTATCTATAATTTTTTATTGTTCCATGCTATATTATATCCTGTTTTGGACATTATTGGGCTTTATTATACACTTTTATATTATTTTTGGGACTAACCTATTAACCGGAGGCCCAGCCCAGAATTGCTGTTTTTTTTTCCTATTTTAGGGTTTCACAGAAAAAGAATATCAAACGGAGTCCAAACAGAATGAAACCTTCGGGAACATGATTTTCGGAACGAACATGATCCGGAGGACTTGGACCCTACGTCAAGCAATCAACGAGAAAGGCACGAGGTAGGGGGGCGTGCCTACCCCCAAGCGCGCCCTCCACCCTCGTGGGGCCCATGTTGCTCCACCGACGTACTTCTTCCTCCTATATATACCTATGTACCCCCAAACTACCAGACACAAAGCCAAAACCCTAATTCCACCACCGTAACTTTCTGTATCCACGAGATCTCATCTTGGGGCCTTTTTCCGGAGCTCCACGGAGGGGGCATCGATCATGGAGGGCTTCTACATCAAAACCATAGCCTCTCTGATGAAGTGTGAGTAGTTTACTTCAGACCTACGGGTCCATAGTTATTAGCTAGATGGCTTCTTCTCTCTCTTTGGATCTCAATACAAAGTTCTCCCCCTCTCTTGTGGAGATCTATTCAATGTAATCTTCTTTTTTGTGTGTTTGTTGAGATCGATGAATTGTGGGTTTATGATCAAGTTTATCTATGAACAATATTTGAATCTTCTCTGAATTCTTTTATATATGATTGGTTATCTTTGCAAGTCTCTTCGAATTATTAGTTTGGTTTGGCCTACTAGATTGATCTTTCTTGCAATGGGAGAAGTGCTTAGCTTTGGGTTCAATCTTGCGGTGTCCTTTCCCAGTGACAGTAGGGGAAGCAAGACACGTATTGTATTGTTGCCATCAAGGATAACAAGATGGGGTTTATATCATATTGCATGAGTTTATCCCTCTACAGCATGTCATCTTGCTTAAAGTATTACTATGTTCTCTTGAACTTAATACTCTAGATGCATGCTGGATAGCGGTCGATGTGTGGAGTCGGTCTACTTGTCTCGGACGTGATGCCTATATACATGATCATACCTAGATATTCTCATAACGATGCTCAATTCTGTCAATTGCTCAACAGTAATTTGTTCACCCACCGTAATAATTATGCTCTCGAGAGAAGCCTCTAGTGAAACCTATGGCCCCCGGGTCTATCTTCCATCATATTAATCTTCCAATACTTAGTTATTTCCTTTGCCATTTATTTTACTTGCATCTTTATCATAAAAATACCAAAAATATTATCTTATCATATCTATTAGATCTCACTCTTGTAGGTGACCGTGAAGGGATTGACAACCCCTTTATCGCGTTGGTTGCGAGGAGTTTGTTTGTTTGTGTAGGTGCGAGGGACTCGTGCGTGGCCTCCTACTGGATTGATACCTTGGTTCTCAAAAACTGAGGGAAATACTTACGCTGCTCTGCTACATCACCCTTTCCTCTTCAAGGGAAAACCAACGCGGTGCTCAAGAGGTAGCACATACTTATTGCAAAAATCTACAAGTCATCAAAAACCAAGCACTACGTGCATGCTCCTAGGGGGATAGATTGGTAGGAAAAGACCATCGCTCGTCCCCGACTGCCACTCATAAGGAAAACAATCAAAGAAATACCTCATGCTTCAAATTTGTTACACAACGGTTACCATACGTGAATGCTACGGGACTTGCAAACCTCAACACAAGTATTTCTCAAACTCACAATTAATTCACTGGCATGACTCTAATATCACCATCCTCATGTCTCAAAACAATCATCAAGTATCAAACTTCTCATAGCATTCAATGCACTTCATATGAAAGTTTTTATTATACCCATCTTGAATGCCCACCATATTAGGACTAATTTTATAACCAAAGCAAATTGCCATGCTGTTCTAAAAGACTCTCAAAATAATATAAGTGAAGCATGAGAGATCAGTAATTTCTATAACATAAAACCACCACCGTGCTTAAAAAAGATATAAGTGAAGCACTAGAGCAAAATTGTATAGCTCAAAAGATATAAGTGAAGCACATATAGTATTCTAATAAATTCCGGTTCATGTGTGTCTCTCCCAAAAAGGTGTGTACAACAAGGATGATTGTGGTAAACTAAAAAGCAAAGACTCCACCTCTCCTCCTCCTCCCTCGCCGCCGCCCAAGGGCACGGCCAGGCGAAGCCTTGCCGTCGCCAGCGGCGTTGGGGACTCGTGGTCCTCCCGCTCGTGTGGGGCTGGCACGGGCCGGAGCGTGGCGCCGGGCTGGATGCCACGACGGGTGGTGGCGGCGCTTTGGCGATTCCATTTCCCCCGCGGCAGGCGGCTTCGCGTTCTGGTACGTTGTGGTTGCCAGGGATGGCGGCGGCATGACCAGATGGGGTCGCGTCAGCACGGCCAGATCTGGGGCCAGGCATGGGCCTTGGTCGCTGGATTGCCATCGGCACGGTGGCGGGTGCGACTCGTCGGCAGCTGGGCGGATACACCGAGATTCTACCCTTGTCTGGTCCTTGACAGCGCGGGCAACTCCAGGGGAAACCCTAGATCTCCTTGGGATCAAGCGATGGCGGTGCTTTTGCATCATAGTCCCTCTTCAAGGCATCGTTTTGGAGTTTACTACGGTTGAAGGGACCAGCGACGTTGGCGGCGCACGTCTAGTGGAGCAACTTCTTCCCTTCAAGCATCTCCACCGGCGCGGGACGGTTGGATTGCGAGGAGCCGCTAGGTTTGTGTGGGGTCCGGCGGCGCGGCGCCTAGACTTCCCTTGTCGACACTGCGCGTGATGCGGCGGCGGCGTCAAGATCCCATCGCGCGGTGTGGTGATGGCTACGCGGCAGGAGGTTGCGGGTGCCGCCAGGTTCATACCGGATCTCGATCTGATGCTGGACACGATCGGCCAGCGCGGGGTGGTGGTCTTCGCCGCTGGCTGCTCAGATCATCTGATTCGACTGTAACACCCCGAGACCGTTGCCCCAGGTGTCTTCCAGTTATTCGTCGGCGTTGCCATGTCATTTGCTTGCGTGTTGCATTTCATCATGTCATCATGTGCATAGCATCATCATCTTTTTCAAAACTTGCATTCGTCCGGGTTCTTCGAGTTCTCTCCGTTGTCCGTTCTGAGCCCAACCACACTTGCACTCGCCCGCGGCATGTCCGAGATAGTATTTTATAAGTGGCCGGAAAATGTTCTCGGAATGGGTTGAAAGTTGGCATGCAGTGCTGTTTTGCTGTCAGTAGACCGCCTGCCAAGTTTCATCGCATTCGGAGTCTGTTTGACGCCCCAACGGATAAATATAGCGGCAATAGTAGCCGGTCTAGCGTCGGACGTTTTCGGTCTCCGGAAACTGTTGCCGAGTCTCTCTCTCTCTCTTCTCTCCCGCAGCCCTCGGCCTTCTACACAGTCACAATCATCCCACCTAGGCCTACCTACCCCCCTCTCGATTGGATCCATCGGTCGTGATCAGAGGCTCCGAAACCCATCCTAACCCCCCTTGCCTCCGTGGCCTTTTGTCGGAATCCCTCTTTGCACAATGCATCAAAACCCTTCGCAACCATGTCCGAAACTTCCCCGAACCTGAATCCGCACGGTCATGACCAGTGGGTCCGGAACAATTCCGAGTTATCCTAAACATCATCCGTTCTTTGTTTGGACCACCCGAAGCCGTTCGATCAAAATCTAGAGGCTCTAATCCCCTCTCTTTTTAGCCACCTACTATATATAGTGGGCAACCCCTAACAAATCAGACCAAAACCCTAAATTTTAGGGAGATGTCCCATCCATCCTTCTCTGCCACCGCCACTCTGAATCAACATTGGGATCCATCCCGTATCCTCCCCTGTCCAATGGATCCGCTGGCAGCCCCCCCACGCTCGATCTCTCCCGCAGCCAGCCAGCGCCCGATCCAGGATGGATCAAGGCCACGGTCTCGTCCGCCTATGCCTCCTCTGCTGCCGAGCATGAACCGCCTTCGTCCCCTCGCACCTCGT
The DNA here is from genome assembly GCF_002162155.2 of Triticum dicoccoides. Lineage (NCBI taxonomy): Eukaryota > Viridiplantae > Streptophyta > Magnoliopsida > Poales > Poaceae > Triticum > Triticum dicoccoides. The sequence continues at coordinate 169,669,456 of NC_041382.1, forward strand.
CCCTGCTCGTCTTCCTCTCGGTTGAATCGAGCAAGAGCTCGCGCCCGAGGCCTCCCGTTCCCGAGCCAGCAAGCCACCGGAGAGCTCCGCCCCTGCCGTCTTCTTCTCCTCCACCGGACCTTCCTTCCGTCGAGTGCCACCGGCGACCAAACCAGGCCAGTGTAGCCACTCCCCTGACCGTCTCTTTTTCCCTCTCTGTCACTAATCTCTCTGCTCCCTCTCTGCCGCCATGGACAGGGCTTCGACGCCGCCGCTGCCGTGTTTGCCTCCCTCCACCTCACCAGGTCCGCAGGAGCCAAGCTCTTCGACGACTTCCTCCAGGTCTGGCCGGACTCCTCCAGCCACGACCTTTCCCAACCCGGATCCTGTGCTAGCGCCGTCCATACGTGCCTCCTCCTCCGCTTCGTCCAGGAGATGAGGGACGCGCCTCGTCCCGCTCCTGCGCGTTGGCCACCACGAGCCGCCGTGTCGCCCCTCCGCGACAAGCTCCACCGGCCAAGATGCGCCGTCGCCTGCCGCAGTCCCTCGCCTCGCCGCCCGTTTGCCCCACTCGCTGGAGTTCTGCTCCCAGGCGCTGCGCCCCTTCTTCCTCTGCGCTGAAGACGAGCGAGCCGTGCCCGCATCGACTCCCTCCGTTTTGGACCGAGCGGCCTCGCCACTCGCGTGGGCTGCACTCTTCCTGCAAGGCCCATGGCCCAATGTGAGCGGCCGCCCCTCTAAGCACTTTGGCCCGGCTAGTTTCGGCCCGCATCATTTTTTTTCCAGTTCTGAACGTTTTAGTATTTATCCGGAGACTGCAGTTTTACAGAAAACCCCCCAAGCTTCATGCATTTAATAACTTCACAATCATGCATCGGATCTAAATAAATTATATATGAAACTTGCTTAGATTTTCATCTAGTTTAATAATATGTCACTTTCACCCATGTTCAAAATTTTTAAAATGTTGTTTGATTAATTTTTGCTCTATGTCATGTTAAAATGCTTTAATTCATAACTATTTAACCGTAGCTCCAAACCTAACAAACTTTATATGTAAATGGGGTAGAATTTTGCCTAGTTTAACATGGTGGAATCACTTTGCATGTTTAACAACTCTAAAATTATGTTCAGGGCAGAGCAGTACCAAACCTAATATATGCATATGAGGAGTTTCCGGAATTGTTGTTCGTTGCTTCCGGCCTCATTTAAACTTGACTAGATAGGTAGTTTTTCTTTGCTTCAGCCTCTTGCCATGTTTGACAACATTTAATATTGTTGGGTACATAAACAAGATCGAAACTAAATAACTTGAATGTGGTGTTTCGTCAATATGCAACTCGTTGCATATTGAGCTCCACTTAATTTGTAGGATTATTTTGTGCATTTTGCCATGCCATGTTTCATTAAACCAGACATGCATCATACTCGATTGTGCATCATGCCATGTTTATGTGGTGGTTGTTTTACTATGATTGTTTGCTTCTTTCTGGTGTTGCTTCTTCGGGTTGGTTCCGATTACATCGCGTTTGTGAGGAACCGTTCGACTACGTCCGTTTGTCTTCTTTATGGACTCGTTCTTCTTCCTTGCAGGATTTCAGGCAAGATGACCATACCCTCGAAATCACTTCTATCTTTGCTTGCTAGATGCTTGCTCTTTTGCTATGCCTATGCTGCGATACTTACCACTTGCTTGTCATGCCTCCCATATTGTTGAACCAAGCCTCTAACCCACCTTGTCCTAGCAAACCGTTGTTTGGCTATGTTACCGCTTTGCTCAGCCCCTCTTATAGCTTTGTTAGTTGCAGGTGAAAATTGAAGTTTGTTCCTTGTTGGAACATGGAGATGTTGTTCCTTGTTGGAACATGTTTACTTGTTGGGATATCACAATATCTCTTATTTAATTAATGCATCTATATACTTGGTAAAGGGTGGAAGGCTCGGCCTTATGCCTGGTGTTTTGTTCCACTCTTGCCACCCTAGTTTCCGTCATATCGGTGTTATGTTCCTGGATTTTGCGTTCCTTACGCGGTTGGGTAATAATGGGAACCCCTTGACAGTTCGCCTTGAATAAAACTCCTCCGGCAATACCCAACATTGGTTTTACCATTCGCCACCTAGCCTTTTTCTTTCCCTTGGGTTCTGCAGACTCAAGGGTCATCATTATTTTAACCCCCCCGGGCTAGTGCTCCTCTGAGTGTTGGTCCAAACTAGAGTCCTGTGCAGCGCCCCCTCGGGGAAACTCGAGGTTTGGTTTTAGTTGTATGGAGAGCTCATCTGAGTGTGCCCTGAGAACGAGATATGTGCAGCTCCTATCAGGATTTGTCGGCACATTCGGGCGGTGTTGCTGGATTTGTTTTACCATTGTCGAAATGTCTTGTAACCGGGATTCCGAGTGTGATCGGGTCTTCCCGCTAGAAGGAATATCCTTCGTTGACCGTGAGAGCTTGTGATGGGCTAAGTTGGGACACCCCTGCAGGGATTTGAACTTTCGAAAGCCGTGCCCATGGTTATGGGCAGATGGGAATTTGTTAATGTCCGGTTGTAGAAAACCTTAAGTTGACCGTAATTAAAATGCATCAACCGCGTGTGTAACCATGATGGTCTCTTTCCGGCGGAGTCCGGGAAGTGAACACGGTGTTGGAGTTATGCTTAACGTAGGTTGCTCTAGGATCACTTCTTGATCATAGTTTCTCGATCGTGCTTTGCCTTCTCTTCTCGCTCTCATTTGCGTATGTTAGCCACCATATATGCTAGTCGCTTGCTGCAGCTCCACCTCATACTTTTGCCTTACCCATAAGCTTAAATAGTCTTGATCGCGAGGGTGTGAGATTGCTGAGTCCCCGTGACTCACAGATACTTCCAAAACCAGTTTGCAGGTGCCGTTGAACCGAGCAGGTGACGCAACCAAGCTCAAGGAGGAGCTCGATGAAGATCTTGCCCTTTGTGTTGTTTCGTTCAAGTTGATCATTAGTGGAGCCCAATTGGGGTTGATTGGGGACCTTGTCGCTTTTGGGGTTCTTCTTTTATTTTGGTTCCATAGTCGGACCTTGATTGTATTTGGATGTTGTAATGCTTTATTCATGTAATTGCGTGAAGTGGCGATTGTAATCCAACTATGTATCTTTTCCCCTATTGTATTACATGGGTTGTTTGCGAAGATTACCTCACTTGCGACATTGCTTTCAATGCGGTTATGCCTCTAAGTCGTGCTTCGACACGTGGGAGATATAGCCACATCGAGGGCGTTACAAGTTGGTAATCAGAGCCTTCCCCGACCTTAGGAGCCCCCTTGCTTGATCGTATTTAGCAGCCGTTGTTGAGTCTAGAAAAATGTTTTGAGTCATTTAGGAATTATATATTGGAGAGTTTAGGAATTCTGTTTACTCCCCAGTCCCTTCATCGCTCTGGTAAGGCATCCTGACGTAGAGTTTTGACTCTTCTCTTCTCAAATTTCACTAAAAAAAATTTAGGATCACGCGGGTATCTTGGAATCGTTCCGATGGTTTTGTGACGAGAACATTGTTCTTGGTGCCTCCTGTCATTTAGGGGTTGTGGCAGTGTCCCGGGGAGTTGAGCTCCGAGGTGTTGTCGTCACAATTTTATCGTTGCAGTTCTGGAATACCTGAGTTTAGTTTCACCGACATCGAAAATCTCTTTTATGCAGTTGTTGGTGAGATAACCTCGACGCCACCCAGTACTGGGGCGGGAGTTCAGGAGTATTGCCATAACTCGTATAACGGATGTTTTTCGAAGGTTGAGGTAGACGATTTCCGAAGGTTTCTTGGTTATGTGTAGAAGGATGGATACAGCTGGATGTAGGATTTGCTAGTTTTGGGTGAGATATTATGCTTCCCCTGTATCCCCAACACCTGATTGCATAACCGGAAAAATTTCGGGAGTTTCATAAGTGGGAATTCAAGTAGCTCTTAGGAAATCTTTCCGACAGATGTATGATATGAAATTGGGGTTCGACGTCTAGTGGTCCGCCTATCCACGGTTGGTTTTACAGTGGTCTCGTTGTGTCTTAAAGAGTCCTTGGCTATGCCGACTCGGGGACGCTTCATATGTCATGTGCACTGCCTTGTACATGATGGTGTTGTACGATCGAGCCCGTGTAGGCCCCACCACGAAAACTTTGGACGAAATCTCTATCATATGTTTGTTCTGGCTTATTCTGCAAGCCAATCCTTTTGTTTTTGTTTTGAGTTGTGGTATTCAAGTTGCTTCAATGTCAAGTGTTGATTCCATACCTTCCCAAAATGGTGTTCTCATACTCCGATGTGAATACTAATCTTTCTCGATAATCTAGATTGTCATGCCAATTTCTTTTCAACCGACGTGTTTCTCTTCCAGTGGATCCGATCATTTCAACTTCCGCAAGATCAATTATCACTCCTTCTCAATAGTGGTTGTTTCATCTGTCTCCAAGTTGCCTTTGTTTTTCCTGCCCACCCACCCTTGTTTTCTTCAAGGACTCAGATGTCTTAATCAAGTCGCCATTTTATTCATGTGAAGTCTCTCCATTCCTTTTCTTTCAATGTTCGTATCCGGTGATTCTCATGAATATTCTAACGAAGCTTCAAGTTCGTCACTCTTCACTCATTTTCTTCTCCGGTGGAACCAAATTCAAGCTTTGGTGTTGATCATATCCCTTTTCCCTCGTTTCTAATACCTTCTCTTGCCGGTGCTCCTCATATTCATTCATTTCTCGCTATTCAATTGTTCCGGAGTGCTCAAGATATCCCGAAGATTCGTGTTTCCACTCTACATTCATTCAAGATCTTTCGAGGATGTTACCTCATTCAAGCCATTTAATTCAACCGGTGCATTCTCCCTTTTAAATCATCAACGCTGTTTCTTTTGAGTGGGCCCTAACCCACAGGTCTTTTCCCAGGATCTTACCTGACTCCTCTTATTTTCCCGGAGCTATCCTCAAATTTCTTTTCGAAGTCTGACGTAAGAATGAGTTATCATCAGTCTAATGCCTTTCTCCAAGATCTTTCAAATTCTTTTCACCGTTGACTCAACCTTTCCATTTTTCATTCCGGAGTATCTCAACAATTTGGATGGTGTTCCTCACCGTCATTCTCAGATTTTGGAAGACCGAAGAAGAGTTTCTTTTAAATATTGCCCCATTCTCTGCCATCCTCTCATAATTGTTTTCGGTTGTGAGATTTTTTTCACCCATCTGGAGTAATTCAGAAGTCTTTTCAGTTTGATTCTCCGGAGCCCATCGTCTCAGAATTTATTAATTCTCAGATTTCAGCTCTCTTTCTCTAAATCTTACCGGTGCATCATTCAAATATTCTCTAATCAATTCATGATCCCTTCGTTCTCATGTATCTAAACTCTCTCATATATCTTCGTTCATTTGCTAATTCTTACCGGTGATTCACCCCTACTTCGTTCATTTTCAATTCTTACGGTGGTTTGTTCAAGATTCCTCTTCTTATGTTATCATACTTCCGTTCTTTCAAATCCTACCGGTGGATCATCGAAGGCCTCTTCAAGTTTGCGCATTATCTATCTTAATCCTTTCTACGAGAATAAGTAGTATGCCAATTCCATTGGTTGTCATCAATTTGAATTGGTGAAGGATAAGCATAATGTAATTCTTATTCTTGTTTCATTGAGTTGATTCAATTCATTATTCTGGTGTGGTTCATCATACATACTCTTGGTTTCAACTGCTCATCTTTCTTTCCCAGAGTTCCAAGCTCTCGCAATTATGTTATCACGGAGATCTATCTAAATCTCTATAAGGTTCCACCTTGTGTTTTCAACTACCCTTTCTTTCCGTTGGATCATTCTTTTGTTTAACGGAGTTCTTCATGGAGGTTCTAAATGATGGTTCATCAAGGATTAAATTCCTTCTCGAAGCATTCATCGAGATTCTTTTCAGAGGAGCTGATGTATTCTTCATCTTGCAATCCGGAGTGCAATTCTTTTTACCTTATCTTTTGAGGTGGTGTTATGTCATTGTTGATAATTTCCCTTCGTGTTTCATGATTCACAGGTTTTCAAGAGTGACATATCTAAATCAATCATTTTCTCTTCGCTCAAGACATCTTTTCAATCAATTAACCTCTTCATTGGATTTATCTTGGGTTATATTTCACCTAAAGCTTTCCCTAAGGATTTTGCTAATTATGGTGTTGATAAACGACCCTAGTCTTCATTTATCCTCCCAGATAAATTAGTTTCTCGTCTCCTTGTTCATATCTATCCAATCTATTGTTTCAGTTAGTGGCAGAATTTCACCTCATAATTTTGGGATGTTTTCCATAAGCCCACTACAAGCTTATTTGTTTTGTTGTTGGTTTTCCAACAACTCCGTTCGACCCTTCTCCTAAGGATGCCTTCTCAAGCTCTTTTGTGGCAGAAGTTGGCATTTTCTTCTCCATTATTTTCTTTCAATTATCTATCTTCTATTTCTTTCTCCCGAAGGCCTTGTGATGTTGCTCTTTTCAATCATCATCTCGAATTGTGAAGATCATGATATTTTCTTGCTTATCCTTTTAACCAGAGTGTGTTCCCGCTGCTCATGTTCTTTTCATCTTATCAAGTCTTGTATCACTTTTCAAACGGAGTGCTGTCCGAATTGGTTCTTCCTTGTTCCTCGTTCCTAACGGAGTGTTTTCCAAATTCCATCACCTCCATGCTATTATTCCTTCCAAGTTGTTCAACTTTTTAAGGTTCTTTGGTTTCACTCGTTTGTCAAAGAAGCAACTTAGTTTACCTCTTCTCTTTCTCTTCCGTTTTTCCCTCCGGTGCCATTCTAGATCTCGGGACGACATCCTCTCGTAGTGGTGGAGTGTTGTAACGCCCCGAGACCGTTGCGCCAGGTGTCTTCCAGTTATTCGTCGGCGTTGCCATGTCTTTTGCTTGCGTGTTGTATTTCATCATGTCATCATGTGCATAGCATCATCATCTTTTTCAAAACTTGCATTCGTTCGGGTTCTCCGAGTTCTCTCCGTTGTCTGTTCTGAGCCCAACCACACTTGCACTCGCCCGCGGCATGTCCGAGATAGTATTTTATAAGTGGCCAGAAAATGTTCTCGGAATGGGTTGAAAGTTGGCATGCAGTGTTGTTTTGCTGTCAGTAGACCGCCTGCCAAGTTTCATCGCATTCGGAGTCCGTTTGACGCCCCAACGGATAAATATAGCGACAATAGTAGCCGGTCTAACGTCGGACGTTTTCGGTCTCCGGAAACTGTTACCGAGTCTCTCTCTCTCTCTTCTCTCCCGCAGCCCTCGGCCTTCTACACAGTCACAATCATCCCACCTAGGCCTACTTTCCCCCCCTCTCGATCGGATCCATCGGTCGTGATCAGAGGCTCTGAAACCCATCCTAACCCCCCTTGCCTCCGTGGCCTTTTGTCGGAATCCCTCTTTGCACAGTGCATCAAAACCCTTCGCAACCATGTTCGAAACTTCCCCGAACCCGAATCCGCACGGTCATGACCAGTGGGTCCGGAACAATCCCGAGTTATCCTAAACATCATCCGTTCTTTGTTTGGACCACCCGAAGCCGTTCGATCAAAATCTAGAGGCTCTAATCCCCTCTCTTTTTAGCCACCTACTATATATAGTGGGCAACTCCTAACAAATTAGACCAAAACCCTAAATTTTAGGGAGATGTCCCATCCATCCTTCTCTGCCGCCGCCACTCTGAATCCACATCGGGATCCATCCCGTATCCTCCCCTGTCCAATGGATCCGCTGGCAGCCCCCCCACGCTCGATCTCTCCCGCAGCCAGCCGGTGCCCGATCCAGGATGGATCAAGGCCACGGTCTCGTCCGCCTATGCCTCCTCTGCTGCCGAACATGAACCGCCTTCGTCCCCTCGCACCTCGTCCCTGCTTGTCTTCCTCTCGGTTGAATCAAGCAAGAGCTCGCGCCCGAGGCCTCCCGTTCCCGAGCACGCAAGCCACCGGAGAGCTCCGTCCCTGCCATCTTCTTCTCCTCCACCGGACCTTCCTTCCGCCGAGTGCCACCGGCGACAAATCCATGCCAGTGTAGCCACTCCCCTGACCGTCTCTTTTTCCCTCTATGTCTCTAATCTCTCCGCTCCCTCTCTATCGCCATGGACAGGGCTTCGACGCCGCCGCTGCCGTGTCTGCCTCCCTCCGCCTCGCCAGGTCCGCAGGAGCCAAGGTCTTCGACGAGTTCCTCCAGGTCCGGCCGGACTCCTCCAGCCACGACCTTTCCCGACCCAGATCCCGTGCTAGCACCGTCCATACGCGCCTCCTCCTCTGCTGCATCCAGGAGATGAGGGACGCGCCTCGTCCCACTCCTGCGTGTTGGCCACCATGAGCCGCCGTGTCGCCCCTCCGCGACAAGCTCCGCTGGCCAAGATGCGATGTCGCCTGCCGCAGTCCCTCGCCTCGCCGCCCGTTTGCCCCACTCGCCGGAGTTCTGCTCCTAGGCGCCGCGCCCCTGCTTCCTCTGTGCTGAAGACGAGCGAGTCGTGCCCGCATCGACTCCCTCCGTTTTGGACCGAGCGGCCTCGCCACTCGCGTGGGCTGCACTCTTCCTGCAAGGCCCATGGCCCAATGTGAGCGGCCGCCCCTCTAAGCACTTTGGCCCAGCTAGTTTCGGCTCGCATAGTTTTTTTCCAGTTCTGAACGTTTTAGTATTTATCCGGAGACTGCAGTTTTATAGAAAACCCCCCAAGCTTCATGCATTTAATAACTTCACAACCATGCATCGGATCTAAATAAATTATATATGAAACTTGCTTAGATTTCCATCTAGTTTAATAATATGTCACTTTCACCCACGTTCAAAATGTTTAAAATGTTGTTTGATTAATTTTTGCTCTACGTCATGTTAAAATGCTTTAATTCATAACTATTTAACCGTAGCTCCAAACCTAACAAACTTTATATGTAAATGGGGTAGAATTTTGCCTAGTTTAACATGGTGGCATCACTTTGCATGTTTAACAACTCTAAAATTATGTTTAGGGCAGAACAGTACCAAACCTAATATTTGCATATGAGCAGTTTCCGGAATTGTTGTTCGTTGCTTCCGGCCTCTCTAAGTGCATCTAGTGCCACCCCTAGTTGGTTTTGGAGTATTGACGACAAACCTAGTTGAGGGACTAATGTGTTTGTGAGAATTGCAGGAAAACACAGGTAGGAGTCCCTCGTTGATTCGGTTTTACTACCAGAGATGACCCCTAAAAATGTATGAAGACATTGAAGACAAAGGTGGTATATGAAGATATTCACATTGAAGACTATGACAAAAGAAGACATGTTATGAAGCCTATGGAGCTCGAAGATTTAGATCTTTCGTAGTCCTTTTTCTTTTGTGTTGAGTCATAGGAACCACCGTATTGTTAAGTGGGGTCCAGGAGAACCAGTTAGAATGACTGAAGTGATGCCTAAATGAAAAACCTATGTCTTCGAGCGAAGACAATGAGAGCGAATCTTGTCCAGAGCCGGACAAGTCAGCTTTGCTTGTAGCCCAAGTAAAGTTGCCATGAGAGTTCAAAATCTGACCGTTGAGACACGTGTCAGTTCCTTAGTGACCCAGGGTCATTTCGGACAAATCAGGTCGGGTTGCCAAGTGGCTATAAATAGCCCACCCCCACAACCATAAACGGTTGGCTGCTCAGATTTCAGTGCACGACTTTTGTCGTTTGAGAGCAACCCACCTCGAAGCCTTTGAGAGAAAATTCCTAGTGAGGAGAAAACCCCTAACCACCCAGAGCCAGAGCAAATTGGGCATCACTTAAGTCTTCTTGTCTGTGTGATCTGAAGACTTATTACACTTGAGGACTGTGAATCCTCCAGACGGTTAGGCGTCGCGTTCAGAGCATCCAAGAGACATTGTGGATTGCCAGTGAACGAAGTTTGTGAAGGTCTGGGAGTCTACCTTGAAGACTTACCAGAGTGATTGGGTGAGGACTAAGTGACCTTAGCTCAAGGAGAATACGGTGAGGACTTGGTGTCCTGAACTGTGTGTTCAGGACTGGGTGTCCGGGACTGTGTGTCCTAAGGTTTAAATACCTAGCCGCTCCAACCAGACGTACAGTTGTCACAGCAACTGGAACTGGTCCAACATATCACTGTCTTCAACGAGTCACTGGTTTCATCTTCACTTCCCCTTCTTACTGTTACTCATTGTGAAGCCATTGCATGCTTGCTTTATCTTTTGTCTTCACAACGTGAATGTATGATCAGTTTGGCTTCATAACTTCTTCCTACCTGATCCTTATTACACTACAGTTGTTTGTCATTGTGCTTTCACTCTATTGAATACATGACCATGGCTGGCCTAGTGTAATCTAACTTCCGCTGCAAAGTAAAATGCATAATCTTTGCTGTTTGTCTTCATAACTCTCACGTTTTGAAGACTTTCATAAAAATCGCCTATTCACCCCCCCTCTAGTCGATATAACGCACTTTCAATTGGTATCAGAGCAAGGTGCTCCCTTGTTCTATGTGATTCGGTTTAACCACCTGGAGTTTTAGCTATGTCGACTGCAGGGATAATCAAAGTCTCCGCTGCGTGCCCCGTCTTTGATGGAACTGAATATCCCTACTGGAACAATAAGATGCGCATGAATCTTGAAGCCATTGACGTCGACCTATGGTATGTCGTCGAGAATGGCGTTCCCAAGGCTGGAGAAGGTGTCACTGCTGCTGATGTCAAGAAGTTCACTCAACTGGACTCTACTGCCAAAAATATCATCTGTGGCCATCTGACAAAAGGACAGTATGGCCGTGTGAGTGCCTTGAAGACATCCAAGCTAGTCTGGGACTGGCTCTCCAAGGTCAATGAAGGCGTCTCAACCCAGAGAGATCAAAGAATCAGTGTTCTTCACAACCTCTTCAACCGCTTCAAGCGAAATGACAATGAGAATGTCCAGCACACATTTGATCGGCTCATTGACATCACAAATGAGCTTCAAGCCCTCGGTGCCACTGAGATCACCAAACATGAAATCGTCAAGACGCTGCTGAGATCACTTGATAGTTCGTTTGACATCCTAGCCCTGATGATTCAAGAACGTCCTGATTTCAAGACACTCGATCCATCTGACATACTTGAGAGGCTCAACACACATGAGTTTCAGCTTTCTGAGAAAAGAGATATTTACGGTCCAAACTATGGGCGAACTCGTGCCTTGAAGCCAAAAGCTGTTTCCTCATCTGAAGAAGAATCTGACAGCAGTTCTGATGATCCTAAAGACATTGGAAGGGAACTTGCAATGCTAGTGAAGAAGTTCCAAAAATTCACCAAGAAGAAAGGCTTCAGAAAATCTTCACGATCAAGCTCAAGGAATGATGAAGCTTCTGCTCATAACTACAAGAAGAAAACATGTCACAAGTGCAAGAAAACTGGACATTTCATCTCATAGTGTCCACAGTGGGACAATGAGAACAGAAGGAAGAAGAAGAGCAAGGAATATGATTCTGACGACAAGAAGAAGAAGAAATACTCAAAGTCTTCTTCCAAGTCTTCCTCAAAGTCTTCAACACACAAGAAGAGCTCATCTGGCAAAGCACGTGCGTTTTTTGGCAAGGAAATGGATTCAGAGGATGAGTCCGCTTCTGAGGAGCCGGAGGTGGAGTCTGATTCTGGTATTGCGAGTCTGGCTACAACATACGTCGCCAAGTCCATCTTCAACACTAAAGACAATGACTTCATCACCGATACCGATGCAAATGACAAGAACGACTCCTCTCCTACCTACTGCTTCATGGCACGCGGTGCCAAGGTAAACACACGCACTACTCGCTATCAAACATCTAGTGACGATGACTCTGACTGTGATTCAAAACCCAGCTACAAAACACTTGCTAAAATTGCAACTGAACAACAAAAAGCTATGGAACATATTCAAAAGCTGTTAGACAGAAGCGATGATCTGTTGGGTGCTGAAATGACTCAATCTGAATCCTTAATTGAAGACATAAAAAATCTTCATGTTAAGTATCAGGAACTTGAGGATCATCTTGATACTCTCTCAACAACTCATGAAAAGCTTTCCTATGATTATCTTCAAAGGAAGCAAGAACTTGAGAAATTGAGAGCGGCTCATGAAGATCTTCAAAAGGAAAACGAGTCACTTTGCGCCGAACAGATCAGTCCCGCTCAGGAAGGATTTGAACAACCATGTCTTAAATGCATTGAGCGTGATAATGCTACTTCTGTTGCTGAATGTTCCACTGCTACTGCTGTTGCAATATCTTCAACTGTTGATGTGGTAACTAACCCCTCTGCTGAGGATACCACTGCTATTACTGATGAGAATGCTAGGTTGAAGACATTGCTTGAAACAGGGATGTACAAAAGTCTTAAAGGACATCAGACATTATGTGATGTCCTCAAGAAGCAGATTCTGAACCGAAACCCTAGGAAAGAGGGTGTTGGGTTCGTAAGGAAAATAAATGTAGATGGCTCTTACTGGAAACCTGAGCAGTACCCGAAAACCACATGGGTTGCTGCAAAGGAAACTTCAGCAGATCCATCCAATTTATCTGGCTTCACATGTGCTAACCCCATTATTATTGATGAATCCTTTGATGCAAACTATAAACTGTTTAAGAATCAGAATGATGAAGTGTTTGCCAGGTACATTGGTACTAACTGCAGGAATGGACCGCCTATGAAGAAGATCTGGATTCCGAAAACGTGTCTGGAAAATCTTCCTGTGAATGTCTTCATGACACCTCACTTGAAGAAGACAAACCTCAGTCCAAAGGCTTCATACAATCAGAGGACTCACCTAAGTCACACTAACGCAAATGTTTTGCAGGGAAACCATACTCAGGCATATGAATATGAGAGCGGTTCATCGAACCGTCATGTTCATATGACCAAAAATTATTCTGCTTATTCCTATGAGTATTATTGTCCACCTGCAAGACTGTTTGCTAAGGCTTCAAAGCCAAAATTCTCAGATGCTGCACTTAGACTTATTGCTTCTAAGCCACCCTTGAAAATGTGGGTGGTTAAGAAAGCTTAACTCTCTTTTGCAGGGAAAGGTCTCCAGCAGAAAAACAAAATCTTCTGATGCTATTGCTGGGGACCTTAAAAATCTTGTAGGGCGCAAGATAAAATGCCCGAACGGCATCATTATGTACTTCATTCCTGAATCGCATGCTACTCTCCCTATTAGTCCTAATCTGGATCTAAGTTTTCATAACCCATTGGTTCGTCAAATGTTTTTGCTTCACAATTCTCTTCGTGAAGCCTATCCCCCTAACTGCACTGTAGGGTATGACACCAGCGTCTTCAAAGTCTTCAGAATGGATTATTGACAGTGGGTGTACAAATCACATGACTGGCAAAAGAAGCCTTCTTATGGACTCAACCTTACGTCCATCCGACAAGAGCCACATCACATTTGCTGACACTGGTAAAAGTGAGGTATTGGGTCTAGGTAGAGTTGCAATCTCAAGGGATCAACACATGGATAAAGTCATGCTTGTTGAATCCCTTGGCTTCAACTTAATGTCTGTCTCAATGCTTTGCGATTTGAACATGATCATAATATTTGGAAAATATCGTTGCCTAGTACTAATGGAATCTGACAAGTCTCTAGTGTCTGAAGGGTATCGAAAAGATGATCTATACGTGGTAGATTTCTCAGCAGGGCCACAACTTGCAGTATGTCTTCTTGCAAAAGCTTCAGAATGCTGGCTTTGGCATCGAAGGCTTGGGCATGCTGGCATGAGGAACCTCCACACCCTTGCGAAGAAGAAGCATGTCATAGGCATCGAGGGCGTCAAGTTCAAGAAAGATCACTTATGCGGTGCCTGTGAAGCAGGGAAGATGACAAGGGCAAAGCATCCTTCGAAGACAATCATGACTACTACTCAACTCTTCGAACTGCTCCACATGGATCTTTTTGGTCCCACTCACTACTCAACTTTTACTACTACTGCTTGCCTCTATGGCTTCGTGATTGTTGATGATTACTCTAGATATACTTGGGTGCACATAATCCTTTACAAGACTGAAGTGCAGGATGTCTTCAGACGCTTCGCCAATCGAGCTATGAACAATTTTGGCGCCAAGATAAAGCACATCAGAAGTGACAATGGCACCGAATTCAAGAACACTGGCCTTGATACATATCTTGATACCTTGGGCATCACACATGAATTCTCAGCTCCGTACACGCCACAGCAGAATGGCGTCGTCGAACACAAGAACAGAACACTCATTGAGATGGCCAGAACAATGCTATATGAATACAAGACTCCAAGAAAATTTTGGACTGAAGCCATTGACACTGCATGCCATACAATCGATCGTGTTTATCTTCACAAGCTTCTGAACAAGACATCTTATAAACTCCTAACTGGCAAGAAGCCAAATGTCAGTTACTTCAGAGTATTTGGCTCAAGGTGCTGGATCAAGGACCCACATCACACTTCAAAATTTGCACCAAAAGCACATGAGGGCTTTATGCTAGGATATGGAAAGGATTCACACTCCTACAGAGTCTTCAATCTCTTCCATTACAAAGTGGTTCAAACAGTGGATGTGCGGTTTGATGAGACAAATGGTTCACAAAGAGAGCAACTGCCAAATGTGCTAGATGAAGTTCCAGCTGGTGAATCAATCAAGCTTATGGGAACTGGAGAGATTATACCTTCTGAAGCTCATCCTGAAGAAGAACTTATCATCTCAGCACCTGATCAACATGAAGACAATGCTCAGCCTGAAGATATTCCTCCCAACAACAACGCAGATCAGCAAGAGCAAAGTCTTCGCCCTGTACATCCTCGTGTTGCCAATGAAGTTCAGATTGACAGAATAATTGACAGCATCAATGCACCTGGACCACTCACTCGTTCAAGGGCAACTCAGCTAGCAAATTTCTATGGGCACTTCGCATTCGTATCAATATTAGAACCCAAGAAAGTTGAAGAAACCTTCATGGAACCTGAATGGATTCAAGCTATGCAAGAAGAGCTTCAACAGTTTGAGCTGAATAATGTATGGGAACTGGTTAAGCGTCCTGATCCACGGAAGCACAACATAATAGGCACCAAATGGATATACCGCAACAAGCAAGACGAGCATGGTCAAGTTGTCAGAAACAAAGCTCGTCTCGTTGCTCAAGGATATACTCAAGTGGAGGGCATTGACTTCGATGAAACATTTGCTCCTGTGGCTAGGCTTGAAGCTATACGCATACTGCTGGCCTATGCGAATCATCATAACATACTTCTATATCAAATGGATGTGAAAAGTGCCTTTCTCAATGGCAAGATTGAAGAAGAAGTGTATGTTGCACAACCGCCTGGCTTTGAAAATCCAAAACATGCTGACATGGTATACAAGCTCAACAAGGCACTGTATGGCCTCAAACAAGCCCCCAGGGCCTGGTATGACACACTCAAATACTTCCTGAAGAGCAAAGGCTTCATACCTGGTTCCCTGGATCCCACTCTCTTCACGAAGACATATGATGGTGAACTGTTTGTGTGCCAAATATATGTGGATGACATTATCTTCGGTTGCACCAATCAGAAGTACAGTGAAGAGTTTGGATATATGATGCAAGAGCAATATCAGATGTCCATGATGGGGGAGCTGAAGTTCTTCCTTGGCCTTCAAATATGACAACAACGCAATGGCATCTTCATATCTCAAGAGAAGTATCTCAAAGATTGTCTGAAGAAGTTCGGTATGCAAGACTGCAAAGGCTTCACAACACCAATGCCAGCCAAACATTATCTAGGTCCTGACGACAATGGTAAAGAGTTCGATCAAAAGGTATACCGCTCCATGATTGGTTCTTTGCTTTATTTATGTGCATCTAGACCAGATATCATGCTTAGTGTTTGCATGTGTGCTCGATTTCAAGCGGCACCAAAGGAGTCGCATCACTTAGATGTGAAGCGAATTCTTCGATATTTGGCTCACACCCCAACTCTAGGATTATGGTATCCAAAGGACTCAGAATTTGATTTGGTTGGATTTTTGGATGCTGATTATGCTGGTGACAAAGTTGATCGCAAGTCTACATCAGGCACATGTCATTTTCTGGGACGATCACTTGTATGTTGGTCTTCAAAGAAGCAGAACTATGTATCTCTCTCCACTGCTGAATCTGAATACATTGCTGCTGGATCTTGCTGCGCTCAGCTTCTGTGGATGAAGCAAACACTCAAGGACTATGGCATTCATCTGAAGCAAGTGCCACTTTACTGCGACAATGAAAGCGCCATCAAGATTGCCAACAACCTAGTTCAGCACTCGAAGACAAAGCACATTGAAATTCGTCATCACTTTCTCAGAGATCATGTTGTGAAGGAAGACACTAATATCATACACGTCAACACTGAAGAGCAATTGGCGGATATCTTCACCAAGCCCTTGGATGAGAAGAGATTTTGCAAGTTACGGTGTGAGCTAAATATCTTGGAATCCTCAAATGTCCTGTGATCAGGCACACATCCTAACACTTATGCATACTGATGACTTAGATGTGCAACACACAAAGTAAAGTATATCTTCATTCAATGAAGACATACATTCTAAGTGTGAATACATTAATGTGGAATTTGACTTCGGAGCGCCACGATACTTGTGCGCCGTGTCTGGGTCTAATACTTCCTATACGGTGGGTAACGCCACCACCAAACGTTCTATTTTGAAGTGTTTCACTCATGGCGTTACCTTGCAATATCTTCACATTTGGTTGTCTTCACATTTGGTTTGGCTTCGAACATGTCTTCATGATTATCTTCACTACGTTGCTTGTATATATATATATATATATATATATATATATATATATATATATATATATAT
>NC_041382.1:169686560-169694269 GCF_002162155.2 Triticum dicoccoides
TGTCCTCTACAGCATTCACTTATAGCTATGTCTTCTTGGTTGAATCTTTTGAACTAAGTGAATGTGATCGGACCCTAATCTCTCTATGCTTTCTATCTCAAATTCTATCTCTCCAAGTCATATGCATTCTATTGAAACTGTCGAATGTCTTCACTGTGTCCTAGTCAGCAGAAGATATAGAGACAACCATAAAGTCCGTCTTCAATGCTCATTCCTCCACATAAAATCCGGAGAAGTAGGAACGACCGCCCGACAATCCAGGCGTGCGTGGGATGTGGAACTGCCCCCAAAATATCGCATGATGGCCGCGTACTACTCAAATGCGAATCGCCAGGGGCACCTGAGTAATAGCGCAGTGCCGCCCCTGCGCCTATAAGTTCACACTTACCGCGGTCATTATCTCCTTCTTCCACCCTCGCACGAACCCTAGCGCCACTGCTAGCACTCGACGACGCCGGAGACGAAGCGCTTCGCTGCCGCAACCTCTCCAATGCCGTCCTCACGCCGACCGCGGACATCGTCCTCTCCGCCGTCGCCGTAGGTGTTTTCCGTCGCCAAGTTAGGGCACGGAGGACTGAACTGCTCGGCATCAACTCCCTTCCGTCTAGCAGTTCCAGTGTGGTAAATAAAACTTCTTTTTACAGCCCCTTTGATCTCATGGTTCTGTCACTTTCTACCATAAGAAGTTTCTCTTCACACTAGTTAGATCTCTCGCTGCATCTCATAACATGCCTAGTATATTCACTTGTGCTTCATAAAGTAGTTAGATTCCTCACTTGTACTGATCTGTGGGTTCGTACAAATCTGGAACCAACTTCTTATCTATGAGTGAATGTCTTCGCACGATGAGGTCAATGTCTTCTAAACTGATTAATCTTCAAAACCTTCTGAGAATGCATATGACCTCTTCCCCTTCCCTCGCACCTTAATGCTGTCACAGGTACATGTCCGTGGGAGAATCCTTCGGTTCTCATAGTCTGCATTCATTTGCAGAATTCCTACAGCATCACATAAACTCTCCTGAAGCCAGTTCCTGTTGGTCCAGAAAAAGAAAGCCTTTGAAGCCTTTGAAAGTCTTGAAGCCTTTCAAGTTAAAGTTTATGGCTTCAGAGGCAGCAGCAAGGAAGGGGGGCAGACAGAGACGTGAGGGAACTTCCAAGGATCTGCCTGAAGACTTGGCAGAAATGTACAAAACAGATCCAGAAGAGAGCTATGGGCAGCGCAAGACCCGAATCCAATGGATTCGACGCTATTGGGCAGAACAGTGGTTCAAATACCGCTTCGTCACTGAGGAGTATGCTGAGAAAAGTGCCATCGGGAGACCATGAGGGGACATCCATTTCAAGAATCTCATGCCCAGGACCAAAGATGAAGCCATTGCTCAAGGCTTCTACCCATGCATGGTCCGAGGACCACAGCCTGATGATGCACATCCGTCGTCACTACTCTGGTGTCGTGACGACAATCTGTTCAAGCGCAACTTCCAGTTTGCTCAACAATCAGCGAAGGTGAACAAGAAGAAATTTGGGTTAGATTTCAACCCTGGTCCTTCCGCACCAAGGGCAGATGGCACACGCGACGCCGAACCCAATATCATCGGTACGTTTGCCAATCTTGAGGGCCTGATCACTCACATCTTAGTCCAAGGGACTGCCATAAATGACCCTCCAGCTGACTCTGAGTCTGATGAAGCTCCTGCTGTGCCGAAGCCAAAGCAGACGAAGAAACCAAAAGCTTCAAAGCCGGCCCTGCCTCAAAATTCTCAAGGGCGAAGCCATTGAAAACTGCACCTCCTGAAGTCAGTGTGCAGTTTGAAGACGTATCCCGCGTCTCCAAGCCCCAGAAAGAAAAGGAGCCCCAGCAACAAACCGGCAAAGAGCTCACTGCTGCTACCATTCTGCGCAGCGAAGCCATTGATCTATCTAGCGATGAAGATCTTGGAGATGACGCTCTAGAGCAGCTTATCAAAAGCAAAGAAGAAGTTGAAATCTTCAACAATTTGCCTCTCTTTGATGTCGCCATCATCCACAACTTCACCAATGAATGGTTTGCCTCCCCAGACATAAGCTTCGAAGATCTGCAGCTGCCTATCGGTCTCAGCATCGCCATCCAAGGCGCAATTGCTTTAGAACTTGCCATTGCTTAGCGCATAGTTGAGCTGAAGCAGAAAATTGATCATGAAAAGGCTCAGTTCAAGAAGCACATGGCCAGGCTCAGCGTGCAGGAAGTGAAGAGCTTCAAAACCATGTTGCATGAGCTCAAGGAAAATTTCCTGAAGAAGCATGCTGAAGCTCAGGGCTCGCGTGAGCGGATGAAGTCTCTGGCAGAACGATGTGTGCAGGCCTACAATGAGGCCGAGAAGCGCAAGGCACTTGGGCGTCCTGGCATCGATCCCAAGATGGCCGCGAAGAAGAAGAAGCAGCCTACTGTGAATGAACCAGAGGCACCAAGGCAAGAAACTGTTCCGATTGTCTTCCCCACTGCCACGACTGGCTCGAAGCCAAAGAGCCGGTCAACCGCTTCTGAGCTCAAGAAGACACGGAATGCAGCGGCTGAAGCTAGAAAGTGGAAACACTCTGCAGCCTCTCCTTCTGACCCAACCAAGAAGAAGCGCAAGATCAAGAAAGCTCGGGCTGCTCCCATAGAGCCCTTGATGGTTGAATCCCTCTCTGTCATTCACCCCAATGCAGAGAGACGACTGACAGTTCATGAGCCTGCTCCCACAGAGGCTCCTAAAGCTGAAGATATTCCAGCAGCCGACCCCATAGCTGCTGAAGACATTGGTCACCAAGACAATGTACAAGATGATGCAGCCCTTCCTCAGCTTGAAACAAGCGAACTCATCAGTATTGGTCGTCCTCTGACGCCAATGGCACAAGATGAGTCATGGGCGGATCACCCTCAGGAGGAAGAAGACTTTGAGGTCCAGCCCACTCCGACCCCACAAGCGTCGTCTGCGTTCCGTAGGCTTCGCAAAGGTCCACAGCCTCAAGTCCATACTGTAGAAATTCCGGCTGCATCAGCCAAAGACAATGAAGAAGCACCACCAGAACCCACTCCCCCGCTCCATCAAGATGCAGTTCTCCAGGAGAACGTGCATGAGATTGTCCCTCCAACTACACAAGCGGAGGAAGAAAATGTTGCGGCTGCCACCACAAACACTGAAGCCAATGTGGAGCCCGCCCCACCACATGCTTCAGTGGACAGTGAAGCTACCGAGCCAGACACTTCTGTTCCTGAGTCTGCTGCAGGTCCTCAATTCGATTATCATATTGAGCACAGGCCTCATGTTCAGAAGCCAGTCCCAAGGCTGCCAAGGTTCCCAGGTCCTGCATCAGCACCTGGTTCCTTTGACATCAACAGCTTCAAGGCAGACAATACATTTTTCAATAGCTCCAACAACCCCTATTCAAGGGAAAGGATTGTATCAGACAGGTTCTGGAGCTATTCTCAGCGCAGCTATTATTCATGCATCTTATACAACCAAGGTCGCATCTTTCCGCACAAGCGCCTTGAGGTTGAAGCCATTGCTGGTCTGCCCTGCTTAGAGGAAGCACTGGATTGCTTCAGGCAAGTGGGTCTGCTGCCGTTTGTGACTGATGAAGAGCACTGGAATGAAGAGCTTCTGCTTCAGTTCTATGCCACCCTCCATATCAAAGGATACAACAGAGATCCGAAGACTTGGATCCTGGAGTGGATGACCGGCAATGTCCATCATGAAGCCAATGCATTTGATATCATTGAGCTCACCGGCCTGCCCACTCCAGGCGAATTCTTCGAGGAAGGCTGTCAACTACATTCTGAAGCTATTGAGAGCATATTCCAGAGGCCTGAACCCAATATGAGTCAGATGCTCTCAATGATGAAGCCATTGCCCCATGATGCACCCTATCCTACTGAGTTCTTCATTGAAGACCTAGAGTACCTGCCCAGGACCATATATCACATCATCCGGCAGACTCTCTGTCCCATTAAGGGACACTCACCACATGCCAAGATTGAGGGTGCAATGAAGACTCTCATATTCTATATCCTGCATGGAAAATGCTTCAACACACAGGATCTCTTCATATGCCAACTTGCTGCGTCAGGCTCAGAATTATTTGGTTTGAAGTTCTATGCACCTTGGGTGATGAGGCTAATCAAACTGCACTCTGTGATCTCGTATCAGCCCTCTGCCCGAAACCATCGGATCTTCTTGCCAGATGTGGATACCTCTACTGAAGCAATATATCCTGAGCCTGCCAAGCAACCGATAAGTCTTCAGAATGCAGAACACCAGAGCTTCACGCAGAATGTTGAAGGTGTTGAAGCCATATCTAGGGTATATCCGTTGGCTGGCACTACACGTGCTCCAGCATCTACTGAAGCCACAGACAGCACAAATGCTCCAAGACCCAAGAAGCGTGCTCGTGTCCTCAATGACCGAGAGCTTCTTGTGGCCCTTCACCAAAAGCAAGATAGGCATCACGACTGGCTAAAGCGTCAGATGAAGAGCCTCTTGGTGGATGTCAATCGTCTTCGAAACCTAGCCACCAAGAATGCTTTCGTTACACATGAAATGTGCCGTCGTACATGGAAAGGGCTCTCAATGATATGTACTGAAGCTGAACTTGAAGAGGATGGCTTCACAGAGCGTTTCAAGTTTGACACCACACCTCCCAGAAGGGCTGTGATGCGCAACACACCATCACTTGAAGACTCTGAGTTTTCTTCATCTGCAGCCACAGTTACTGCAAGGATCATTGATGAAGACGACGATGCTACATCACCGCCACCTGCTTCAGCACCTCCAAGCTCGTCTGCACCACCAAACACCTCCAACGACCCTGCTGCTCCTGGAAACGAGTAGACACTCTATGTCTTCGAACCTTTTTAGTCCATGCTGACAAAAGGGGGAGAAGCTTATGGGTTGATAGTCTTCAAGCGGGTCCATATGGGCAGGTGCTATATTCTTTTTTGCTACATTTTGCTTCGTGCTTACAACTCTCGTTTTTGCTTCATTCGGTTCTTTGAGTTGTAACACTAAGACTCGATGGTCGTCTGCTACTCGTTTGCCACTCTGTTTGCGAAGATAAATTCCGCATGTGCGACGATAAATTCCGCACTTATCTCATTCTGCAGACGTCCATTTTCCATTATGCATGTCATTATCTTCATATACTTTCAAATGCATAGTGGATTGTCATCATAAGCTGAAGTGGATCTCCACAAGTACAACCTGCCATGTGCATTTGCATTCCAAAAGCAAATTAACTTATATGCACATCTTCACGGGGAGCCCTTGCAACTTATGAAGACAATTCCCTATCCTTTACAAACTTCACACATTATATTCCCCGTTGAAAACTTCAACTAGTTTGTCATCAATCACCAAAAAGGGGGAGATTGTAAGTGCATCTAGTGCCACCCCTAGTTGGTTTTGGAGTATTGACGACAAACCAAGTTGAGGGACTAATGTGTTTGTGAGAATTGCAGGAAAACACAGGTAGGAGTCCCTCATTGATTCGGTTTTACTACCAGAGATGACCCCTAAAAATGTATGAAGACATTGAAGACAAAGGTGGTATATGAAGATATTCACATTGAAGACTATGACAAAAGAAGACACGTTATGAAGCCTATGGAGCTCGAAGATTTAGATCTTTCGTAGTCCTTTTTCTTTTGTGTTGAGTCATAGGAACCACCGTACTGCTAAGTGGGGTCTATGAGAACCAGTTAGAATGACTGAAGTGATGCCTAAATCAAAAACCTATGTCTTCGAGCGAAGACAATGAGAGCGAATCTTGTCCAGAGCCGGACAAGTCAGCTTTGCTTGTAGCCTAAGTAAAGTTGCCATGAGAGTTCAAAATCTGACCGTTAAGACACGTGTCAGTTCCTCAGTGACCCAGGGTCATTTCGGAGAAATCAGGTCGGGTTGCCAAGTGGCTATAAATAGCCCACCCCCACAACCATAAATGGTTGGCTGCTCAGATTTCAGTGCACGGCTTTTGTCGTTTGAGAGCAACCCACCTCAAAGCCTTTGAGAGAAAATTCCTAGTGAGGAGAAAACCCCTAACCACCCAGAGCCAGAGCAAATTGGGCATCACTTAAGTCTTCTTGTCTGTGTGATCTGAAGACTTATTACACTTGAGGACTGTGAATCCTCCAGACGGTTAGGCATCGCGTTCAGAGCATCCAAGAGACATTGTGGATTGCCAATGAACGAAGTTTGTGAAGGTCTAGGAGTCTACCTTGAAGACTTACCAGAGTGATTGGGCGAGGACTAAGTGACCTTAGCTCAAGGAGAATACGGTGAGGACTTGGTGTCCTGAACTGTGTGTTCAGGACTGGGTGTCCGGGACTGTGTGTCCTAAGGTTTAAATACCTAGCCGCTCCAACCAGACATACAGTTGTCACAGCAACTGGAACTGGTCCAACATATCATTGTCTTCAACGAGTCACTGGTTTCATCTTCACTTCCCCTTCTTACTGTTACTCATTGTGAAGCCATTGCATGCTTGCTTTATCTTTTGTCTTCACAACGTGAATGTATGATCAGTTTGGCTTCATAACTTCTTCCTACCTGATCCTTATTACACTACAGTTGTTTGTCATTGTGCTTTCACTCTATTGAATACATGACCATGGTTGGCCTAGTGTAATCTAACTTCCGCTGCAAAGTAAAAGGCATAATCTTCGCTGTTTGTCTTCATAACTCTCACGTTTTGAAGACTTCCATAAAAATCGCCTATTCACCCCCCCTCTAGTCGATATAACGCACTTTCAGCCTCATTTAAACTTGACTAGATAGGTAGTTTTTCTTTGCTTCACCCTCTTGCCATGTTTGACAACATTTAATATTGTTGGGTACATAAACAAGATCGAAACTAAATAACTTGAATGTGGTGTTTCGTCAATATGCAACTCGTTGCATATTGAGCTCCACTTAATTTGTAGGATTGTTTTGTGCATTTTGCCATGCCATGTTTCATTAAACCGGACATGCATCATACTCGATTATGCATCATGCCATGTTTATGTGGTGGTTGTTTTACTATGATTGTTTGCTTCTTTCCGGTGTTGCTTCTTCGGGTTGGTTCCGATTACGTTGCGTTTGTGAGGAACCGTTCGACTACGTCCGTTTGTCTTCTTCATGGACTCGTTCTTCTTCCTTGCGGGATTTCAGGCAAGATGACCATACCCTCGAAATCACTTCTATCTTTGATTGCTAGATGCTCGCTCTTTTGCTATGCCTATGCTGCGATACCAACCACTTTCTTGTCATGCCTCCCATATTGTTGAACCAAGCCTCTAACCCACCTTGTCCTAGCAAACCGTTGTTTGGCTATGTTACCGCTTTGCTCAGCCCCTCTTATAGCGTTGTTAGTTGCAGGTGAAGATTGAAGTTTGTTCCTTGTTGGAACATGGAGATGTTGTTCCTTGTTGGAACATGTTTACTTGTTGGGATATCACAATATCTCTTATTTAATTAATGCATCTATATACTTGGTAAAGGGTGGAAGGCTCGGCCTTATGCCTGGTGTTTTGTTCCACTCTTGCCGCCCTAGTTTCCGTCATATCAGTGTTATGTTCCCGGATTTTGCGTTCCTTACGCGGTTGGGTAATAATGGGAACCCCTTGACAGTTCGCCTTGAATAAAACTCCTCCCGCAATACCCAACATTGGTTTTACCATTCGCCACCTAGCCTTTTTCTTTCCCTTGGGTT
>NC_041382.1:169694809-169736071 GCF_002162155.2 Triticum dicoccoides
TCTGAGTGTTGGTCCAAACTAGAGTCATTTGCAGAGCCCCCTCGGGGAAACTCGAGGTTTGGTTTTAGTTGTATGGAGAGCTCATCTGAGTGTGCCATGAGAACGAGATATGTGCAGCTCCTATCGGGATTTGTCGGCACATTTGGGCGGTGTTGCTGGATTTGTTTTACCATTGTCGAAATGTCTTGTAACCGGGATTCCGAGTCTGATCGGGTCTTCCCGCTATAAGGAATATCCTTCATTGACCGTGAGAGCTTGTGATGGGCTAAGTTGGGACACCCCTGCTAGGATTTGAACTTTCGAAAGCCATGCTCGCGGTTATGGGCAGATGGGAATTTGTTAATGTCCGGTTGTAGAAAACCTGAAGTTGACCTTAATTAAAATGCATCAACCGCGTGTGTAACCGTGATGGTCTCTTTCCGGCAGAGTCCGGGAAGTGAACACGGTGTTGGAGTTATGCTTGACGTAGGTTGCTCTAGGATCACTTCTTGATCATAGTTTCTCGATCGTGCTTTGCCTTCTCTTCTCGCTCTCATTTGCGTATGTTAGCCACCATATATGCTAGTCGCTTGCTGCAGCTCCACCTCATACTTTTGCCTTACCCATAAGCTTAAATAGTCTTGATCGCGAGGGTGTGAGATTGCTGAGTCCCCGTGACTCACAGATACATCCAAAACCAGTTTGCAGGTGCCGTTGAACCGAGTAGGTGACGCAACCAAGCTCAAGGAGGAGTTCGATGAAGATCTTGCCCTTTGTGTTGTTTCGTTCTAGTTGATCAGTAGTGGAGCCCAGTTGGGGTTGATTGGGGACCTTGTCACTTTTGGGGTTCTTCTTTTATTTTGGTTCCGTAGTCGGACCTTGATTGTATTTGGATGTTGTAATGCTTTATTCATGTAATTGCGTGAAGTGGCGATTGTAAGCCAACTATGTATCTTTTCCCCTATTGTATTACATGGGTTGTTTGCGAAGATTACCTCACTTGCGACATTGCTTCCAATGCGGTTATGCCTCTAAGTCGTGCTTCGACACATGGGAGATATAGCCGCATCAAGGGCGTTAGATCGATGCCGAAGATCTACTACGGATGTCTTCTCGGCCCCATGGCAATCTCATCTATGTAGGTTTCGGTTCTTGGCTCGCTGCCGGATCCGGAGCAGACGAAGGATTGGTGGTATAGGATGGGGACCGGAGGAAACTTTGGTCGGGTGGTCCGGCCTGGCATCGGCGACGTCCCTCAAGCGTCGTTACCCTTCCAGGAGGCGAAGCCGAGGTTCCTCCTATCCACCTCTGAATACCTCGCAGACAAAAGTCCTAAATTCAGATTGGATTGGGCGGCGACGGTGTCTTACACGTCGCAACCTCCATGGAGGCGCCATCTTGGGAGGCTTAGTTGTTCGGGAAGAGGTGCTACGGGTGGTGTGACGCCCCCGATTCAATCGTACACTAATCATACACGCAAATATGTATGATCAAGATCAGGGACTCATGGGAAGATATCACAACACAACTCTAAACACAAATTAGAATAATACAAGCTTTATATTACAAGCCAGGGGCCTCGAGGGCTCAAATACATAGCTCGGTACACAAGAGTCAACGAAAGCAACAATATCTGAGTACAGACATAAGTTAAACAAGGGATACCTTAAGAAGGCTAGCACAAAAGCAACAACGATCGAAGAGGCAAGGCCTCCTGCCTGGGACCTCCTAACTACTGCTGGTCGTCGACGATCTCCATGTAGCAGCAAGCACCATCGGGAAGTAGTAGACATCGGTGGTGGCATCTGGCTCCTGGGATCCACCATCTGGTTGCAACAACCGGAAAGAAGATAGAAGGGGGAAAAGGGGGTAGCAAAGCAACCATGAGTACTCATCCAAAGTACTCGCAAGCATCAGATCTACACTAAGTATGCATTGGTATCAAATGGAAGGGTTGTATCTGTGGACTGAACTGCATAATACTAGAATAGAGGGGAAGGCCTAGCCTATCGAAGACTAGCATCTTCAAGCAGCTCCAAGCATCTTGCAGCATGTACAAGAGTAAAGAATAGCAGTTTATATTTATCAAACATGTTGTAGACTTGTAGTAATAATGCCCAGAGATCCTTCCTCGACTCCCTGCGAGAAAGCAATCTCAGAGCCAAATATCCATCACATGTCTCAAGTATCAATTTCTAGTTATATAAGATCAGGATACAAGTCTGAACGTCCATTACCATGGAGGCATGGACATGGTATTCGATTATATATCTTCCCTACAGAGGTGCACCATGTTACCCAACACGCTCGATCACTCTGGCCGGACACACTTTTCTGGGTCAATGCCCGGCCTCGCAAGATCAACATGTCGCATCCCTACCTAGGCTCAGCAGAGAGTGCTACGTCTTGAGCTTGCGTTGGTTTTCCCCGAAGAGGAAGGGATGATGCAGCAGAGTAGCGTAAGTATTTCCCTCAGTTTTTCGGAACCAAGGTATCAATCCAGTAGGAGCCCACGCTCAAGTCCCTCGTACCTTCACAAAGTGATAGCTACTCGCAACCAACGCGATTAGGGGTTGTCAAGCCCTTCACGGTCACTTACGAGAGTGAGATCTGATAGATATAATATTTTTGGTATTTTTGGTATAAAGATGCAAAGTAAAAAGTAAAGGCAAAGTAAAAAAGCAAAGCAAGATTAAAGTAATGGAGATTGATATGATGAGAATAGACCCGGGGGCCATAGGTTTCACTAGTGGCTTCTCTCAAGAGCATAAGTATTCTACGGTGGGTGAACAAATTACTGTTGAGCAATTGACAGAATTGAGCATAGTTATGAGAATATCTAGGCATGATCATGTATATAGGCATCACGTCCGTGACAAGTAGATCGAAACGATTCTGCATCTACTACTATTACTCCACTCATCGACCGCTATCCAGCATGCATCTAGAGTATTAAGTTAAAAACAGAGTAACGCCTTAAGCAAGATGACATGATGTAGAGAGATAAATTCATGCAGTATGAAATAAACCCCATCTTGTTATCCTTGATGGCAACGATACAATACGTGCCTTGCTACCCCTTCTGTCACTGGGTAAGGACACCACAAGATCGAACCCAAAGCTAAGCACTTCTCCCATGGCAAGAACTACCAATCTAGTTGGCCAAACCAAACGGATAATTCAAAGAGACTTGCAAAGATAACCAATCATACATAAAAGAATTCAGAGAAGATTCAAGTATTATTCATAGATAGACTTGATCATAAACCCACAATTCATCGGTCTCAACAAACACACCGCAAAAGAATATTACATCGAATAGATCTCCACAAGAGAGGGGGAGAACTTTGTATTGAGATTCAAAGAGAGAGAAGAAGCCATCTAGCTACTAACTATGGACCCGAAGGTCCAAGGTAAACTACTCACACTTCATCGGAGAGGCTATGATGATGTAGAAGCCCTCCGTGATGACGACCCTCTTCCGGCGTAGCTCCGGAACAGGCCCCAAGATGGGATCTCGTGGATACAGAAAGTTGCGGCGGTGGAATTAGGTTTTTGGCTCCTGTTCTGATTGTTTGGGGGTACGTGTGTATATATAGGAGGAAGAAGCACGCCGGAGGAGCAACGAGGGGCCCACGAGGCAGGGGGCGCGCCCTAGGGGGGGGGGGCGCCCCCACCCTCGTGACCGCCTCTTTTGTTCCTTGGAGCAGGGTCCAAGTCTCCTGGATCACGTTCGGTGAGAAAATCACGTTCCCGAGGATTTTATTCCGTTTGGACTCCGTTTGATATTCCGTTTATCCAAAACACTGAAATAGGCAAAAAAAAAACAATTCTGGGCTGGGCCTCCGGTTAATAGGTTAGTCCCAAAAATAATATAAAAGTGGAAAATAAAGCCCAATATAGTCCAAAACAGTAGATAATATAGCATGGAGCAATCAAAAATTATAGATACGTTGGAGACGTATCAGGCATCCCCAAGATTAATTCCTGATCATCCTCGAGTAGGTAAATGATAAAAAGAGAATTTTTTATGCGGAGTGCTACTTGGCATAATTTCAATGTAAATCTTCTTAATTGTGGTATGAATATTCAGATTAGAAAGATTCAAGACAAAAGTTTATATTGACATAAAAAATAATAATACTTCAAGCATACTAATAAAGCAATTATGTCTTCTCAAAATAACATGGCCAAAGAAAGTTATCCCTACAAAATCATATAGTATGGCTATGCTCCATATTCACCACACAAAGTATTTAAATCATGCACAACCCCGATGACAAGCCAAACAATTGTTTCATACTCTAAATTTTTCAAAACTTCTTCAATCTTCACGCAATACATGAGCGTGAGCCATGGATATAACACTATAGGTGGAATAGAATGGTGGTTGTGGAGAAGACAAAAAAGAGAAGATGGTCTCACATAAACTAGGCGTATCAATAGGCTATGGAGATGCCCGTCAATAGATATCAATGTGAGTGAGTAGGGATTGGCATGCAACGGATGCACTAGAGGTATAAGTATATGAAAGCTCAAAAAGAAACTAAGTGGGTGTGCATCCAACTTGCCTGCTCATAGAGACCTAGGCCAATTTTTGAGGAAGCCATCATTGGAATATACAAGCCAAGTTCTATAATGAAACATTCCCACTAGTATATGAAAGTGATAACATGAGAGATTCTCTACCACGAAGATCATGGTGCTACTTTGAAGCACAAGTGTGGTAAAAGGATAGTAACATTGTCCCTTCTCTCTTTTTCTCTCATCATTTTTTTTATTTGGGCCTTTTCTCTTTTTTTATGGCCTCTTTTCTTTCTTTTTTTATTTGGGCTTCTTTGGCCTCTTTTTTTTTATTTTTCATCCGGAGTCTCATCCCGACTTATGGGGGAATCATAGTCTCCATCATTCTTTCCTCACTGGTACAATGCTCTAATAATGATGATCATCACACTTTTATTTTTCTTATAACTCAACATTACAACTCGATACTTAGAACAAAGTATGACTCTATGTGAATGCATCCGGCGGTGTACCAGGATATGCAATATGACAATGATGGAGTGTGTCATGAACGGAATGGTGGAAAGTTGCATGGCAATATATCTCGGAATGGCTATGGGAATGCCATAATAGGTAGGTATGGTGGATGTTTTGAGGAAGGTATATGGTAGGTGTATGATACCGGCGAAAAGTGCACGGTATTAGAGAGGCTAGCAAAGGTGGAAGGGTGAGAGTGCGTATAATCCATGGACTCAACATTAGTCATAAAGAACTCATATACTTATTGCAAAAATCTAGAAGTTATCAAAGCAAAGTATTACATGCTCCTAGGGGGATAGATTGGTAGGAAAAGACCATCGCTCGTCCCCGACCGCCACTCATAAGGAAGACAATCAATAAATAAATCATGCTCTGACTTCATCACATAACGGTTCACCATACGTGCATGCTACGGGAATCACAAACCTTAACACAAGTATTCTCTAAATTCACAACTACTCAACTATCATGACTTTAATATTATCACCTCCATATCTCAAAACAATTATCATGCTTCAATCTTTTCTTAGAATTCAACACACTCAAAAGAAAGTTTCACAAATCTTGAATACCAAGCATATTATTATTAAGCAAATTACCATGCTATTAAGAGACTCTCAAAATAATTTAAGTGAAGCATGAGAGATCAATAGTTTCTTTAAAACAATTCCACCACCGTGCTCTAAAAGATCTAAGTGAAGCACATAGAGCAAAATTATAACGCTAAAAAAATATAAGTGAAGCACATAGAGCAAAACTATCT
This sequence comes from Triticum dicoccoides, assembly GCF_002162155.2. Classification (NCBI taxonomy): domain Eukaryota; kingdom Viridiplantae; phylum Streptophyta; class Magnoliopsida; order Poales; family Poaceae; genus Triticum; species Triticum dicoccoides. The sequence continues at coordinate 169,700,595 of NC_041382.1, forward strand.
AGCTCAAAAGATATAAGTGAAGCACATAGAGCAAAACTACTTAGCTCAAAAGATATAAGTGAAGCACATAGAGTATTCTATCAAATTTTAATTCATGTATGGCTCTCTCAAAAGGTGTGTACAGCAAGGATGATTGTGTCATACTAAGACACAAAGACACAAATAATACAAGATGCTCCAAGCAAAACACATATCATGTTGATGAATAAAAATATAGTTCCAAGTAAATTTCCGATGGAAGTGGACGAAAGAGGGGATGCCTTCCGGGGCATCCCCAAGCTTTGACTTGTTGGTGTCCTTGGATTATCTTGGGGGTGCCATGGGCATCCCCAAGCTTAGGCTCTTGCCACTCCTTGTTCCATGATCCATCAAAAGAATTCACCCAAAACTTGAAAACTTCACAACACAAAACTCAAAATAGAAAACTCGTGAGCTCCGTTAGCGAAACAAAACAAAAGACCACTTCAAGGTACTGTAATGAACTCATTATTTATTTATATTGGTGTTAAACCTACTGTATTCCAACTTCTCTATGGATTATAAACTATTTTATTAGCCATAGATTCATCAAAATAAGCAAACAACACACTGAAAACAGAATCTGTCAAAAACAGAACAGTCTGTAGTAATCTGTAGCTAGCGCAAGATATGGAACCCCAAAAATTCTAAAATAAATTGATGGACTTTAGGAATTTATCTATTAATCATATTCAAAAATAATTAACTAAATATCACTCTTAAATAAAAATGACAGCAGTTCTCGTGAGCGCTAAAGTTTCTGTTTTTTACAGCAAGTTCAACAAGACTTTCCCCAAGTCTTCCCAACGGTTCTACTTGGCACAAACACTAATTAAACACAAAAAACACAACCAAAACAGAGGCTAAATAATTTATTTATTACTAAACATGATCAAAAGGAAAGTAATAAAAATAAAATTGGGTTGCCTCCCAACAAGCGCTATCGTTTAACGCCCCTAGCTAGGCATAAAAGCAAGGATAGATCTAGGTATTGCCATCTTTGGTAGGCAATCCATAAGTGGCTCTCATGATAGTTTCATATGGTAATTTTATTTTCTTGCTTGGAAAGTGTTCCATGCCCTTTTTTAATGGAAATTGAAATCTAATATTCCCTTCCTTCATATCAATAATTGCACCAACCGTTCTAAGGAAAGGTCTACCAAGAATAATAGGGCAAGAAGGATTGCAATCTATATCAAGAACAATGAAACCTACGGGCACATAATTCCTATTTGCAACAATAAGAACATCATTAATCCTTCCCATAGGTTTCTTAATAGTGGAATCCGCAAGATGCAAGTTTAGAGAGCAATCATCAAAGTTACGGAAATCTAGTAAATCACACAAAGTCTTGGGAATAGTAGAGACACTAGCACCCAAATCACACAAAGCATAAAACTCATGATCTTTAATTTTAATTTTAATTTTAATAGTTGGTTCCCACTCATCATAGAGTTTTCTAGGGATAGAAACTTTCAACTCAAGTTTTTCTTCATAAGATTGCATCAAGGCATCAACAATATGTTCGGTGAAGGCTTTATTTTGACTATAAGCATGTGGAGAATTTAGCATGGATTGCAACAAGGAAATACAATCAATTAAAGAGCAACTTTCATAATTAAATTCCTTGAAATCCAATATAGTGGGTTTAGCAACATCTAGATTTTTATTTATTTCAATCCCGCTTTCATCAATTTCATCATTAAGATCTAAACACTCCGAATTTTTAGAACGCCTTCTAGGTAAAGGAAGATCATATTCAGTTTCATAAAGATTAATATTGCAAAATAAAGATTTAATAGGAGACACATCAATAACTTTTAGATCTTCATCTTGATTTTCATAGGTATTGGAAGAACACGCTTTAATAAAGGCATCTTTGGAAGCACGCATCCTAGCGGTTCTTTCCTTACACTCATCAATTGAAATTCTCATGGCTTTTAGAGACTCATTGATATCATGCTTAGGTGGAATAGATCTAAGTTTCAAAGAATCAACATCAAGAGCCATTCTATCAACGTTCCTAGCCAAATCATCAATCTTAAGCAATTTTTCTTCAATCATAGCATTAAAATTCTTTTGCGAAGAAATAAATTCTTTAATATTAGATTCAAAATCAGAGGGTATCTTATTATAATTTCCATAAGAGTTATTGTATGAATTCCCATAATTATTAGAAGGATTACTAGGATATGGCCTAGGATTAAAATTCCCTCTATAAGCGTTGTTACCAAAATTATTCCTACCAACAAAATTCACATCCATAGATCCATTGTTATTCTCAATCAAAGTAGACAAAGGCATATCATTAGGATTATAAGAAACACTCTTAGTAGCAAATAATTTCATAAGTTCATCCATCTTTCCACTCAACACATTAATTTCTTCTATCGCATGCACTTTTTTATTAGAAGATCTTTTAGTATGCCATTGAGAATAATTAACCATAATATTATCTAGGAGTTTAGTAGCATCTCCTAAAGTGATTTCCATAAAAGTGCCTCTCGCGGCCAAATCTAAAAGATTTCTAGAAGCAAAATTCAATCCGGCATAAAAAATTTGTATAATCATCCACAAATTCAAACCATGAGTAGGGCAATTGCGTATCATTAATTTCATTCTCTCCCAATCTTGTGCAACATGTTCATGATCAAGTTGTTTAAAGTTCATAATATCGTTTCTAAGAGAGATGATCTTAGCGGGAGGAAAGTACTTAGAGATAAAAGCATCTTTGCACTTGTTCCATGAATCAATACTATTCTTAGGCAAAGACGAAAACCAAGCTTTAGCACGATCTCTAAGCGAAAAAGGAAATAGCTTCAATTTAACGACATCATTATTGACATCTTTTTTCTTTTGCATATCACATAAATCAATGAAGCTATTCAGATGAGTAGCGGCATCTTCACTAGGAAGGCCGGCGAATTGATCTTTCATAGCAATATGACTATCCACATCTTTCTTCTTTTGCATATCACACAAATCAACAAAGTTTTTTAGATGGGTAGCGGCATCTTCACTAGGAAGGCTGGAAAACGGATCTTTCATGACAAGATTTAGCAAAGCAGCATTAATTTCACAAGATTCAGCATCGGTAAGAGGAGCAATCAGAGTGCTAAGGAAATCATTATTGTTGGTATTGGTGAAGTCAGACAATTTAGTAGTATCTCGAACCATCGCGACAAACAAGCAAACTAACACACGAGTAAACAAAAGCAAACGGGCAAAAAGAGGCAAATAGAGAGGGAGGATAGAGAGAGAGAGAGGGCAAATAAAACGGCAAGGGTGAATTGGGGGGAGAGGAAAACGAGAGGCAAATGGCAAATAATGTAATGCGAGAGATAGGGATTATGATGGGTACTTGGTATGTTGACTTTTTGCGTAGACTCCCCGGCAACGGTGCCAGAAATCCTTCTTGCTGCGTCTTGAGCTTGTGTTGGTTTTCCCCGAAAAGGAAGGGATGATGCAGCAGAGTAGCGTAAGTATTTCCCTCAGTTTTTGAGAACCAAGGTATCAATCCAGTAGGAGCCCACGCTCAGGTCCCTCGTACCTGCACAAAGCTATAGCTACTCGCAACCAACGCGATTAGGGGTTGTCAAGCCCTTCACGGTCAGTTACGAGAGTGAGATCTGATAGATATAATATTTTTGGTATTTTTGGTATAAAGATGCAAAGTAAAAAGTAAAGGCAAAGTAAAAAAGCAAAGCAAGATTAAAGTAATGCAGATTGATATGATGATAATAGACCCCGGGGCCATAGGTTTCACTAGTGGCTTATCTCAAGAGCATAAGTATTCTACGGTGGGTGAACAAATTACTGTTGAGCAATTGACCAAATTGAGCATAGTTATGAGAATATCTAGGCATGATCATGTATATAGGCATCACGTCCGTGACAAGTAGATGGAAACGATTCTGCATCTACTACTATTACTCCACTCATCGACCGCTATCCAGCATGCATCTCGAGTATTAAGTTAAAAACAGAGTAACGCCTTAAGCAAGATGACATGATGTAGAGAGATAAATTCATGCAATATGAAATAAACCCCATCTTGTTATCCTCGATGGCAATGATACAATACATGCCTTGCTGCCCCTTCTGTCATTGGGTAAGGACACCGCAAGATCGAACCCAAAGCTAAGCACTTCTCCCATGGCAAGAACTACCAATCTAGTTGGCCAAACCAAACAGATAATTCGAAGAGACTTGCAAAGATAACCAATCATACATAAAAGAATTCAGAGAAGATTCAAATATTATTCGTACATAGACTGGATCATAAACCCACAATTCATCGATCTCAACAAATACACCGCAAAAAGAAGATTACATCGAATAGATCTCCACAAGAGAGGGGGAGAACTTTGTATTGAGATTCAAAGAGAGAGAAGAAGCCATCTAGCTACTAACTATGGACCCGAAGGTCTGAGGTAAACTACTCACCACTTCATCGGATAGGCTATGATGATGTAGAAGCCCTCCGTGATGACGGCCCTCTTCCGGTGGAGCTCCAGAATAGGCCCCAAGATGGGATCTCGTGGATACAGAAAGTTGCGGCGGTGGAATTAGGTTTTTGGCTCCTGTTCTGATCATTTAGGGGTACGTGTGTATATATAGGAGGAAGAAGTACGCCGGTGGAGCAACGAGGGGCCCACGAGGCAGGGGCGCGCCCCCCACCCTCATGACCGCCTCTTTTGTTCCTTGGAGCAGGGTCCAAGTCTCCTGGATCATGTTCGGTGAGAAAATCACATTCCCGCAGATTTTATTCCGTTTGGACTCTGTTTGATATTCCGTTTATCCGAAATACTGAAATAGGCAAAAAATAGCTATTCTGGGCTGGGCCTCCGGTTAATAGGTTAGCCCCAAAAATAATATAAAAGTGGAAAATAAAGCCCAATATAGTCCAAAACAATAGATAATATAGCATGGATCAATCAAAAATTATAGATACGTTGGAGACATATCAGAGAGGTCCCCGCCGGTCTACATCCTAAGTGCCCTGGGGTCTTGGGACCATCGCCCATTGCACTCCGGGTCGTTGCGTGCAGGGTGAATACCAGCACCACCTCGGATGGTCGACGCGATCCGACCGTGCCGCCATGTTGAACTAGACGTTTGACAAAGCTTCGACTGATACTGCGACGTCGAGGCCCATAACTATTCTCCCGTAGTGGCTAGTGCTTAAAAGCTAGAGGCCAACTCAGAAAAAATACCCAAACCTATTGGTGCATTGGGGGCTCGCGGAGACGAGCAGAGACTCACGATAATATGACCCTGTCGCCCTATCTCATGGACTTACGGCAAGGGCCTAGACTGCCCGGTCGTGCCACATAGAAAACTCATAGGTGCTCAACGGGCCCGCCCGACTTTCACATCAACTCGCAGGTACCCCTCAGGGCAGACCCGGCATTAACAATGGTCTCAAGTAAAGTCAAGGTAACCGTGTGTCCAAACATCAAGGGGAAAACCCAAGGAATCACCCTCGATGAATTCCACTCGGTGTAATCATCAGGTGAACGTAAGAGGAACCACCCTCGAGGTTCACACTTGAGGGGTTGCACGGCAGAGATGTATCAGGAGTGGTGAAGGAGGAACCACCCTCGTTGACCACGACAGAATAGCTACACTATAGAGTTGTCATCAGGAGTGCGTATGAGGTTCCACCCTCGGCACTCGATGGTAACTCTGCAGAGTCGAGCAACAAAAGGGGCGTGATGTGATGGGAGGTGTCGGGTCTGGTCATCGGTCATGTTAATCGAGTCAATGATGATGAAGCAGGGGCAACTAGGACAAGGTGGGGGTCACTGATGGATCACTAACCAACCTATACTAAGCAGTTTAGGATCAGTAGGTAGGTAACAATAAGCAGGTTACAAAAGCAGGCTATGCATCAGAATAGGAGCAATCAGTAACAGTAGCAAAATCTAATGCAAGCATGACAGAATGGAATGGGCGATATCGGGATGATCAAAGGGGGGGCTTGCCTGGAAGCTCCGCTGAAAAGAAAGGAGGTTCGTCGTCGACGTAGTCGATCACAGCGGCAGTAGTCTCGGGGTCTACCAGAGAGAAGAGGGGGAAGAAACAGTAAATACAAAGCACACGGATGCAAGACATGACAATAAGCGGTGCTAGGGGTGTTACAACGCAGTACTACGCGATACCGGCGAAGGGGGAAAACATCCGGGAAAGTTTCCCCAGTGTTAGGCATTTCAAACAAATGAACCGGAGGGGGAGGGTTGCATGTTTGCTATGCTAGGGTCATGTACCAGACGAACAGACCGCGTATTTGGATTCGTCTCGTCGTACTGAGCAACTTTCATGTAGAAAACATTTTCATCCGAGTTACAATTTATTTTATATGATTTTTCCAAGTTTAAACAATATTCTGAAATTAATATTAATCTAAAAAGGATTTATTGCAGCACCAAGACGTGAGGGTGATGTCAGCAGGTCAATAGGTTCACTAAGTCAAACCTGGCACATGGGGCCCATCTGTCATTGACTTAGCTAATTAAAGAGGTTAAACTTAACTAATCTAGTTCATTAGGCTAATTAAGTGAGGTTAATTAACTTAATTATTTACCTAATTAATTAATTAACTAATTAATAATTCTTATTTTAAAAATCCTTTTTAAACAGGGGGCCGGGCCCCATGTGTAAGTGGCCCACAAGGGGATTGCGAGTAGCGGGCGGGGGTGTGGGCGCTCGCCCGTATGGCCACGGGCGTGCAGGTGCTGGAGCGCGCCGGAGGCCACGGCGGGGCTCACCAGTCGGCCGTTTCCGTTGATGGAAGTCGGCGCGGCGGGGCGTGGGCTGGGGCCAGTGGCGTCCGGGACACAACTGGCGAGCGGACTGCGCAGGCGCGGAGCCGCTGTGGGGCGGCGCGGGTGCGAAGCCGTTGCGAGGCGGCGCCGGTGAGTGGTGGCCGGACGCGGGCGTGCAGCGGGCGAGGCTCGGCGACGGCGCAAGGGGCCCGGTGGCCAGGGGCGGGGTGCGGCTGCGGGGTCGCGAGATGGGGCCGGGGTGGCCGGTGCGCAGCTACCGGGCAGAGGCTGGCTGCCGACGGGGGCGGACGGCTGCTATGGATGGGACAAGCGGGCGAGGCAGGCCTGGACGCGGTGACTGTCGGCGAGCAGGCGGATGCGGTTGTGGGGGTGCAGCTTTAGGAGCTAAGGGGAGGCGCAGGCGTGGCTGCGGGCGAGGCTGCAGGCGACAGGCGCGGTGGGGCGCCGGTGCGAGCGCGTATGCAAAGGTGGGGCGGCGACAGCGCGCAGGTGCGCCAACGGCAAGAGGTGCAAAGCAGCAGGCGGCTACGGCAGCAGCAAGCAGTAGGCAACACGCAGCAGCGTGCGCGGCATGGGTCAAGCCCGAGCGAGCTTCAGCTGCGACGGCGTGGCCACGGTGGTGCGGAGTTCGCGGAAAAAGGCAGCTACAGTACGTGATTTGTGCACAAGAGGACGGGGGGATGAGAGCTCACGGTGGGGCACACAAAATTCCGGCGATGATTAGTAGCAGCAGAGCAGGGTGTCGAAGCGACGAGGTACAGGCGGCCGTGGGCGTTGACGGAGATGACGAGGCCATTGCACTTGTCGGTGTTCTGGGAACGGGGGTCCCTAGACTTGCCTGCCTGCGGCCTGCGGCGTGGCTCAAAGGGGGCCCCAGCACGGCCCATCTTCACCAACACAAACCCAAGACCCTCTCGAGGGGCCAAGCCTCGCGGGGCGGACGACGCAGAGCTTCCTCAGGCACGGCCTCATCAGGCTGGCTCACGAGGGGGCGGAGAGATCAAGGCGGGGTACCTCACGAGGTGCCCGTGACGCAAGCCATGACGACTCAGGGCGCCAGGCGGGTGCCAGCCCGCGCAGCGTCCTCCTTTCCTCTTTGGTGCAAAGGGGGCAAGCGCAGCCGCGGAGTACCGAGGCATCAGGCAAAGGTTGCCATTTCAGCGCAACAAGACCAAGACCAGGAGGACTACGAGACGAAGGTCACCGTGGAGCCCAAGACGGCGTCACCACCAGAGCTTTGCGCAGGCAAAGACTACTTTTGTCAGGATAGCTGATACTTGCTGTCCCCCTTCAAATTAGCCCGCCATTGTTGGCTCCCTTCCCGCTCGATATTTGGGAAGAGGGCCAGGGCCTCTATAAATAGGACCAGCCACCCACATGGCAAGGGGGTTCGGTCGGTTGGAAGAAGCAGAGAGAGAGAGAGAGAGAAAGGTGACTGAACTCCTCCGAGCAGTTCATCGCCCTAGCCAAGAACAGACCCTTGCGAGGCTGTTCTTCCTTGTATTGTTCATCATCATCAGCCCAAGAGGCAATCCACCACACCACACACTGGAGTAGGGTATTACACCACAACGGTGGCCCAAACCAGTATAAACCCTGTGTCTCTTGTGTTGTTCTTTCCTTAGTTTTAGATTCTAGCATGGCAGAGGGGTGCAGGTAGGTAGGAGGCGAAATCTCCGCGCGCACCCCAGTGTTCGAACCCCAAGGGTCTGCTGGAACCCGAAATCCGACATTTGGTGCGCTAGGTAGGGGTGCGCCAGAATTCGTCTTCCACCGCCCCGTTCTCTTCCGACCATCACGCCCATGTCTGACGCTCGTCGGGCCCGCGCCGAGCGCCGGGCCGCCCTCGCTTCCCGCGTCGCCCAGACGGCCCCTGTCGGCGGGCATCCTCGCCGTTCCCCGTCACCTGTCGTCAACGCCGCCACCGGCCCGGCGGGGGATGAGCAGCAAGCATCGTCCCAGCATCCATCCGTGCGGCAAGACGGCCGCACCGCAACTCCCTCGCTCGCCCCGGCTGGATCTTCGTCCCGCGCGCTTCGCGCGCCCATGGAGGCTCGGGCCGCACTCATCGCGGCAAATGAGCTCCTACGCTACCGTCCCGTCGACGACGTCTACGACGAATGGCTTGACCACGTCACCGAGCTCGTCTGCGCCGCAGGGGGCTCTTCTGCGCCGTCCGTTCCGCTGCACCGCACCCCGCCCCGCGTGGGCGACGAGGCTCCGGCGGCGCCTCGGCCGCCTCCTCCTCAAGAAGACGCTATGGCTCCAAGGCGCGTGGCCCCTGGGCGGAACCCGCTCCGTCAGGCGCCAGCGCGGCAAGAGCAGAGCTGCCAGGAAGTCCCTCGCCCGCAAGAAGCTGCCCGGGCGCTCCCTGCTCTAGCACGTCACGACCACACTCCTTCTCCCGCGTGTCAAGACCCCGCGCTGCTCCCAGCTGCTGCGCGTGGGGACATGCAAGACCAGGCTCTTCGTCACCGAAGGCCTCCCGTGGCCACAGCAGGCTGTCGCGCCTACACCACCGAACTACGCAGCGTCGCGTGGCCCGACAAGTTCAAGCCAGACCTGCCTCCTCGCTACGACGACAAGGCCGACCCTGCGGAGTTCCTCCAGCTCTATGAGCTAGGCATCGAAGCTGCCAACGGAGACGAGAAGGTCATGGCGAACTGGTTTCTCATGGCGCTCAAGGACGGGGCCCGCACCTGGCTCCTGAACCTGGCTCCAGGCACAATCTCCTCCTGGGAGGAGATGCGCACCCGCTTCATCGCCAACTTCCAAGGCACTCGCGACCGGCCACCCGCCGTAAGCGACATGCGCCGCATCAAGCAACAGCCCGAGGAGACCATGCAGAAGTACATCCAGCGCTTCAACAACGCACGCCTCAATATTCCCAAGGTGACTGAGGAGGCCATCATCTCGGCATTCTCCGATGGCGTGCGCGACGTCAAGATGAAGGAGGAGCTGGCAATGCATGAAGACCTGTGCATTTACTTGGAGCTGTTCAACTTGGCAAACAAGTGCGCCAGGGATGAGGAAGGGCGTCTCTCCCTCCTCGAGCTGCCTGCCGCAGACCCAAAAGAGAAGAAGCTCAAGGCCAAGGATGTGAATCACAAGGGGGCTGCCATGCTCGCGGCAGAACCAGACACCAAGCGGGGCAGAGATCAGCCCGAACCTTCCAAGGGCAGCCGGTACTGTGTGTACCACGACCTCCACACCCACAACACCAACGAATGTCAAGAACTCCGAGCAGTGCGAGAAGGAAGGATCGGCCGTCGCCCCGACCGTGACTGGGGCTACGGTCGATGAGGAGGAAGGAACGCAGGATGCTGGGAAGACCGTGGCCCGCGCCAAGGGTGGCGCGACCAACCTCGCGAGGATCGCTGGCAAGACCTGCCTCGCAAGAGAGGATGGAGGGATCAGCCTCGCGAGGGAGACTGGAGGGATCAGCCTCGCGAGGATCGCCCGCAAGGCAACGCAGGCCTCCCACCGCTGCCGCCGCAGCCAAGGAGAAACGAGGACCGCCACCAGGACGAGGAGGCTGGGGGCTTCCAGGAGCCGCGCGCGATCGCCTGCATCTTGGGCGGGGCTCAAGCCCTAGCCTCTCAACGCATCTTCAAGCAGTTCGCCCACGAAGTGAACGCAGTCCTCCCCAGGCTCGAAGCCACGTGCCCTCTGAGGTGGTCGGCGTGCGCCATCACGTTCAGCTCAGCAGATCAGCTCAAGTGTGCGGCTACAGCCGGAGTCCTCCCGATGCTTTGCTCCCCAATCATCAGCAACGTGGTGGTCACCAAGACCCTCATCGATGGCGGGGCAGGGCTCAATGTCCTGTCCGTGGAGACATTCAACAACCTCCATGTGCCCTACAGCCAGCTTCAGCCAACCAAGCCTTTCTCCAGTATCACCGACGGCTCCACGGTCCCGATTGGGCAGGTCCGCCTCCCTGTCACCTTCGGGGCACGCGACAACTACCGCACCGAGCTCATCGACTTTGACGTCGCCCACATTCGCCTACCGTACAACGCCATCCTTGGGTATCCAGCGCTGGCCAAGTTCATGGCCGTAACTCACCACGGCTACAACTTCCTCAAGATGCCAGGAAGCGGCGGAGTCATCATGGTGCCCTGTGAAGAGAAGGACGCGGTGTGTTCCCTGGAACGAGCCTTTCAGGCCGCGTCACTGGAAGACCCGGATCGTGGAAGCAGGAGGCCTCCCGAGACCGCCCCCAAGAAGAAGAAGACATCGTCCGGCCCGACCACTCAGGAGGCAGGCCCCTCTGGGCCCGCGCCTGCCCAGGGGAACCTCCCTCCATCGCATAGGAAAGCGCGCCCGGCGCCCTCCTCAGGCAGGGCTCGGGGGCTCTCCCCTGGAGGGCCACCGACCTAGCTAGGGTCACGAGGGAGGCGCTTGGGCACCACCTGGAGGCGTGTTTTGAAGCACGTTTCCCTCGAGAAGGAGCAAGGCAAGGAGATCCAGACCCTCGGGAGTTTGTCAGCAAGGCCATTCAGGAGCTACAGGAGTCCAGAGTCATGAGAGGCGGTCGTCGCCTACCAGCAGTGCCCCCCCCCCATCCAGGCGATGATGGCGGGCTACGCGTCTGCATCGATGTACCAGGGCTCAACCAAGTCGCCTCCCTGGAGCGCCTCTAGCCCTCACGAGTGGGGCGCTGCGGAGGTCCACCCCACAGCTATGTTCGCATGCCTTACGGCTTGCCGAGCGCGGCTGACATGTACCAGCGCCTCATGAGGGGCATCGCGGAGGCACGAGAGGCCAGGCGTTCCGCAGCCCTGGTAGAGATGGAGATGGCCCGCGAGGAGCCGCCAGCGCCTCCGGAGCCTCTCGAGGCCCCTGGGCCTGGGGGCTCGTGAGGAACGGCTCCCGCAGCCCACCGAGTCTGCCACACCAACACTCCTTCGTCCTCAACATCATCAGGTGACATCTCTCTAGTTTCACTTCCAACTGGGAGCGCCCCCCCAGGGCTGCATTATTCTCAGGCCGCGGGGGTCCATCCCTGCGGCGTGTGTCCCTTTTTATTCTATGTTGTCAGCTTACCTTGTTAGGGCGCCCCTCTGGCCGCATGATCCCCAAGCCGCTCAGGCCAGGCCCAGTGGCATGTATCCCATTTGCATTTATTTCTGATTATGCCTTAAACCCACCATGCATGATTATTCGATGCCGGTCGACGGCACCTCTTCTTCTCCATGCCGACCACTTGCACGTTAAAGGGGGGGTACCTGAGCATCGCGACTTAGGGCACTTACTGGCTCTCCAGCCCTCACCCTCTGGCCTTGTCCATGGCATCGCGACCTGGCATACCAGCGACGGCTGAGACCAGCTCGAGGGCCGGGACCCGAGGACGTAGAGTGCCGACATCTAACCAAACTTGCAGGGACACATCACAAGATAAGGCCCAGTGCCAGGCGCAACCCGCCTAGAGGTAGGGCCCCGTGAGTCCCGCGATGGCTCACGGGTGCCCAGATACACCTCGCCAGGCCCTACCGTGCCAGCCATGTGTCAGGGCGGGGCTATACACGCCCCGGGGGCTCCTCCCGGAGGGGGGACCCTCCCACGTACCAGTGGAAGCACCATGCTCCGCGCTGGCTGACGACACTGCCGAGGAGCAGCTATGCCCATACACATACGGTAGCTCTATGCTCCGCGCTGGTGATAAACAACTGAGGATGGCCCCCGGGCCGCATCAACCTTAGGGAGCCCAGAGCTCAGTGTCTAGCCTCATCGTAACGCCTCCCCTCAAGAGTGCCGCGCGAGGGGGCTGGGCACGGGGGCTGCGCCTAGGTCACACCCAGATGCACGCCGCCCAGCCAGGTCCCCTCGGGCCTGGTTCGTCGCGCATCTCTCCCCGAGCGGAGCCAAGGTACGAAGGCCGTTTGAGCGTCAAGGGGGACTCCTGAGCATCGTGACTCAGGAGCCTAACTGGTCACGTAGCCCCTCACTCCGTGGCCCCGTCCTGGTTTCCGGTCGGGACCATCACTGGGTGAGGCACGCGCGTGGCCGGGCTCTGCAGACATAGAACGGTAGATCCACCCACATCACACCTCCCTACTTGTTGTTCGTGCGCCAAGGGGGACTCCTGAGCATCGCGACTCAGGAGTCTAACTTGTCACGTAGCCCCTCACTCCTTGGTCCCGTCCTGGTTTCCGGTCGGGACTATTGCTGGGTGAGGTACGCGCGGGCTCTGTCGGCGTAGAACATAAGCAAGTAGGAAGGAAAAGCGCAAAGTTCAAGGAATTCAAAAGCAAATATTACAGTCCACACTGTTATCTCGATGCCCAACGCAAGTTTAAACGCCTCCCCGAGGCATGATACATGTGCAGGAACTAAGAGCAGGATAGGAGCCGCGACGGAGTCACTTATCGGCGGTGGAGCAGCACAGATCGGGTTCGCCTCACGGAGCAGCGGGGTCGGCAGCGCCTTGCTCCGGCTTGGTGCTGAAGGCCCGAAACTTCCCCAGCAGAGCCTCCGCGCGACCCTTCACGGCCTCGGCAGCGGCAGCAGCACGCTCACCACTCACTGGCTCCAGCAGGCCGTCGAGGTCGACACCAGGATCGCGAAGGTAGATGTGGGTGAGGACCCGCGTCAGTGCTGCAGAAGACAGGACACGCGCCTCGGCCTCGGCCGTGGGGCCAAGGCCAAGGGCGGCATCTTCAAGAGCGTGAACCAGGAAGGGAAGCAGCTTGGCGGGGCCATCCTCGGGGCCAGCCAGTGGGCTCTCCAGGCCGCTGTCGTAAAGCATCCTTAGTGAGGAACGAGCCCTCGCCTCCATCTCCATGAAGGCCACGCGGTCCTCGGCAAGAACCAGGTCCTCGTCGTCCAGCTTGGCCTTCCTCGCCCCCAACTCCTGCTCCAGTGCGCCTAGGTGGTCGTGGCGCTTCTTGAGCTTGGCCTCCCGGCCCTCGACGGCCGCCTTGAGAGCCTTCACGCCTTCTTCCTGCTCTTGGCGAAGGCAGACCTCTTTTGTGAGCTGATCCCGCACGCCTTGCAGCTCGTCCTCCAGTGCCTTGTAGCGACCATGGACATCGACCACCTCCCCCAGGGTTGCATCACGAGCAGCCTTCGCCTCCAGGACGGCCTGCTTCTCCTCGTCGCATGCCGTGAGGCCTAGACCAGCACCGCCCGAATCGAGGCATCGGAGCGAACCCATCCTGAAGCCAGCTCCAAGCGCCCGGCCACCAAGCGGGGGTCGGCGCCAAGAAGATCCTGACGCAGTCGGTCCAGCTCAGCAACAGCACGATCCAGAACGGCAGAAAGAGTCGGAGAGACAGCGGCCGGTGGAGTAGAAGGAGAAGGCGGCAGCGCAGCCGCGGCATCCTGAGGCGGAGTCTGCCGCGCCCCGACAGCTGTAGTGGCGGCGGCAGGCAAGAGCACCTCGGGAGCCACTTGGGCCGTGGGGGCTGAGCTCGCCCCAGCCGGCTCAGCCAGGCCTCGCGAGGACGACCGGGCAGGAGAAGCCTGTGTGTCGCGGTCACCCTCCTTCGCGGGCAGAAGCGCCACCACGGATGGAACCTCGGGAGCCCCCTTCGGCTTCTTTGCTGCGGGCGCCAGCCTATCCAAAAGAATGCAGACGTCAAGCCGCAGAAGCAGAGCAAGAGATAAAGACAAGAATCGAACACTTACGGGTCGTCGCCAGCGAGCTCGAGCGGCCTCCGGCCAAATTTGAAGCCTGAAAGCCGGCTGGAAGGGTCAACCTCGGGAAGCTTGGAGGCGGAAGGTGCGTCTGCGGTTCGCCCCAGGGCCGGGGGAGACCCGCGGGAGATCAGCCCGGTCCTGTCCTTCTTCGGGATTGGGGGCGAGCTCCCTCCGTCCTGCTCGTCGTTGTCCTCGTCGTTGTCCTCGTCGTCGTCTTCGTCGTCATCCTCATCGTCATCGCTCGGAGAGAGGCGGAGAACGCGGGACCTGCGCCGAGGGAGGGGAGCCCTCGACTCTCCATCAGTCGCCTCAGAGTCAGGCCCTTTCCCCCGCTCCCCTCCTTCCTCCTCTTCACTGGAGTCGCCGTAGGGCACGTCCACCGGTCCCTCGGGAGCTTTTAGGGGCACGGGCCCCTCGCTGTTGAAGATGGGCATGGACTTCACCACCCGCTCCCAGTCGTCGCAGGGGAACAAGGGCGTAGGAGTGCCCTCCAACCTCTCCATATTGCCCCCGACCAGAGATTGGAGAACCGCAGCCAGGTCTCCATCGACCAAGGCCGCGGGGCTCGGACGGGGCCTCCACATTGGAAGTGAGTACTGCCGAAGCGGAGCCAGCTGGTGCTCCAGGAACTCCCTCAGCAGCGACACGCCGGTCAGCTTTGCCGCCGCCATGTCGGTCGGCCTCAGATCCGCGTCCATCTTCTCCAACACCATCTTCGCGCGGGGATCCACGAGCTCCGCTCGACCCCAGTCACTGGAGCTCGTGGGCTGCTCCGTGGGCAAGATCAGCCGAGGGTGGGTGCGCCCAGCATCCACCAAGATCCACTTGCTCCTGAAGCCCTCAATCCTTTTCCCAGGATTCGAGATGGCAATGGCGCCACCGTACGCGATGAAGCTCGCGCACACAGAAGCAGGACCGCGAGAGGTCCGGAGGTAGAAGTAGTGGCGCAGCAAGGCCACTGAGGGCTGCACCCCAACGTGGGCCTCGCAATAATAAGCAAAGATTGCCAGGAGAAGGACGGAGTTGGGATGGAGATGCAGGGCCTGTAGCTTGTAATGGCGGAGGACAAAGAAGAAGAACTCGGAGAAGGGAGGCACCAGGCCAGCAACAATGGCACTTACGAAGAGCGGATATAAGGTGCTCCTTTGACCCTCAGGGGTGGCGGATCCGGCCTTGAACACCTTCGCCCCGTCGATGCCCCACGCTGTCGCCATCCGGCGCAACCGGCAAGGCTCGCCTCCGACACGTTCGGCGAGTCCAGGGCAGACGAGTACCAAGCTGCGGCCGGGGGCTGACGAGGTGCCATGGCTCCCTAGGTCGCACGGTCAGAGCAGATCTGGAAATTTCGGAGGAAGGAAGGAGAGGCACAAGAAAGGGGATCTGAGCAGCAACCGAGGAAAGCAAGAAGCAGGGCCTAGGCGGATGCCACTCCTTTATCAACTCGCACGGTTGCTAAGGCTCCCACGTCCAGTCAACCGCCACGCGGCGCCCAAGGCCGCAGGTTGTTAGGGCCTGCGGCGCTTCGCTCTTGCCCTTCCGCCTCCCTGCACGGCCAAGTCCGGGCGCGCCTTGGGCCCGGGGGCTACTGTCGGCATTCTGGGAACGGGGGTCCCCAGACTTGCCTGCCTACGGCCTGCGGCGTGGCTCAAAGGGGGGCCCAGCACGGCCCATCTTCACCAACACAAACCCAAGACCCTCACGAGGGGCCAAGCCTCGCGGGGCGGACGACGCGGAGCTTCCTCAGGCACGGCCTCGTCAGGCTGGCTCACGAGGGGGCGGAGAGATCAAGGCGGGGTACCTCACGAGGTGCCCGTGACGCAAGCCATGACGACTCAGGGCGCGAGGTGGGCGCCAGCCTGCGCAGCGTCCTCCTTTCCTCTTTGGTGCAAAGGGGGCAAGCGCAGCCGCGGAGTACCGAGGCATCAGGCAAATGTTGCCATTTCAGTGCAATGAGACCAAGACCAGGAGGACTACGAGATGGAGGTCACTGTGGAGCCCAAGACGGCGTCACCACCAGAGCTTTGCGCAGGCGAAGACTACTTTTGTCAGGATAGCTGATACTTATTGTCCCCCTTCAAATTAGCCCGCCATTGTTGGCTCCCTTCCCGCTCGATATTTGGGAAGAGGACCAGGGCCTCTATAAATAGGACTAGCCACCCACATGGCAAGGGGGTTCGATCGGTTAGAAGAAGCAGAGAGAGAGAGAGAGAAAGGTGATTGAACTCCTCCGAGCAGTTCATCGCCCTAGCCAAGAACAGACCCTCGTGAGGCTGTTCTTCCTTGTATTGTTCATCATCATCAGCCCAAGAGGCAATCCACCACACCACACACTGGAGTAGGGTATTACACCACAACGGTGGCCCGAACCAGTATAAACCCTGTGTCTCTTGTGTTGTTCTTTCCTTAGTTTTAGATCCTAGCATGGCGGAGGGGTGCAGGTAGGTAGGAGGCGAAATCTCCGCGCGCACCCCAGTGTTCGAACCCCAAGGGTCTGGCGGAACCCGAAATCCGACAGCACTGCTCCCCGAGACGAAGCAGAGTACCAGCTCGATGGAGACCAGGGAAGCGGAGGTTGTGGACACGAGCTATGGGGCGAGAAAACGCCGGTGGCCGCGGGATCTTGAGTGCACGATGACGGCGGGGCGCGGCCGCGGTGGATCTGGGGCAGGGGAAGAGGAGAGGAGAGCAGACGAGCGAGAAAGAAAGGGTTGGATATTTTAGGGGCCATGGTGGCCTCCTTATATCCTCCCGCGGCGTTGTAGCAGCATGGCCGGTGAGGTGGCTCGGCGGCAACGGGCGGCGCGGGCGTCGGTCAGCTGAACAGGGAAGGGGAAGACGACAACGGAGGAGCTGGGCCAAATCAGGTGGGCCGGCGCAGGAGGTTAGCCCCGAGAGGGGTTGGGGCCTTTCTTTTCTTTTGCTTTAGCCTTTTTCCTTTTTATTTTTTTAATAAAATTGTTAGTGTTTCCTATTTAGTTTAGATAGTAATTGATTTTTGTCGGAGCTCAAACTGTGCACAAAAATGTTATTCAATATTCTAGGGCTGCACATAAGTTTTTGAGGCATTTGCAAAGGTTGAGAAGATTTGCTTAATTGAAAAGGCCAATTTAAATGCCTTTGGACCACTTATTTAATTCCTAGGAATTTATTTTTGAGTCAATTTAAGTTGGAATCAACTTGACAATGGTCAGGAGAATTTATAGAATATTGTGAACATTTTAGTTTGAACGTTTGAAAACTATTGCTGTTTGACTTGATTTTGAATTGGAATGGGATTGAAGCAACGCGAGTTTATCAACATTAATCATGGTGACGTTCCTTCATTAGTAGAGGGTTATTGTAGCTTAATTATCCAGGCATCACAATTCTCCTCCACTACAACAAATCTCGTCCCGAGATTTAAGGGGTGGAGTAAGGGGGAAAGACTCGGGAAGGACGGAGCTCAACACAAGATAGGTACATGGGGGTATCTCAGTGAACGTCGCATAGAGGCATCTCTCGAGTTCAAATCTAAGAAAGTCATCGAGAGCAAGGTAAGAAGGTGCAATAAGAAGCTTCAACCGGGTAGGCAATCGTTCGTTACCTGAAACAGAGCAATGGGAATAAGTATGGTGTCTGATACCAGAACAGATCACAAGGAAGGTGGCTCGTGAATTACATATGAAGCCAAGCATGAGGAACCATTTTGGAAAACATGGATGTACATGAGAGTCAGGTTCCGATCATGTGGAACTGTGGGTTATGGGCTCACCATGTGGGTTAACAGCAGGAAGGCGCTAATCAATTTGCACGGGCATGATAGCAAGGCAGGTCAGAGTATCGCATGTCAGTTATGTCGGCAACAATGTCGGTACCCAGGGCGAGGGACGAAGAGAACCATTTTCCTACTCGTTAAGACGAGGCAGACCAATAGGCAAAGTTCTCGTCCATCGGTGGCTACCGAAATGTCAACAACAATAGTAACAAGGTCTTACTAACAGAGTCTATACACCGAGGTGTTTACATAAGCAGGGAATTATCACTGCTCAAATATGTTAGGTTACAACAAAGGTTAAACAAAACAATGGAAAGGAAAGTGTAGACTCGAATCAGTTATCGGTGTTCTCGGGTGTCTAAGACCTCAGAACCCGTCGAAAATTAGAATTAGCGATAAATAATAGTTGATGAAGAACTCATAAGAAGTTACGTAGTTCCGTGATATCCTCGAGATACCAGAGGGTAATACTCGAAGGTAGAAAAGGATAGATGTTTGACAGGTGAAAAGATCTGTAGAAGACAAGTATTTTAACTTGTCCGAGAAATGGAATCAAAGGAGAGCAATCATGGTCTGAACCACAGTTGCAAAGGACCAAACATATATACAAGATGAACTTGTCACAAGGGGACTATTATCATTACAAGAAGCTTCCATGATAAGTTCCACATCGGGTCCATGGGCATGAACACAAAGGTTCAAGGTCGACTCCCACTTCTCTAATGCACAACTTTCCATTCACTTCTCGCATCCGAAGAAGTTGTAGCATTGAAATTTTACCTGACGAAAGGCCAGTAGAGTATAACCCGCATAACTTTCGAGTTCACACGGACTTAGGGAAGCCACGGGTTCAACCCATCGGGGCATATTAGGAACATATACCACAAAACTTCATGAGTAAAAACTCAAGCCCGGAAGGAAAGTATGATTGAAAAGAGCGGGGGATACAATTTACCAAAGGCATTATGTATCCGAGGAAAGGCTCACAAGGTTACTGAATATGAAGGAAGCTGTCGTATAAAACTCAACAAAGTATCTGGTGGTTCACAAGCGATTTGATGTGAGCATTGGTACTCAACCAGAAGAAGAAAGAATGCAAGGATATCTGATTATAGAAACAACTGACTAATTCAAAGCTCGAATGCAAAGGGAATTATGATATCTAAAACGGGGGATCAGAAGCAGAGGCTCTGATCAAAGACAATTATGTAGAAGACATAGATCGACAATCAATCAAGGTTTGACTTGTTGAACGCTAGCTCATGTCCGGGGTGACATCTGAGCAGAAGGGAGAATTCTAGTTGTGATTGATGATTGCAAGCATTCACGAACATATCGAATCAAATGTTCAAAATGACGATGACAAAGGATGCTAATGAGTATTGCTAGACATATGGAAGTAACCATAATGCAAGCAAATAAGTATTAGAAGAGCAATAGTTGGAGAGGATTATTGGAAGATCGGATAGTACTTCAAAGTATCTTGTGAATCACTTCATCAACTAGGAATGAACAAATCCTCGAAAAGTGTGAGGAATTATTCATAGGGGTATTCATGCGGCAAGGAACTGCAGGGTAGTAAGCATAAAGGATTCTCGGAACATCAGAGAGTATTTCAGGACACCTTGTAACAACAAGAGCAACTAGGGATGGTGATATGAACGACAATGTAGGTAGTTACCCATAAGGATTTATCGGTGGTAGGGATCGCCACAACGAAGGGTACAAGGGTCTCGGAAAAACATCGGAGAGTATCTTCAGAATCTTCTGGTGCACCAAGCAAACATCTGGAGTGAGGGGCTCTCCGGGAGAAAGTATTTACGAGAACCTAGAGTTAGAGCTAGCAAAATCATTTAACCCGAATAGAAGAGAGATCATATTCCCAGAGTATAGGCGAGGAATAAAAGATCCTAATACCACCCAATGGCGACGTGGGCCCGTAAGCCACACAGCCATGTTAGTAAAATAGTTTTTCATAGACTAGACTCAACTTCGGCCAAGGAGTTGGAAAGGGGGGTTCCTACAGGCAGTCGGCTCTAATACCAACTTGTGACGCCCCCGATTCAATCGTACACTAATCATACATGCAAATGTGTACGATCAAGATCAGGGACTCACGGGAAGATATCACAACACAACTCTAAACACAAATTAAAATAATACAAGCTTTATATTACAAGCCAGGGGCCTCAAGGGCTCGAATACATAGCTCGGTACACAAGAGTCAGCGAAAGCAACAATATTTGAGTACAAACATAAGTTAAACAAGGGATGCCTTAAGAAGGCTAGCACAAAAGCAAAAATGATCGAAGAGGCAAGGCCTCCTGCCTAGGACCTCCTAACTACTCCTAGTCGTCGATGATCTCTACGTAGCAGCAAGAACCATCGGGAAGTAGTAGACATCGGCGGTGGCATATGGCTCCTGGGATCCACCATCTGGTTGCAACAACCGGAAAGAAGATAGAAGGGGGAAAAGGGGGGTAGCAAAGCAACCGTGAGTACTCATCCAAAGTACTCGCAACCATCAGATCTATACTAAATATGCATTGGTATCAAATGGAAGGGTTGTATCTGTGGATTGAACTGCAGAATGCCAGAATAGAGGGGAATGCCTAGATTATCGAAGACTAGCATCTTCAAGCAGCTCCAAGCATCTTGCAACATGTAGAAGAGTAAAGAATAGCAATTTATATTTATCAAACATGTTGTAGTAATAACGCCCAGAGATCCTTCCTCGACTCCCTGCGATAAAGCAATCTCGGAGCCACATATCCATCACATGTCTCAAGTATCCATTTCTAGTTATATAAGATCAGGATACAAGTCTGAACGTCCATTACCATGGACATGGTATTCGAATATATATCTTCCCTGCAGGGGTGCACCACGTTACCCAACATGCTCAATCACTCTGGCCGGACACACTTTTCTGGTTCAATGCCCGGCCTCGGAAGATCAACACGTCGCAGCCCTACCTAGGCTCAGCAGGGAGGTCCCCACTGGTCTACATCCTAAGTGCCCGGGGTCTTGGGCCCATTGCCCGTTGCACTCCGGGTCGTTGCGTGCAGGGTGAATACCAATGCCACCTCGGATGGTCGACGTGATCCGACCGTGCCGCCATGCTGAACTGGACGTCTGACAAAGCTTTGACTGATACTGCAACGTCAAGGCCCATAACTATTCTCGCGTGGTGGCTAGTGTGTAAAGGCGAGAGGCCAACTCAGAACAAATGCCCAAACCTGTTAGTGCATTGGGGGCTCGCGGAGACGAGCAGAGACTCACAATAATGTGACCCCGTTGCCCCATCTCATGTACTTATGGCAAGGGCCCAGACTGCCCGACCGTGCCACGTAGAAAACTCAAGGGTGCTCAACGGGCCCGCCCGACTTTCACATCAACTCGCGGGTACCCCTCAGGGCCGACCCGACTTCAACAATGGTCTCAAGTAAAGTCAAGGTAACCATGTGTCCAAACATCAAGGGGAAAGCCCGAGGAATCACCCTCGGTGAATTCCACTCGATGTAATCATCAAGGTGAACATAAGAGAAACCACCCTCGAGGTTCACACTTGACGGGTTGCACGACCGAGACGTATCGGGAGTGGTGAAGGAGGAACCACCCTCATTGATGACGACCGAATAGCTACACTACAGAGTTTCCATCATCAGTGCATATGAGGTTCCACCCTCGGCACTCGATGGTAACTCTGTAGAGTCGAGTAACAAAAGGGGCGTGATTTGATGGGAGGTGTTGGGTCTGGTCGTCGATCACGTTGATCGAGCCGTCGATGATGAAGTAGGGGTAACAAGGACAAGGTGGGGGTCACTGATGGATCACTAACCAACCTATACTAAGAAGTTTAGGATAAGTAGGTAGGTAACAATAAGCAGGTTACAAAAGCAGGCTATGCATCAGAATAGGAGCAATCAATAACAGTAGCAAGATCTAATGCAAGCATGAGAGAATGGAATGGGCGATATTGGGATGATCAAGGGGGGCTTGCCTGGAAGCTCCGCTGAAAAGAAAGGAGGGTCGTCATCGGCGTAGTCGATCACAGCGGCAACGGTCTCGGGGTCTACCAGATAGAAGAGGGGGAAGAAACAGTAAATACGAAGCACACAGATGCAAGACATGACAATAAGCGGTGCTAGGGGTGTTATAACGCAGTACTAGGCGATACCGACGAAGGGGGAAAACATCTAGGAAAGTTTCCCCAGTGTTAGGAATTTCGGACAGACGAACCGAAGGGGGGTGGCATGTTTGTTATGCTAGGGGCATGTACCAGACGAACAGACCACGTATTCGGATTCGTCTCGTCGTTCTGAGCAACTTTCATGTAGAAAACATTTGCATCCGAGTTACGATTTATTTTCTATGATTTTCCAAGTTTAAACAATATTCTGAAATTAATATTAGTCTAAAAAGGAATTATTGCAACAACAAGACGTCAGGGTGACATCAACAGGTTAACAGGTTGACTAAGTCAAACTCGGCACATGGGGCCCATCTGTCATTGACTTAGCTAATTAAACATGTTAAACTTAACTAATCTAGTTCATTAGGCTAATTAAGCGAGGTTAATTAACTTAATTAATTACCTAATTAATTAATTAACTAATTAATCATTTTTATTTTTATTTTAAAAATCCTTTTTTAATAGGGGGCCGGGTCCCACGTGTAAGTGGCCCACAGGGGGGTTGCGGGTAGCGGGCGGGGGTGTGGGCGCCCGCCCGTATGGCCACGGGCGTGCGGGCGCTGGAGCGCGCCGGCTGCCACGGCGGGGCTCACCAACGGTGTCCGGGACGCAGCCGGCGAGCGGACTGCGCGGGCGCGGAGCCGCTGTGGGGCGGCACGGGTGCGAAGCCGCTGCGAGGCGGCGTCGACGAGTGGTGGCCGGACGCGGGCCCGCAGTAGGCGAGGCTCGGTGGCCGCGCAAGGGTGCCGGTGGCCAGGGGCGGGGTGCGGTTGCGGGGTCACGAGACGGGGCCGGGGTGGCCGGCGCGCGACTACCGGGCAAAGGCGGGCGCTGCCGACGGGGGCGGACGCGGTTTTGGGGGTGCAATAGAAGGAGCTAGGGGGGCGGGCGTGGCTGCGGGTGAGGCTGCACGCGACGAGCGCGGTGGGGCGCCGGTGCGGGCGCGTAGGCAAAGGTGGGGCGGCGACGACGCCCAGGCGTGGCAGTGGCAAGCGGTGCGAAGCAGCGGGCAGCTGCGGCAGCAGCAAGTAGTAGGCAGCATGCAGCAGCGCGCGTCATCGGTCAAGCCCGGGCGAGCTTCGGCTGCAACGGCGTAGCCACGGTGGTGCGGAGTTCGCGGGAAAAGGCAGCTACAGCGCGTGATTTGAGCAAAAGAGGACGGGGGGATGAGAGATCACAGTGGAGCACACGAAAGGCCGGGGACAGATTAGTAGCATCAGAGCAGGGGGTCGAAGCGACGAGGTTCAGGCGGCCGCGGGCGTTGACAAAGAAGACGAGGTCGTTGCACTGCTCCCCGAGACAAATCAGAGAACCAGCACAATGGCGACGAGGGAGGCGGAGCTCGTGGACACGAGCTGTGGGGCGAGAAAATGTCGGTGGCCGCGGGATCTTGAGTGCACGATGACGGTGGGGCGCGATCGCGGTGGATCTGGGGCAGGAGGAGAGGAGAGGAGAGCAGACGAGCGAGATAGAGAGGGTGGGATATTTTGGGGGGCCATGGAGGCCTCCTTATCTCCTCCCGTGGCATTGTAGCAACGTGGCCGGCGAGGTGGCTCGACGGCAACGTGCGGCGCAGGCGTCGGTCGGCTGAACAGGGAAGGGGAAGACAACAGCGGAGGAGCTGGGCGAAATTAGATGGGCCGGCGTAGGAGGTTAGGCCCGAGAGGGGTTGGGGCCTTTCTTTTCTTTTGCTTTAGCCTTTTTGCCTTTTTATTTTTTTAATAAAATTGTTAGTGTTTCCTATTTAGTTTAGAGAGTAATTGATTTTTGTCGCAGCTCAAACTGTGCACAAAAATGTTATGCAATATTCTAGTGCTGCACAAAAGTTTTTGAGGCATTTGCAAAGGTTGAGAAGATTTGCTTAATTGAAAAGGCCAATTTAAATGCCTTTGGACCACTTATTGAATTCCTAGGAATTTATTTGTGAGTCAATTTAAGTTGGAATCTACTTGATAATGGCCAGGAGAATTTATAGAATATTGTGAACATTTTAGTTTGAACGTTTGAAAACTATTGTCGTTTGACTTGATTTTGAATTTTGAATTTGAACGGGATTGAAGCAACATGAGTTTATCAGCAGTAATCATGGTGACGTGCCTTCTTTAGTAGAGGGTTACTATAGCTTAATTATCCGGGTGTCACAGGTGGTGGACTCTGCGTAGCTCCAACAATGGCGACGATGTGGAGGATGGCAGGAGGAGCGGCGTTGTATCTACCGCGTCGATGATGACGACTATTGGTGGCATGGTGCAGCTGCATATTGATGACGGATGCGGCTGGGTGGACGAGTGCAGGGCGGTGGATCTGTCTGGCGCCATGGTGGCATCGACGACAGCGAGACCGGGCAAGGTTGATGCAGCAGTACAACATTGAAGATGGATTGGTGGCAGATGGTTGCGGCGGCCTCATACTCGGCAGGCGTCCTGGTTGAGGAGTGCACCGGACTGGTGGGTGCCCCATACCCGGCCGGCATCCGGGTTGGGACCTCCGGTCTTAGATGTTAGGTTTGGATGCGAGGTATGTTTGGTATTAGGCCCAGACTATTAGCACATATGTTGCCTAGATGGTGGCTTTAGTCTTATTGTTGTATGACTTTGTACGGTCTTGTGTGAACAATTAATAAAGTGGCTTCATGCATCGTCCATATGAAGAGGCCGGGGGACCTCCTCCTTTTCAAAAGAAAGCAAAGACTCAAATCATACAAGACGCTCCAAGCAAAACACATATCATGTGGTGAATAAAAATATAGCCTCAAGTAAAGTTACTGATAGACGAAGACGAAAGAGGGGATACCTTCCGGGGCATCCCCAAGCTTAGGCTTTTGGTTGTCCTTGAATTTTACCTTGGGGTGCCTTGGGCATCCCCAAGCTTAGGCTCTCGCCACTCCTTGTTCCAAAATCCATCAAAATTTACCCAAAAACTTGAAAACTTCACAACACAAAACTCAACAGAAAATCTCGTGAGCTCCGTTAGTATAAGAAAATAAACCACCACTTTAAGGTATTGTATTAACTTATTCTTTATTTATATTGGTGTTAAACCTACTGTATTCCAACTTCTCTATGGTTCATACCCCCCGATACTAGCCATAGATGCATCAAAATAAGCAAACAACACACGAAAAACAGAACCTGTCAAAAACAGAACAGTCTGTAGCAATCTGACTACTTCGAATACTTTGGGAACTCCAAAAATTCTGAAAAATTAGGACAACCAGGAAAATTTGTATATTGATCTACTGCAGTTGGAGTTGGTATTTTATCGCTCTCTGGTAAAAAATTAAAATTATTTTCGTGAGTGTATACTTTCTGTTTTTATCAGCAAGATCAAACAACAATCACCCCAGAAGATCCTAAAGGCTTTACTTGGCACAAACACTAATTAAAACATAAAAAACACAATCATAACAGAGGCTAGATAAATTATTTATTACTAAACATGAATAAAAAGCAAAGAACAAAAATAAAATTGGGTTGCCTCCCAACAAGCGCTATCGTTTAACGCCCCTAGCTAGGCATAAAAACAAGAATAGATCTAGGTATTGCCATATTCTCCCTTTTGGTGATAAAGAGATTATTTCTTATTGAAATCACTTATCTTTCTATTTTGTGAGAGTACGTGGCCATTAATGGTAGAATAAAGATTAAGCACACTATGAAAATTTGCATCTAAGCTAGTTTTCGTCTCTTTGATAATTTCATTCTGATAGAAACACAAAAGAGAGGTAGATTCAACCTTTTCACTCATGGGGTGCCCGAATATAGATTTCATCTTTTCATAGGTATCGATGGCATCCCCCTCAAGAAAACCTTATTCAAAAATAGAATCTAAAACTTGCTTGAAAGAAGAAGGTAAGCCAACATAGAAACTTTTTAAGTAGATCTCAATTTGATATTGGGGCACATAGCTGGCTCGGATCCTTAATAGCCTATCCCAAGCATCTTTCAAAGATTCATCAAGGAAATAACAAAACATTCTGGGATCATCTTCATCAAAATTATTCAAGCTCTCATTGATAATCCCGGTAGGTCTTTCCATAGCATCATTATTTGTGAGCTTAGAAAGGATAGAGGGACTATCCAAAGTATTAAAACCCAAGAGAAAACCCCTAGCCCCTTTTGGTTCAGCCATGGCGAAAGAAAAGCAAAGGTTTTCAAAAATTGTTTTAGAAGTGGGCGAGAGGAAAACGAGAGGCAAATGGCAAATAATGTAATGCGAGGGAGAAGAGTTTATGATGGGTACTTGGTATGCCTTGACTTGGCGTAGATCTCCCCGGCAACGGTGCTAGAAATCCTTCTTGCTACCTCTTGAGCATGCATTGGTTTTCCCTTGAAGAGGAAAGGGTGATGCAGCAAAGTAGTGTAAGTATTTCCCTCAGTTTTTGAGAACCAAGGTATCAATCCAGTAGGAGACAATGCACAAGTCACCTAGTACCTGCACAAACAATCAAGAACCTCGCAACCAACGCGATAAAGGGGTTGTCAATCCCTTCACGGTCACTTACGAAAGTGAGATCTAATAGAGATAGTAAGATAAATATTTTTTGGTATTTTTTGTATAGATTGGAAAGTAAAGATTGCAAAATAGTAAACGAGATGTGATAATAAAAGAGATGCAATATAATAAGAAAGAGACCCGGGGGCCATAGGTTTCACTAGTGGTTTCTCTCATGATAGCATGTATTATGGTGGGTGAACAAATTACTACCGAGCAAATGATAGAAAAGTGCATAGTTATGAAGACATCTAAGGCAATGATCATGGATATAGGCATCACGTCCGTGTCAAGTAGACCGAAACGATTCTGCATGTACTACTATTACTCCACACATCGACCGCTATCTAGCATGCATCCATGATGTAGAGGGATAAACTCAAGCAATATGACATAAACCCCATATTTTTATCCTCGATGGCAACAATACAATACGTGCCTTGCTGCCCCTACTGTCACTAGGAAATGACACCGCAAGATTGAACCCAAAGCTAAGCACTTCTCCCATTGCAAGAAAGATTAATCTAGCAGGCCAAACTAAACCGACAATTCGAAGAGACTTGCAAAGATATCAAATCATGCATATAA
The DNA here is from genome assembly GCF_002162155.2 of Triticum dicoccoides. Taxonomy (NCBI): domain Eukaryota; kingdom Viridiplantae; phylum Streptophyta; class Magnoliopsida; order Poales; family Poaceae; genus Triticum; species Triticum dicoccoides. The sequence goes on from NC_041382.1 coordinate 169,728,073, forward strand.
GAATTCAGAGAAGAACCAAATAATATTCATAGATAATCAAGTTCATAAACCCACAATTCATCGGATCTCGGCAAACATGCCTCAAAAGAGTATTACATCTAATAGATCTCCAAGAACATCGAGGAGAACTTTGTATTGAAGATCAAAGAGAGATAACAAGGCATATAGCTAATAACTATGGACCCGAAGGTCTATGGTAAACTACTCACGCTTCATCGGAGAGGCTATGGTGTTGATATAGAAGCCCTCTGTGATCGATTCCCCCTCCGGCAGATCGCCGGAGAAGGCCCCAAGATGGGATCTCACGGTACAGAAGGTTGTGGCGGTGGAAAAGTGGTTTCGTGGCTCTCCCTGGTGTTTCTAGGGCATAAGGGTATATATAGGCGAAAGAAGTACGTCGGTGGAGCTCCGTGGGGCCCACGAGGGTGGGGGCGCACCTACCCCCCGGGCACGCCCTCCTGCCTCGTGGCCACCTCACGGAGTTCCAGAATTCAACTCCAAGTCTTCTAGTTGCTTTTGGTCCAAGAAAGATCATCGCGAAGGTTTCATTCCATTTGGAATCTGTTTGGTATTCCTTTTCTGCCAAACATTGAAATAGGCAAAAAAACAAAAACTGGCACTGGGCCTCCGGTTAATAGGTTAGTCCCAAAAATAATACTCCCTCCGTTCCTAAATATATGTCTTTTTAGAGATTTCAGTATAAACTACATACGGATGTATATAGACATATTTTAGAGTGTAGGTTCACTCATTTTGCTTCGTATGTAGTCCATATTGAAATCTCAAAAAAGACTTACATTTAGGAATGGAGGGAGTATAAAAGAGCATACTAAAGCCCATTAAACATCCAAAATAGATAATATAATAGCATGGAACAATAAAAAATTATAGATACATTGGAGACGTATCAGCAGCCGACGCGCGTCCGTATCCAGGGCATGGCAAAGCAGTGGGTGACGCCTTCTTGGTGGGTGGCGCGGTCAGGTGTGGTGTTGGCAACACGTTGGCGTTGTACTGGTGGTGGTGTGGTGTCATGCTTTTGCTTGACTCCGGCAGTCTATGGCAGTGGTTGGTGGCGGCGGGAGGGCGCGGTGCTTGTTGCACTTTGGTGTTCTCGTCTCCTTGGTGTTCTGGTGGCTTGACCGACGTACTCTTTGATTCGGTAGTCATAGTCTGCCGTTGCTTGTGGTCTATGCCGTCAACTGTTGGGCTCCTTCCGCAGGGCTCGTTGAGGTGGAGGGGCGAAGGGCTCTATGTGAAGGCCTTGCTTCTACTACTTCTTGAGCTTGCGTTGGTTTTTCCCTTGAAGAGGAAAGGGTGATGCAGCAAAGTAGAGATAAGTATTTCCCTCAGTTTGAGAACCAATGTATCAATCCAGTAGGAGACAATGCACAAGTCACCGAATAGCTGCACAAACAACCAAACAATTTGCACGCGATAAAGGGGTTGTCAATCCCTTCATGGTTACTTGCAAAAGTGAGATCTGATAGAGATAAATAAACGGTAAAGTAAATATTTTTGGTTTATAGATCAGAAAGTAAAAGATTGCAAAATAGTAGATCGGAAACTTATATGATGAAAAATAGACCCAGGGGCCATAGGTTTCACTAGAGGCTTCTCTCAAGATAGAAAATAATAAGGTGGGTGAACAAATTACTGTCGAACAATTGAAAGAAAAGCGCAGAATTATGACGATATCTAAGGCAATGATCATGAATATAGGCATCACTTCTGTGTCAAGTAGATTGAAACGATTCTGCATCTACTACCATTACTCCACACATCGACCGCTATCCAGCATGCATCTAGAGTATTAAGTTCATAAAGAAAGGAGTAACACATTAAGCAAGATGACATGATGTAGAGGAATTAACTCAAGCAATATGATGAAAACCCCATCTTTTTATCCTCGATAGCAAAAATACAATACGTGCCTTGTTGCCCCTACTGTCACTGGGAAAGGACATCGCAAGATTGAACCCAAAGCTAAGCACTTCTCCCATTGCAAAAAAAAAACCCAATCTAGTTGGCCAAACTAAACCGATAGTTCAAAGAGAATTACAAAGATATCAAATCATGCATAAAAGAGTTCAAAGGAGATTCAAATAATATTCATAGATAAGCTGATCATAAATCCACAATTCATAGGATCTTGGAAAACACACCGAAAAGAGTATTACATCGAATAGATCGCCAAGAACATCGAGGAGAATATGGTATTGAGAATCAAAGAGAGAGAAGAAGCCATCTAGCTACTAGCTATGGACCCATAGGTCTATGCTAAACTACTCACGCTTCATCGGAAGGGCGATAGGGTTGATGTAGAAGCCCTCCATGATCGAATCCCCCCTCCGGCAGGGTGCAGGAAAAGGTCCCTAGATGGGATCTCACGGGTACAGAAGGTTGCGGCGGTGGAAAAGTGTTTCCATGGATGCCTTTGTTGGTTTGGGGATATATGGTAATATATAGGCACAAGAATTAGGTCAGGGAGTGCACGTGGGGCCCACAAGGTGGGGGCATGCCCTACCCCCCTGGCGCGCCCTCCGTCCTTGTGGCCACCTTGTGGCTCCTCCGACTTCATCTCCAGGTCTCCTGGTTGTCTTCTGGTCCAAGAAAAATCATCACGAAGATTTTTATTCCGTTTGGTATTCCTTTTCTGCGAAACTCAAAAACAAGGAAGAAAGAGGAACTCGCACTGGGCTCTAGGTTAATAGGTTAGTCCCAAAAATAATATAAAATAGCATATTATTGCATATAAAACATCCACAACAGATAATATAATAGCATGGAACAATAAAAAATTATAGATATGTTGGAGATGTATGACGCATCCCCATGCTTAATTCCTGCTCGTCCTCAAGTAGGTAAATGATAAAAACAGAATTTTTGATGTGGAATTCTACCTAACATATTTATCCATGTAATTTCTTTATTGTGGAATGAATATTCAGATCCGTATGATTCAAAACAAAAGTTTAATATTGACATAAAAAATACTTCAAGCATACTAACAAGGCAATTATGTCTTCTCAAAATAACATGGCCAAAGAAAGCCTATCCCTACAAAATCATATAGTTTGGCTATTCTCCATCTTCATCACACAAAATATTCAAATCATGCACAACCCTGATGACAAGCTAAGCAATTGTTTCATACTTTTGATGTTCTCAAACCTTTTAAAATTTCACGCAATACATGAGCATGGGCCATGGACATAGCACTATAGGTGGAATAGAAGGTGGTTGTGGAGAAGACAAAAAGGAGATAGTCTCACATCAACTAGGCTTATCAATGGGCTATGGAGATGCCCATTAATAGATATCAATGTGAGTGAGTAGGGATTACCATGCAACGGATGCACTAGAGCTATAAGTTTATGAAAGCTCAGAAAGAAAAACTAAGTGGGCGTGCATCCAACTTGCTTGCTCATGAAGACCTAGGCAATTTGAGGAAGTCCATCGTTGGAATATACAAGCCTAGTTCTATAATCAAAAATTCCCACTAGTATATGAAAGTGACAATATAGGAGACTCTCTATCATGAAGATCATGGTGCTACTTTGAAGCACAAGTGTGGTAAAAGGATAGTAACATTGCCCCTTCTCCCTTTTTCTTTTTTTCTTTTCTCTTCTTTTTTTCCTTTTTCTTTGGGCCTTCTATTTTTTATTTTGGCCTTTTCTCTTTTTTTCCTCACATGGGTCAATGCTCTAATAATGAAGATAATCACACTTTATTTACTTACAACTCAAAAATTAGAACTCGATACTAGAACAAAATATGACTCTATATGAATGCCTCAGGCGGTGTGCCAGAATGTGCAATGACACAAGAGCGACATGTATAAAAAATGATGAATGGTGGCTTAGCCACAAATATGATGTCAACTACATGATCATGCAAAACAATATGACAATGATGATGATGTGTGTCATAATAAACGGAACGCTGGAAAGTTGCATGGCAATACATCTTGGAATGGCTATGGAAATGCCATAATAGGTAGGTATGGTGGCTGTTTTGAGGAAGGTATATGGTGGGTTTATGGTACCAGCGAAAGTTGTGCGGTTCTAGAGAGGCTAGCAATGGTGGAAGGGTGAGAGTGCGTATAATCCATGGACTCAACAATAGTCATAAAGAACTCACATACTTATTGCAAAAATCTATTAGTCATCAAAACAAAGTACTACGCGCATGCTCCTAGGGGGATAGATTGGTCGGAAAAGACCATCACTCGTCCCCGACCGCCACCCATAAGGAAGATAATCAAAAAATATCTCATGCTCCAACTTCGTTACATAATGGTTCACCATACGTGCATGCTACGGGACTCACAAACCTCAACACAAGTATTTATCAAATTCACAAGTAGTCGCTAGCATGACTCTAATATCATCATCTTCATATCTCAAAACAATCATGAGGAATCAAACTTCTCATAGTATTCAATGAACTTTATATGAAAGTTTTTATTATATCCCTCTTGGATGCCTATCATATTAGGAGTAAATGTATAACCAAAGCAATTTATCATGCTGTTTAAAGACTCTCAAAATAATATAAGTGAAGCATGATAGTTCATCAATTTCTATAAAATAAAACCACCGGCGTGCTCTAAAAAGATATAAGTGAAGCACAGAGAGTATTCTAATAAATCATGATTCATGCGTGTCTCTCTCAAAAGGTGTGTACAGCAAGGATGATTGTGGCAAACTAAAAATCAAAGACTCAAATCATACAAAATGCTCCAAGCAAGACACATATCATGTGGTGAATAAAAATATAGCCTCAAGTAAAGTTACCGATAGACGAAGACAAAAGAGGGGATGCCTTCCATGGCATCCCCAAGCTTAGGCTCTTGGTTGTCCTTGAATATTACCTTGGGTTGCTGTTAGGGATATTACTACTGGACGTAAACCGGCCAGGAATAGCCGAATTAGCTTTATAAAGATTAGAAGCCCATGAAGACATAAGAATGATGACGCTTTACGAAGGCCCAAGGCCCAGAGGCGAGTTAAGGCCTGTAGATGTAAACCGACTTAATTGTGTAACTTGCTTTGTAAAATAGTAAGTGTGGAGACCGAACCGGACACATTTATGATCCGGCTTCGGGACTCTGTAAACCGGCGGGCGTCAACCTGTGTATATAAAGGGACGACCTGGCGGCGGTTGAGGGACAGACGACAACTCAAGAGCCAGACAAAGCGGATTCACTCCCTGGCCTTCGAAACCCTAACAATACCAATCACAACTAGACGTAGGCTTTTACCTTCATCGTAGGGGCCGAACTAGTATAAACTCCCCGTGTCCCCTTGTCCGGTTTAACCCCTTTAAGCTAACCCGTTGCGATGGCTCCACGACTAAGTCCTTTCACAAGGACATCTGCCATGACAAACCCACGACAGTTGGCGCCCACCGTGGGGCTACCACACGATGGTTTCGATTTCTTGAAGGGCAGCTTTGATGGACTCAAGGGATACGCTGTAGGCCGGACGACGAAGAGTCGTCGCGGCAAGCTCTACATCGACAACACATGATGGGGTCCCGAGGCCGATTCAATCGAACACGGGTACCAGGTCCCCTTTGGTAGGATTCACGTCTTCATCGGCAAGATTGGCGAACCGGCCCCTGAGCTGGACATCTGCACCGACATCATCGAGACGGCTTAGCGTGCAAGACCTTCGCCAGTTCAGCCTGTGGCAAAGCATGTTTTCGTAGGCGTCATCCATGGAGCAGGATACGAGGACGGACCGGCGTCCGATGGAGAAACCGTTATCTGTTCCGATGACGAGTCTTCTGGAGAGACCGAATCGCTCTATCAGTTGCAGGATGGCCGAATTAGTGGAGGATCCAAGGGCAACAGTATTCCAGACTCCCCTGATCTGCCAAACCGGGCCGCTATCTTCATGGCCGGTACACAGTTGACGCCTCATTCGTCAGCTGCCGCAGCAATACTCTTCGGTTCAACAACGGCCACGCCGGCAGGGGCAGGAAGCTCTGCGCCGCCTCCTGCTCAAGTCCTGTCTAACTTGTTCAATGCTTTGGCAACATTGATGGCCGCAGAGGTGGATGCAGCAGCCCGGGATCAGCACAACGCGAAGATTGCAAAGGTGAAGGATCAGATAGCTCAGGCTAAAGCAGACCTAGCGGCAGAGAACGCTCGGATGGCTACAGAACGGGCCGAGTTGGAAGCTCAGGCCTACCGGATTAGGCTGGATCAGAACGCTTCCGAAGAATTCATGAGAAGAAGGTACCGATCGCTTCTCCCGTCGGGTTATGAGCCACGAAATCTCTTCAATACGACAGGAGCAGGAACTAGTAGCTAGCCAATATTAAACCGGACGGAGGCACCAGGAACAGGAGCGTCGGTTCAGCCGCGCACGATGGACCCGCCTTGTCAGAATAACATTGTGCCACAATATGTTCCAACACCTCCCGGGCATTACTGCAACCCGTTGGACAACATTGTGGCCGCCGCTTCACGGTTAGCAGCCCTCCCAACCGACAGCGAGTCACCAGTTGCGGTTGAAGCACGACAGGCCAGAGATCTCCTTCAAACAGCTCTAAATCAGCAGCAGGCATATTCGCACAGTCGTGAGAGGATTCATTCCACCCCACGTCCAAGCCGGAGCTACATCAGGTATGTTGAGGATGAATCGGCCGTGTCAAGCAGTGCACGTCGCCGTAACTCGCCGTGAGGACACAACCCGGCAGGGGGCGGTGCCAATACATAGGATGTGGTGGATCATGGTCGCGCACGTCGGGAGGCCGAGTTAGCGGCTCTGCACGGGGCCCGTCAACCTACTCTGGTTCGCCCCACCGCTTCAGTCGAACCGGGGGTAGTATTCAGTTCCTTAGGGGTGTCGTGCCTTACCCCCGCTTTGCGTAATGTGAGAGTGCGCAAGGATTTCAAAGGACCTCGTAAGGTACCCAATTATACCGTTGATCTGCAACCAGAGGCGTGGGTTGAAAGCTACGAGATGGCAATGGAGATGTTGGATGTGGATGAAGCAGTATGTGCTAAATACTTCACCATGATGTTGGAAGGAACAGCTCGTACTTGGTTGAAGAGCTTACCAACTAACTCTGTCGGATCTTGGGCCGAATTGAAGCACCGATTTATCCAGAACTTCAAAGATACTTGTAAGCAGCCCATGTCAATTGTGGATCTGGACACTAGTGTCCAAGAGGAGGGGGAATCCACGACCCATTGGGTAAAGCGGGTCTCAGCAATTTTGCATTCATCGGATCGTATCAATGCAGATACCGCAGTACTAACATTGGAGGGCAATTGCTGTTTTTTGCCGCTCAAACAGAAATTAGGAAGGCTCAAACGTCACTACAATGATATGTCGATGCTTATGGCTGCTTTGGTTAAATACGCCGATTCGGATACTACCAAAGACCCTGACTCAGAGGAGGACAAACCGGGGAAAGGGAAAAAGAACGGCAACACCAAGTGGCAGCAGCATAATCCGGCCAGCCATGGCAATAATGGTAAGCGCAAGGTCGATAACAGTTTGGACTTTGTGGCTAACACCAAGGGTCAGGAGAATGGTCAGCGCCGTAAGGGTAGGCAGCCCCAGAGAGGCGGCGGTTCAGGCCCCAATTTGGAGCGCCTGTTAAATCAACCTTGTCCAAAGCATGGATCCAAGGAGAAGCCAGCATCGCATCTTTGGAAGGATTGCTACATCATGCGAGATTTTAAGAACTCCAATATGTTTCAGTATGACAATGGCCCGCCCGGCGGTTCAGGAGGTGGTTTCCATGGGGCGGGTTACGGAGGTGGCAGTTCCGGTTCAGGATTTCAGGGCAATCAAACCAGATACAACAAAAGGGAATCAGGGCAACCAGGGAGGTTACAACCATCAGGGGAGCCAGTAGCAGCAACAGTCGGGTTATCAGGGCAATCCTAAGCAGTTAAATAGTGGGCAGTATCATGTCTTCACCACTAGCTTGTGTAAGCGTGATCAGAAGCTTCACAAGAGGACAGTAAACTCTG
>NC_041382.1:169736357-169763198 GCF_002162155.2 Triticum dicoccoides
CATCTGGCTTTAGTGGTGGCCCCTCAAGTTGGGGGATACAAGTTCACTAAGCTACTCATGGACAGGGGAAGTAGTATCAATATTCTATATTATGATACCTTCCGCCGTATGGGGTTGGCAGATAAGAATCTTAAACCGTCAAATACCGTTTTGCACGCCTGGTAAGTCTGCATATCCAGTGGGCAAGATAGCCTTAGAGGTGGCTTTTGGAGATGATCATGATTCAAGATCAGAAACATTGACCTTTGAGGTGGTGAAAATCAAAAGTCCGTATCACGCTTTGTTTGGGCGGCCGGCTTACGCTAAGTTCATGGCAAGGCCGTGTTATGTTTATCTGCAGCTTAAAATGCCAGGTCATAAGGGGACCATCACAGTACATGGGAGCAGGAAGATCGCTTTGGAATGTGAGGAAGGTGATGCGGCTTATGCTGAGTCGGTTTGTGCCACGGAGGAGCTGAAGTTTTATAAAAGGGACAATTCCATTTCTCCCCCTAACTTGAGCCCACACCTGGCATTTACCCCTAAATTTCAAGTATGCTCAAATCTGCCCCTGTGCTGTTAGGTGGTGTTATAGAAATACCCATGAGCGTCGTTTCTGTTAGGTCAAAGGGGTTTGACCGTGCAATTTGTCGAAAATGCCCCTGATGGTACCAGTCCACATTTAAGTAAACTATAAAAAGAAAAAAAAGTCAAAGTTAGACCAGTCAACAAGGACTGGTCATTAGATATTGGAGACCCACATGTCATTGTCTCTTTAATGCATTTTTGTTTTACTCCAGTAGAGGGCCCATGGGTCCAGGGAATACCTAACGATGACGGTTAGGCTAGACAAGTTTTTAACGATAGCAGCTAAACACCAGCGGATCTAAAAAAAGGTAAACACCAGCGCATGCACTAAGGCACGGCGGCGATGTACAGGAAGATGTCGGCGGTCTATGTGCTGCAGAGATGTCCTACAAGGCTGTGGGTGCAAATCCGAAGTGGACCGAGGTGGCCGGGAGGATGGGGAACAATGAGCTCGAGGTACGACGACGCGGGCAGTGGGACAGTGGAGCTCGGAGCTCGCGGGGGGATATACACGGGGTCGTGCGGCTCCAAGCGAATGACGTGAATGGCTTCAAGAAGCAATAAGGACCGCGAGGAAGATGGCGTAGAGGCCGGGGGCTCACCATGGCCGGAGATCGGCCGTGGCGGCGGTGGACCGGAGCTGAGGAAGAAGGAGAGGGGCGCCGGCGATTGGGGCAATCCCAGGCCAATTCCTTCGGCGGGGAGACAAAGTAGACAGTGGCAAAGCTCATGGAGGTGATTTTTGAACTCTCGAAGTCCATTGACCACACGCACACGAGAGACGATGCCGCTGGTGTTGAAGAAGACAAGAAGTGCGCCGTCGATGCCGAGCCCTGAGGCTTCCCCTCTCCGATTCCTTCCTCCAGAGCGCCTCTCTCATCATGATGAAGATTTCTCCATCTACAAATGGTTGTGTGGTTGACCCTAGGGTGGACCCCGACAGTGCCCTGCCATGGCCGCACCTCTTTTGAGCAGGGTCAGGCCCCCATGGCCTCCGGGTGCCGGGCTTCTGTATCTCGGATGTGGCAGGACATTGTGGACTGCCCGGTACTCTGTGAGCGCTCCCGCATAGGGAGTCGCCGGCAATGACCGGAGCCCGAGCTCCTCCCTTCTGTTTCACGTGCGTCAGGAGGTTGAAGAAGGAGGAATAGGTGAACCGGTACAGTGGGCCTCAATCTTTTTGTTTTTTTCCTACCATTGGCCCCACTTGTAAGAAGGGGTATAATTGTCCAAGAAAAGTCTTGAAGCCGGTCAAACCCCTTTGACCTAATAGAAACGACGCTCAGGGGTATTTCTATAACACCACCTAACGGCACAGGGGCAGATTTGAGCATACTCAAAATTTAGGGGTAAATGCCAGGTGTGGGTTCAAGTTAGGGGGAGAAATGGAATTGTCCCTTTATAAAAACCAAGTTGATCCGGCAGACATGACTTCTTTGAAAAAGCCAACTACGGAACACGATCCATCGTTGAAGTTTAAATCGGCCACAGATACTAAGATGGTTGACTTTGTTCCTGGCGATTCATCCAAACAGTTTAGTATCAGTGCTAACCTGGATCCCAAATAGGAAAGCGCGCTCATCGAGTTCATCCGTGAGAACCGGGACATCTTTGCATGGAAACCTTCTGACATGCCAGGTGTATCGAGGGAACTCGCTGAGCACACACTTAACATTGATCCTAAGTTTAAACCGGTCCGGCAGTTTCTCCGCCGCTTCAATGAAGAAAGGCGTAAGGCTATCAGTGAAGAGGTAGCTCGGTTGTTGGCCACAGGGTTTATCGTGGAGGTCTTTCACCCAGAGTGGTTGGCTAATCCGGTGCTGGTTCTTAAGAAAAATGGCACTTGGTGAATGTGTGTAGATTACACAGACTTGAACAAAGCTTGTCCTAGAGACCCCTTTGCCCTCCCTCGTATTGATCAGATCATTGATGCTACGGCGGGTTGTGACCGTTTGTGTTTTCTGGATGCTTACTCTGGTTATCATCAGATCAAAATGGCAGTTAAGGACCAGGAGAAGACAGCTTTCATCACTCCCTTTGGAGCCTTCTGTTATGTCTCCATGTCCTTCGGGCTTAAGAGTGCCCAGGCGACTTATCAACGTTGTGTTCAGAATTGTCTTCATAAGCAAATTGGGCATAATGTTCATGCATATGTGGATGATATTGTGATAAAATCCAGAAAGGAAGAAACATTTATAGATGATTTGAGAGAAACCTTTGACAACCTCCGGGTTTACAAGATGATGCTCAATCTGGAAAAGTGTGTCTTTGGTGTCTCGGCAGGCAAACTCTTGGGAATTCTGGTATCGAACAGATGTATTAAGGCTAATGAAAAAATCTCAGCAATCACATCTTTGGCTAAACCGAAGTGTATCAATGACGTTCAACGTTTGGCCGGCCGGATTGCGGCTTTGAGCCGGTTTATCAGTCGTCTTGGGGAGAAGGCTATTCCTTTATATCAGATGCTGAAGAAAACATATGATTTTGTCTGGAGCCAGGCGGCTGATAAAGCGTTTGAGGATCTGAAGAGGCAGCTAGTTGAACCGCCTATGCTTGCAGCCCCGATCGATAAAGAGCCGTTATTGCTATATGTGGCTGCTAATGCCCGAGCTGTTAGCATGGCTATTGTGGTGGAGCGCAAGGAAGTTGGAAAGGAGTATCCGGTTCAACGACCGGTTTATTATATCAGTGAAGTGCTCATTGAATCAAAGCAGAGGTATCCACATTGGCAAAAGCTGGTATATGGAGTGTTTATGGCAAGACGGAAGCTTAAACATTATTTCCTGGGCCATCCTATCACAGTGGTCAGTTCAACACCTCTGGGAGATATCATTCAAAACAGAGAAGCAACTGGCCGGATTGCCAAGTGGGCTATTGAGTTTGGACCTCACGGGCTCAAATATATACCTCACACAGCGATCAAATCCCAAGCACTCGTGGACTTCATCAATGATTGGACGGAGTTGCAGGCACCAGAGGAGAAGCCAGATAATATGTATTGGACTATTCACTTTGATGGATCCAGATAGTTGGAGGGCTCGGGGGCTGGAGTCATACTAACTTCCCCAAGAGGTGACAAGTTTTGTTATGTCTTCCATTTAATGCTCCCTTGTACTAACAATGCATCTGAGTATGAGGCTTGCTCCACGGTCTTCGGATGGCTAAGGAAATGAACTTAAGCCGGGTCAAGTGCTTTGGGGATTCAGATTTGGTGGCTCAACAGGTGTCTGGCACTTGGGATTCTAAAGACCCACTCATGGTTGCATATCGACGAGAGGTGGACACAGTGGCTGGTCACTTCAAGGGTTATCAGGTGGACCATATAGACCGGCGAAAGAACGAAGCGGCGGACGCTTTAAGTCGCCTTGGTTCTCAGCATAAACTGGTTCCACGAAATGTCTTTCTTGACGTGTTGCATAATCCGTCAGTCAAGGTACCAACAGAGGAAGAGTTGGCTATTCCCGATCCGGAGGCTCAATTGGTGGCGGCTTTGCATGTCATACCGGATTGGACAATCCCATATCTGGCTTACATGAACTGGGGCGAGTTACCAGATGATGAAACCTTGGCCCGACAGGTAATCCGGTGTTCCAAGTCCATGACCATAATCAATGGGGAGTTACATCGTTACAGTGTCTCAGGAGCAATTCATCGTTGTATCTCTCCTCAAGAGGGTTGTGAGATTTTGCGAGAAATCCATGAAGGGGATTGTGGTCACCACACCGGTTCAAAGTCTTTGGTTGCTAAAGCTTTTCGCCACAGTTTTTACTGGTTAACAGCTCATGCTGATGCGGAGGATTTAGTCAAGAGATGTGACGGTTGTCAAAAATTTGCACGTCGTGCTCACATTCCGGCTCAGGAGTTGAGGATGATTCCAATAACTTGGCCGTTTGCGACTTGGGGGCTTGATATGGTTGGACCCTTCAAGCGATCCAAGGACAAAAGGACCCACTTGTTAGTGGCAGTTGATAAATTCACCAAATGGGTGGAAGCAGAGCCAGTCAGTAAGTGTGATGCGGCCACGGCGGTTCGATTCATCAAAAAGGTGATATTCCGGTTTGGTTTTCCACACAGCATTATAACTGATAATGGTACTAATCTGTCAAAGGGAGAGATGGAGGAATTTTGCCAACTTGAGCACATTCGGCTTGATATAGCATCGGTGGCTCACCCCCAGTGTAACACCCCGGATGTATCTTTCCCAATTTGTACTCCAACTCTTGCTGTTTCCGGCGTTAAGTTATTTTATTTTCTCGGGTTCGGGTTTTTGTCTCCGTGTGTTGTTATCTTTGTCATGCATCTCATATCATGTCATCATGTGCATTGCATTTGCATACGTGTTCGTCTCATGCATTCGAGTATTTTCCTCGTTGTCCGTTTTGCATTCCGGCGCTTCGTTCTCCTCCGGTGGTCATTTCTAGCTTTCTTTCATGTGTGGGGATTAAACATTTCCGGATTGGACCGAGACTTGCCAAGCGGCCTTGATTTACTATCGGTAGACCGCCTGTCAAGTTTCGTATCATTTGGACTTCGTTTGATACTCCAACGGTTAACCGAGGGACCGAAAAGGCCGCGTGTGTGTTGCAGCCCAACACTCTTCCAATTTGGCCCAAAACCCACCAAAACCTTCTCCATCATCTAGAGCGTTCGATCACGATCGCGTGGCCGAAAACCGCACCTCATTTGGACTCTCCTAGCTCCCTCTACCTCTATTTAAAGACCCCCACTCGAAATCACGGACGAAACCCTAGATCCACCTTCATCGCGCGCCGCCGGACACTTGCCCCGCCAACGGACACGTCCGGCCTGCCCCGCCGCCGCCACGTGGCGCTCCGCCATTGGCCCGCGCCGCCGGCCCGGGAGGCCCAGATCAGGCCCCCGAGGCCCATCCGCCGCCACGCCGCGCCACCCGCTCCCCGCCGCCGCATCGCCGCCTTCCTCGCCAACGCCGATGGCCGGAGCTCCCTCCGCCCGCTCCGGCCACCGCGTCCAGCTCCGCCCCGCCGCCGACGACCGCCGTTGCGGCCCCACCGCGCCCGCGCCTCCCCAGCGCGCCTGTCGCGCCGCTCCCCGCCACCCCACGGCCGGATCCGGGTCGCCGGTGAGCTCCCGTCGCCGCCCTGCCCTTCTCCGGCGAGTCCGCCGCCGCCTCGGTCCGCGTGCCATCAAACCCTAGATCCGGAGGTCGAATTCTACCAAGTCCCCGTTTTCCTAGTCCATATGCTCCTGTTCATGGCATCGTATCTCCGCATCCGTAACTCCGTTTTTGGCATATAGCATATCAAAATGTTCATCTCAGAGAGTACATCATTTCATCTCATTGCATCATTTTCATTTGAGTTCATCTTGATGCCTGAAATGCTATTAGAAGAGGGCTACTTGAGATTATTGTCAGATCTGCTACTCCATTTAGCTTTTTGTCATTTTTGCCATGATTAATGTGTGCATGATATGCCCTGATGCTCTACATATGTTTTGTTAAGGGTTTTGTCATCTTTCCAGAGGTGCAACCCATGTATTTTTGTGATGTGTGTGGTGACTAGCACAAGCTTGCAAAGTGGTGCACTTGGTAATTCTGATTTCAGGGACTTAGCAATTCTACTAAGTCCTTGAGCTGTTTATCTCATATGGCCATATGTTCATGTTATTTCCTAGTGATCCGTGCCTCTTTTGAGGATGATTAGTAAGGATGTTTTGTTAATCTTGTAGTGCTCTATCCATCCATGTCTTTGTTTGCAATTATGGAGCACCCTAGATTGAGTCAATGAGCTCTACTTTTGCTACTTTGTGAATCTGGGCAGATTGTCAACTTGTTTGCAATTTTGCCGATGATGTTGTAGTTGATCCGTGCATGCTATGTTATTGTTCTTGCCATGTGTAGCTTGAATTTTGTGTGTGCTTGATAGATTTATGCTTAGCTTGTCATGACTTGCTCCATAGTGAGTGCATCGAGCTCGTAAACATGCCTACTTGAGTTATGTTTCAGCATGTGCCAGTTTTCACTAAGTCTGAAAACTGATTATGTTTTTGCCATGTTCGCATGCTTGCAATTGTATTTTCTGATACCTTTTGGCTCAAGGTCACTAAGGGACTTTTGTTAAGCTCTTTGAGTAGATCCATGCCATGCTTTACTTTTCCATGTTCAGGTCTTGTAGCATATAGTTTTGTTGCTCCGAAGAGGGCTACCTGATCTGAAATTCCAGTCAAGTGTTAATTTCACTAAGTCTGAGATCTGTTTGCCATATGCATTTTTGCCATGCTTGTTTGAACCTGTTAGTGGATAAATTGGCCGTAGCTCAGTGCTAGATTTTTGTTAAGCATCTTGTATGCATCCCTGCCATGTATTTTGTTGTCATGTTTGGGTGCTGTAGCATGTTCATTTTGTTGCATTTAGATGGCTACTTGTTGTAAATCGCAGACCGGTGTCATATTTGAATTGCTTGCCATTTCCAAACCGTAGCTCCAATTCGGCGTTCTTTATATCATTTTCAAGCGATTTCATCTCATCTTTCCAGTGGCACACTTGGATTCCCAAGTTGAGGCCAGGTTCATGCATTTCTTGTCACATCTTGCATATGCATCCCGCATCGCATCCCGCATAGCATACCATCTTTGCATCATATTGTTTGTTCCTTGCACGTGGTTGATTGTGTCCTTGTTGCTTGTTTGTCTTGTTTGGGTAGAGCCGAGAGACGAGTTTGCTAACGAGGAGCCCATTGAGTTTGCTTTCGAGGATCCAGTCAACTCTGACAACTGTGCAGGCAAGATGATCATACCCTCGAAATCACTACTATCTTTGTTATGCTAGATTGCTCGCTCTTTTACTATGCCAATGCTACGATGCCTACCATTTGCTTTCAAGCCTCCCAAATTGCCATGTCAAACCTCAAACCCACCATGTTCCTAGCAAACCGTTGTTTGGCTATGTTACCGCTTTGCTCAGCCCCTCTTATAGCGTTGCTAGTTGCAGGTGAAGATTGGAGGCCGTTCCTTGTTGGAACCTTTATTTATTTGTTGAGATATAATTATATTGCTATGTTATCTTAATGCATCTATATACTTGGTAAAGGGTGGAAGGCTCGGCCTCTCGCCTAGTGTTTCGTTCCACTCTTGCCGCCCTAGTTTCCGTCATATCGGTGTTATGTTCCCGGATTTTTGCGTTCCTTACGCGGTTGGGTTATAATGGGAACCCCTTGATAGTTCGCCTTGATTAAAGCTTTTCCAGCAATGCCCAACCTTGGTTTTACCATTTGCCACCTAGCCCCTTTTTCCCTTGGGTTTCCGGAGCCCGAGGGTCATCTTATTTAAACCCCCCCCCCGGCCAGTGCTCCTCTGAGTGTTGGTCCGACCGAGTAGACTACGGGGCCACCTCGGGGCAACTTGAGGGTTGGTTTTACTCGTAGGATGTCTCATCTGAGTGTGCCCTGAGAACGAGATATGTGCAGCTCCTATCGGGATTTGTCGGCACATTCGAGCGGTGTTGCTGGTCTTGTTTTAACCTGTCGAAATGTCTTGAAGAACCGAGATACCGAGTCTGATCGGAACGTCTTGGGAGGAGGTCTATTCCTTCGTTGACCGTGAGAGCTTGTCATGGGCTAAGTTGGGACTCCCTTGCAGGGATTTGAACTTTCGAAAGCCGTGCCCGCGGTTATGGGCAGATGGGAATTTGTTAATGTCCGGTTGTAGATAACTTGAACCGTAACTTAATTAAAATGAATCAAGTGAGTGTGTTACCGTGATGGCCTCTTCTCGGCGGAGTCCGGGAAGTGGACACGGTGTTGGAGTAATGTTTGCGCAGGTTGTTCTCTAGTTTCTCGCTCGCGCTTTGCCTCCTCTTCTCGCTCTCTTTTGCGAATAAGTTAGCCACCATATTTGCTAGTCGCTTGCTGCAGCTCCACATATATTTTACCTTGCCTTACCTATAAGCTTAAATAGTCTTGATCGCGAGGGTGCGAGATTGCTGAGTCCCTGTGGCTCACAGATTACTATTACACCAGATGCAGGGCCTGATGATTCCGCTCCAGGTGACGCACTTGAGCTCAAGTGGGAGTTCGACGAGGACTCTCAACGATACTATGTTTCTTTTCCTGATGATCAGTAGTGGTGCCCAGTTGGGGGTGATCGGGACCGTGTCGCATGTTGGGTTCTCTTTTATTTTGGCGCTGTAGTCGGGCCATGAGTGTTTGGTTGATGTAATGTTATTTGTGTACTTGATTGACGTGGCGAGTGTAAGCCAACTATGTTATCTCCCCTTTATTATTTATATTACATGGGATGTTGTGAAGATTGCCTAACTTGCGACATATGCCTTCAATGCGATTATGTCTCTAAGTCATGCGTCGACACGTGGGAGCTATAGTCGCATCGAGGGTGTTACACCCAGTCTAATGGTCAAGCGGAGAGGGCAAATCAAGAAATTTTACGAGGTAACAAACCTCGGCTTATGGTTCCTTTGAAACAGACACCGGGTTGTTGGGTTGAGGAGTTACCTTCTGTGTTATGGAGCATCAACACCACACCCAACAGGTCTACGGGTTACACACCTTTTTTCATGGTTTATGGAGCAGAGGCAGTTCTTCCTAGTGACATCCGTCAAGACTCGCCCCGTGTGACAGCTTACGTTGAAACTGACAATGAGAAGGCACGTCAGGATTCCCTGGACCTGTTAGATGAAGAGCGTGATCTTGCAGCAGCTCGTTCGGCGATTTATCAACAAGATCTCCGATGTTATCACAGCCGCCGGGTTAAGACCAGAACCTTTCAAGAGGGTGATTTGGTGCTCCGGCTCATCCAGGATCATACTGATATCCACAAGTTATCCCCACCTTGGGAAGGACCATTTGTGGTCAGCAAGAATCTGCACAGCGGGTCATACTACCTCATTGATTTTTGAGATCACAAAGACTCACGTAAATCGGAGGAGGATACCAAGCGGTCGTGGAATATAGCTCTTCTTCGTCCTTACTATACTTGAGCCACAGGCTCTTCATATGTACATATTTATGACAATGTATATATTATATAATAAACCGGAGCCTCGAATAAAGCGGGGTCTCTGTTCTTTTTACATCATGTGTGTGCCTATAAGGGTTTCTGCTAACAAAGCAAAATTTTGTTAAACCGGTCTCTGCAGCCGCACGGATACAAAGGGATTTCACTAGGGGGCTTGGTTGTTATCACACCATAGCTACACCTCTTGATAGGCGTTAAGCCACAAAGGAAATTATGTGGGGCTAAAGAGAGTGTTGCACAAAGTACAAACTCAAACATGGGCACCCACTGAGCACAGCTCACAAAGTTACTTGGGGGCTCTTTGTGCAAAGCAACAAAGAGTTTGAAAGGACCCTTGTAATTGGCTATCAAGCCACGGCTTGGAAGCCTGGTGTATTCACCTAAAACCCCGGGTTAACCTGCCTTCATCAAGTAAGCCACTCCTGTCCAGGTAATCCTGGTATGACCCGCCGAATGTTTGACAAGTCAATCTTCTACAGACCCTGAACTTGTCAAAGTTAAAACGACGATTGGTTAATTGGAGGCCCTTCTTAAAAGGCTTTGTTAAACGGTTTAACTCAGAGGCCTGGCAGCCCATGAAAAGCCTCGATTTGGAGCCTGGCAGCTCATAAAAAGCCTCGCACATTTCTTTTTTTGAGTCCTATTTGCTAAGTGTTCTGCCTTTATTGAGGTTCATAATATGTTTTGATAAACCGGTGTCCTTGGCCTGACTTGACTTTCAACTACACGTTGTCAGTACATGATCAGTTACAAGCCGACGTTCCTTACCCCGGTCTGGTTTGACTAAATCGCCAGTGCTATAAAGAAAACCCGGTGGTTATTATATCCCGGTACGGTTTATTATCATAATCCGGCAAAATAAGGACGGAGTTATCAACACTCCTGATTAGTGTTGACACCTTTACCATACAAGCAGTTGGTCAACCAACGAGGATACTTTCAAGTTCTTGTATCCAGGAACACAACTCATCATGGGTTATGCATAAATAGATCCAAAAAAGTGGAACAAATTTTCACGAAGTGTCACAAAACATGCTCGATGGCATGACAGATAAAGGAGTTTTTGCTATCCTATTACAAGAAGCTTCAAAGCGGCTACAAGTGCATAATTGTTTTTTGGCATTGGCATACAATATCTGGTAAACCGGCTGCCGGTTTAAGACGCTTCATCTGGACGGTTTGACGGTTGAGGGTCAGTTGGTGCGATCACTTCTTCTTCATCCCTCCCCAGACGCTGGAAATCAACCGTCGACCAATCGACTCCAGTTAAAGCTTGAAACACGGCCTCTTCATGGATAAGGTTGGAGGGGTTAATATCAGGAGCAAAGGTATGCTTACGGATTGGAGGCACAAGTTCTTCGACTTCATGGATTTCGGCAGGC
This sequence comes from Triticum dicoccoides, assembly GCF_002162155.2. Lineage (NCBI taxonomy): Eukaryota > Viridiplantae > Streptophyta > Magnoliopsida > Poales > Poaceae > Triticum > Triticum dicoccoides. Next base: position 169,747,319 of record NC_041382.1, read on the forward strand.
TATCTCTTCCCTTCAGCGTCATAAGCCAGTTGGAAATGAGACAAGTCTGTGTCCTCTGCCAGTTTGCTGGCTATTGGCTGCGTTTCTTTGGTCAGCCTTCGGAGGTCATCATTGTCAAAGTTTGAACCGTCCTCCTTTACACTTGGATATCCTTGATGTCCTCCGCTTCAAGATCTGGAATCCATGCCTTGGCTCGGATTAGTGCGGTTAATGCGCCTGCTCTTGCAGCTGCCTTCTTCAGTTCGGTAATCCGGGCTGGTAACATGGCCAGCTTCTCAAGAGTTTCCTTTATCAGTGATGGTGCCGGTTTATTGTAAGCCGCAGTGCAAATAGCCCGCTGGGACCCAGAGTACAACTGTTCAATCAAGGTATACGCCGCTTTAAGCTTCATCCACATATCTGTGCCCAGATGAGCAATACGAGTGCCTGTTACGGTTTAAAATCAGCGTTCTGGTCAATGATAAGGTTCCATGAATTGGACAGACTGCACAAGGAGATACTTACCAAAGATAGCGGAAGTCATGGCGTTGATTTGCCGTTTCAAACCAGCTAGTTCATCTACAACTGGTTTCAGGGCTGCTTCGGCATCCTCAACTCTTTTGGTTAAACCGGTTTTCTCGGTTTCCCAGTCAGCATGATCTTTGTTAAAAGACTCTTTCAGCTTTTCCATCGCTGCCAGGGCTTTGGTCAGCTCCTCTTTGGGTTTCGCAGCTTCTGCTTGTTGGGACTTCACGTTCTCTTGCAAATCAGCGGTCTGGGCATCTCTATTGCTTAGTTCGGCCTACAACAGTGAAGAAATGTCAAACAACAGGATATATATTTTCTAAGTACAAAGTGTATAACAAGTTATGCACTTTGTACTTGGGGGCTAATGCCTATTTGCTCTGATTCACTACATCTTTTACAAAGTCTCCAGAACAATGCAAGCATTATCCCTGACACTTGGGGGCTAATGTACATCTGTTCAAAATGGACGCATGGATTAAAACCCGGATTACCTTGCAAAGCTAAACCGGCCTTTGGGGGCTACGCTGAGGAAAGCTATATCATTACATTGGTAAAGTATCGGCCTTGGTTTTCACCAAGGACCTAACATTTTGAGGGTCAGTGGGAGAGACTTAAAGTGTTACAAAGACCCAGTTTACGATTAACATCATAAAATGGCCCTTGGGGGCTACTTGGGCTAGCATTTCAACTTTGGAATCAAGAAGTAAAGGGATATGAAAATACCTCATAGCGTTCCTTCATCAAATTCACCAAACCGACTTCATAGTCACGGTTTGAGTGCAGGCGGTTTAAGAAACCGAAGTGAAGCTCTTCAGCGTTGAGATGGGCATAACTTGATAAGTCAGCACTCCATTTTCCCTTTTCCCTAGCAGCACTCTCTTCTTTGGCACTATGTTGGGCCAAGATGACAGGATGGCCAGGAGAGCTGTGGCCCATGCCAGTAATGATAACATCATCTCCTTGGCCTTCAGTGGTTTTTGCGAGTGATGACGGAGTTTCAGTATCTCTCATCGGACTAGCCCGGTTTGGAGCTGTCGGTTCAGTGTCAGGCACGGCAGGATCAGCTTCTAGTGGTTCATCAGTATTCTGATCTTGAAGGGGCGGTTCATCAGAGGCGGCTTCAGGATGAGGACCCTCCGATTCACGAGTTTGGTCCAGTTCACCTCTTTGCTCTTCTTCAAAAACTGCCTGGTCTTCTGACGGATTGTTGACCCGAGCTTTCTTGCTGGGTCTGGCTTTGGCTCTGCAAATAAATCAAAAGATGGTTAGCATCTTATTCAAGATTTGTAACGCATTGGAAGAAAGGGTTTGAAAACTTACCCAGCCATAGTTTTTAGAGGAGGGAGTTGGGTTGCTGTCGACTCGCCAGAGGATGAGGGAGGTTTCACCTGATAATTTGAATCGGGCGGATTAAGAGGTTGTCTGAAATAACCTGCCTTGGGATAAGAATTGTCAGAAGTGGAAGAGACCTCACACCGACGCTTCCGAACCGGGGTATCAGGTAAACTGGCCGAAGTGACCTATTGGCCACTATGCTGGGTTGTCCAGTGAGCTTCATGTTGCTGCATCTTCAAAATAAATGTTGGATCCAAGTAAGCAAGAGGATGAGAAAAGCTTACTTTCCTGACTGCTTGACGGTTTTTTGTGTTGGCATAGAGTCTGAACCGGAGGAAAATGTAATTACCTCTACATCATCAGCTTGGCTGCCTTCTACGTCCTCCTGATAAAGATCATTGTTAATGAGGTGCATGAAAAGGGAGCCAAGTGAGTCAAGTTCTACCTCAACTTCCGGATCATCAGCATCTTCATCAAGTTCCATGTTGATCCGGTCAGCCGTTTTCCGCTTTGAGGTCCGCTTGACGGCTATGGTTTTGGGATGGGATGGTTTGACCGCTTTATCCCCGGTTTGCTTTACCGCTTTATCTATGGATTTCCGTTTCCAGAAGGGATCATCACCCTATTCATACATAAACAGAAGAAGGATTACAAGTTGAACAAGTTAAAGATATCAAAGATGAAAATGAAGTATAGTGCTTACAGCAGGCGGTTTGTTCTGAGTATGGAAGGGGTTCAAGCCGGTTTGACGACAGACTGATTCCGATTCATTCAAAATTTTCTTTACGCCTTCAGTGACCTCTTCATCGGTCACATGAATGTTGATATGGCGTTGAGGGTCTTTAACATCACCGGTGTACTCACACATTAAACCGGGGCGGCGGCTTAGCGGCAAGACGCTCCAAGATATCCAACAGTGCACGAAATCAACACATGTTAAACCGTTGGCCATAAAGGCCCGGAGCTTGGCGATTTGAGGGACATATTTGGCCCGTTCTGCAGAACTTAAGCGCTGCGGCATTGGATGGGTGTTGGAAAGCCAGTGATCACGATAGCCTGGAAGGGGATTCTCATCTTCAGGAGAAGTATCTCTGCAGTAAAACCAAGTCTAGTTCCATTCCTTAGGATGCTTGTGCAGTTTGGCATGAGGGAATTCAACTTCCTTCCGCTTTTGAATTGAGACACCACCAAGTTCAGTATTGGGGCCATTTACAAACTCTGTACGTCGGTTCAGATGAAAAAAGTCCCGGACAGCTCAGCAGTGGGCTCTTCTTGCAAGTACGCTTCACAGAAAACTTGGAAGTTGCATATATTGGACACCGAGTTGGGTCCAATATCTTGAGGATGGAGTTGGAAACTGGCAAGAACATCCCGGAAAAACTTTGACCCTGGCGGTTTGAAGCCACGGCCTATGTGGTCGACAAAGATCACTACCTCACCCTGCCTCGGGGGAGGAGGATTCTCTGTTCCTGGAACTCACCATCGGATCTCTGTCTTCTTTGGCAAGGTGCCGATACTAACCATTTCGTTCAATTGATCTTCGGTGATCCGGGAGGGAGCCCAATTGCAAGCGGCAAACTGTTTGGCCATTGTGAAACGAAAAGCTGAAAAGGAAATGCCGATTTACGAGTCATTCATGGAGGAGCGCAAGATGTAATGGAATAAACATATACCGGTATGGGAAATTGCGTAAATCGAGGACTAATATAAATAGTAAATGACAAGGTTGTATAAAGGGCATACATGTGTTGTTAAACCGGACTATTGCCATGAACGTGCAGAAGGTTTGCCGGTTTACTAGGGGACTAATGGTATGAGATAGATTGTTTTTACAAAGCTAAACCGCCTAGATGGTAAAGAGAATACAGATCTAAGGCGAAGAGGGTTAAGTAAGGCAAAAACAGGTTTCACAGGATCACAGGGGCATTTCGGATCTACCACAAGTCAGGAAAAGAAAAGGATTTAGACCTAAAAGGAAAAAAGGTTGGTCCCGAAACAGTTCATAAAGGACTAGATCAGTTTTTTGCGCATAAGGGTTTGTGGTGGTAACAGAAGGTTAGCCATGGCATGGGATACGTCAAGTGTGAAGTGTCCATCTATAGACTAAGGAGGAACAGGGAAGAACAACACCGAAGCCCCGATGAACTTCAAAGAACTGCGAAGAACAAGGAAACCCTAATGGATCTAGAAAGGAAGGAGGAAAGGACTTATTGCGGCCGCGGAAGCAGCGGAGGTGTGCTGCGGAGCTCTGGTACGAACAGGTTGATGCAGCGGCCAACGGTGATGCAGAGGCGAGGCTTGACGATGGCGGCGGCGCTCAGTTGTGGGGACGTCACGAGGAAGAAGAAGGGATGAAGGGGTAACGGAAAGAAAAGAAAGGGGTCATCTGCCCCTATTTATAAGGCGAAGCCATAAAACGGCAAGTGCGGGAATCGAGGAGCTCAAAAATGGATAATTAATAATGGTGTCGCCTCGATGACTGGATATGCATTAACAAAGGTAATCCTCAGCTTCAACGAATAGATGACGTCAGGGCGGTTTGTTATGGTCCTGGAACATGACGTCACGGCGGTTTACAAGATCAAAGTGAAAATGCAAAGGAGGAATTTTTCTAAGTGATGAAGATTGGCATGAACTAGTTCAAACCAATCTGGGCCTAATGTTAGGGATATTACTACTGGACGTAAACCGGCCAGGAATAGCCGGATTATCTTCATGAAGATTAGAAGTCCATGAAGACGTAAGAATGATGACGCTTTGCGAAGGCCCAAGGCCCAGAGGCGAGTTAAGGCCTGTAGATGTAAACCGACTTAATTGTGTGACTTGCTTTGTAAGATAGGAAGTGTGGAGACCGAACCGGACACGTTTATGATCCGGCTTCGGGACTCTGTAAACCGGCGGGCGTCAACCTGTGTATATAAAGGGACGACCCAGCGGCGGTTCAGGGACAGACAACAACTCGAGAGCCAGACAAAGCGGATTCGCTCCCTGGCCTTCGAAACCCTAGCAATACCAATCACAACTAGACGTAGGCTTTTACCTTCATAGAAGGGGCCGAACTAGTATAAACTCCCCGTGTCCCCTTGTCCGGTTTAACCCCTTTAAGCTAACCCATTGCGATGGCTCCATGACTAAGTCCTTTCACAAGGACATCTGCCATGACAAACCCACGACAGGTGCCTTGGTCAACCCCAAGCTTAGGCTCTTGCCACTCCTTATTCCACAGTCCATCAAATCCTTACCCAAAACTTGAAAACTTCACATCACAAAACTCAACAGAAAATCTCATAAGCTCCGTTAGTATAAGAAAATAAATCACCACTTTTTGGTACTATTGTGAAATCATTCTTTATTTATATTAGTGTAATATCTATTGTATTCCAACTTTTCCATGGTTCATACCCCCCGATACTACCCATATATTCATCAAAATAAGCAAACAACACATAGAAAATATAATCTGTCAAAAACAGAACAATTGGTAGCAATCTGGATATTTCGAATACTTATGTAACTCCAAAAATTCTGAAAAATTAGGACGGCCTAAGAAATTTGTTTATTAATCTTCTGCAAAAAGATACACTATTCTATCACACTTCTGTTAAAAATTAGAATTGTTTCCCTGAGCGCAAAAGTTTTTGTTTTTCAGCAAGATCAAATCGACTATCACCATAAGCTACCCAAAGGTCTTACTTGGCACAAACACTAATTAAAACACAAAACCACATCTAACCAGAGGCTAGATAAATTATTTATTGCAAAACAGAACCTAAAAAGTAAAAATAAAAATAAAATTGGGTTGCCTCCCAACAAGCGCAATTGTTTAACGCCCTTAGTTAGGCATAAAACACGAATAGATCTAGGTATTGTCGTAATAATGATAAGGCAAATCGCGAAAACTCATCAAATACTCCCTTCGTTCAGTAGAAAGTTTTCTTTGTGGCAAGCAAAAGTAATCAAAAGGGCTAAATTTAATAGGATAAGAATCCCCAAGATCGATCTCGGGAGGAATTGGTTCCTCCTTCGGCCTTTCGTATTGTATGACCAACTCATCATTATAAGCATTCTTTTGGAAAAAAGTCACGAGATTGTGTCCAAGAGAGAAATCCAATCCGTTGTTTTGTATAGCAAAATTATCATTAAGCTCAGAAATCTTATCAACTAAAACATTGGTACATACTCTCTTTCTTAAATTTTCATCATAAGCAACATGATCTAGAGATCGTAAACGCATTATGTTCTCTTGATTAAAAAGAATTCCCTCTATGGGAGGATGACCACCATCTACTTTATAACACGCGAAAATTTCACTAGCTTCTTTCATAATAAATCCAAACTCATGTGCTAGGAATATAGTGGCGGCACGCTTAACAACAGAAGGGTCAATATTCGAAAACTCTAGAAAAATCCTTTGAATGGATGGATGCATATGAACAAATTGTGTTTCAAGTTCAACTACAGGCAAAGATATAGCATCCGCGAGACTACTAGTTTTATGGAGAATAGACCCACCCAAAGTGGGGAGCGCACTAGCACAAGTGAAGAAATATTGAATAACCCCTTTTCCAATAATATTGTCGCTACCTATGCGAAGCTTTTTAGTGTGTAGAATAGTAGTTTCTTCATTAGGATTAGTATTGACAAAAGCATCAAAGTTCTCCTCATCGTTAGTATTATCTTTTTCAGCGATAACCTCCCCAATTTCAAACATGGTGGCAGCAAACAAATCTAGCAAACAGACAACCAAAAGGCAAACAAAGAAGACAAACAGAAGAGGGGCGAAGAAAAGGCAAATCTTTTCAAAAATCATTTTAGAAGTGGGGGAGAGGAAAACGAGAGGCGAATGATGAATAATGTAATGCAAGAGATGAGAGTTTATGATGGGTACTTGGTATGGCTCTTGGCGTAGATCTTCCCGGCAACGGCGCCAGAAATTCTTCCTGCTACTTCTTGAGCTTGCATTGGTTTTTCCCTTGAAGAGGAAAGGGTGATGCAGCAAAGTAGAGATAAGTATTTCCCTCAGTTTGAGAACCAAGGTATCAATCCAGTAGGAGACAACGCATAAGTCACTGAATACCTGCACAAACAATCAAACAACTTGCACCCAACACGATAAAGGGGTTGTCAATCCCTTCACGGTTACTTGCAAAAGTAAGATCTGATAGAGATAGATAAACGGTAAAGTAAATATTTTTGGTATTTTTGGTTTATAGATTGGAAAGTAAAAAATTGCAAAATATAGACCCGGGGGCCATAGGTTTCACTAGAGGCTTCTCTCAAGATAGAAAATAATACGATGGGTGAACAAATTACTGCCAAGCAATTGATAGAAAAGCATAAAGTTATGACGATATCTAAGGCAATGATCATGAATATAGGCAGCACATCCATGTCAAGTAGACCGAAATGATTCTGCATCTACTACTATTACTCCACACATCAACCACTATCCAACATGCATTTATAGTATTAAGTTCATAAAGAATGGAGTAACGCATTAAGCAAGATGACATGATGTAGAGGAATTAACTCAAGCAATGTGATGAAAACCCCATCTTTTTATCCTCGATGGCAACAATACAATACATGCCTTGCTGCCCCTACTGTTACCGGGAAAGGACACCGCAAGATTGAACCCAAAGCTAAGCACTTCTCCCATTGCAAGAAAAACCAATCTAGTTGGCCAAACCAAACCTATAGTTCGAAGAGAATTACAAAGATATCAAATCACGCATAAAAGAATTCAAAGGAGATTCAAATAATATTCATAGATAAGCTGATCATAAATCCACAATTCATCGGATCTCGGCAAACACACTGCAAAAGAGTATTACATCGAATAGGTCTCCAAGAACGTCGAGGAGAACATGGTATTGAGAATCAAAGAGAGAGAGAATAAGCCATCTAGCTACTAGCTATAGACCCATAGGTCTGTGGTAAACTACTCACGCTTCATCAGAAGGGCAATAGGGTTCATCTAGAAGCCCTCCGTGATCGAATCCCCCTCCGGCAGGGTGCCGGAAAAGGTCCCTCGATGGGATCTCACAGGTACAGAAAGTTGCGGCGATGGAAAAGTGTTTTCGTGGATGCCTCTGTTGGTTTGGGGATATATGGGAATATATAGGCGCAAGAATTAGGACAGGGAGTGCACGAGGGGCCCACAAGGGTGGGGGTGCGCCCTACGTCCTTGTGGCCGCCTCGTGGCTCCTCCTACTTCATCTCCAAGTCTCATGGTTGTCTTCTGGTTCAAGAAAAATCATCGCGAAGGTTTTATTCCGTTTGGTATTTCTTTTCTGCGAAACTCAAAAACAGGGAAAAAACAGGAACTGGCACTGGGCTTTAGGTTAATAGGTTAGTCCCAAAAATAATATAAAATAGCATATTAATGCATATAAAACATCCAAAACAGATAATATAATATCATGGAACAATAAAAAATTATAGATACGTTGGAGATGTATCAGCTTCCGATGGGGATCTGTTACCCGCAACGATGGCACGATGGCGCGTTTGTCCTTTGGAGTCGTCACCGAGGGGTTCCTCCTCTCTACCAGGCTATGGTTGTTGGGTTGTCATGGTGATTGTTGGTGTGGTGAGACACTTTCTCAGGGTTCGATGGCGAGTCTTGGGTGGTTCCTGGGAGAAAGCTTTACTGATCGAGGGGGTCGATGCCGGTGATGACGGCGCTTGCGTGCATCGTTTTCCCTTGTTGAAGGCGTATTCGAAGAGCTCGCTCATTTCTCTCCGGGTAGCGGATGAGTAGGCGGTGGAATTGCGTTGGCCGATTGTGGCTTGGTCGGGGTTTTGCCTGATTGCCCATTAATCAATTAAGCAATTGTGTGGTTTTTAGAGCGTCTACAACCGGACCTCTCAAACCCGCCTCATACGCCCGGGCGGGCCGACCGGTCAGTGCGCGGTCACGATTTTTTGACCCAGACGGGCCTCTCAAACGGCCCTCAAACGCCCGGGTTGTCCGGCACCCCCCATATCTAGCCCAAATATGGGGCAGATATGGGGGCGCCCGGGCACGCCCGCCATGTCGGCCTGACGGCGTGGCCCCACACGGACTCGTTGGGAAACCCAACGGTCCGACGGGTACCTAGACCGTCGCCGCGGTGTGAACGCCGCGTGGCGCCGCTCCGGCTCACCGCCCGAGGCCGTAGCTGGCTATTTAATCCGGTCGGCGCCCCCAGCCCTAGCATATCCGCCTCTTCCCTCCCTTCACCGCCACTCGAGCCCGTTATCCATGCCCCCACGCCGCCGCTACTACACGATCCAGCACCGTCTCTTCCTCCTTGAGCAGGTCCGGATCTGTAGGGAAGCGGGGCTACCTCTGGAACTAGAGGAGGATTTCGAGGAGGTCTCGACGGAGCAGGAAGGGAAGGAGGAGCAGGAGCCGGCGGAGAAGGAAGAGAAGGAGGAGAAGGAGCAGGAGCCGGCGGATGAGGAAGAGAAGGAGGAGTAGGAGCCGGCGGAGGAGGCGCCGCCGCTGGATGTGGGGGAGAAGGAGGCACCGGCGATGGAGGACGACATGGGCGTGTGGTCGGAGCAGCACGCCATCCTGAACTCCATCCGCTCGGAGTCGGCTGCGGAGGCCAGGCGTCGCCGTCGGTAACAGATGGAGGCGGCGCAGGCAGCCCTGGCTCCGGCGCTGGCGGCTCAGGCCATCTCCGACAACGACGAAATTTGAGTAGTATAGAATGTAGTACGTAGCTATATATTCGGCATGTTCTTGTATGGATTTAGGGGATGAATATGAAAGAGTTGTATGTGGAGAAGGAAATATGAGACGTGAGAGGTCGGATTTGCCAAATCCGATTATAGATACTCTTAGCCTCGTTTTCCATATAAACTGGATAAAATCCATTCTTCTTTATAAAGTCGCAGGAGCACCCTACCTTTCTGTCAACAAAAATAAAACCACATGGCACACGTTGGTTGGAACCAAATCTTGATAAAAAGGTGTCATATGCCAACCAATCCACCCCTATCGGCGCTATTTTCTCGGTGCTCCATCTCGACGGAGTGCTTCGTCCTGAGGTCTGGGTGGCCGTACTTGGCCGCGGCGACGGCGTAGCAGCCTAGGTGTAGGCGAACACAAGGAAGACGCACGCGAAGAGCTGGAAGTTGGCGAGCTGCTCCGCGCGCTCCCCGGCCGCTTGCCCATGGCACTCTATGTTCCTGCCAGCATCGTGGTGGCACCCCGCAGGGCAGGGGTGGAGCCAGGATTTTAGTATAGAGGGGCCAAGTCAAGTTCATTTTTTTCTGAAGCAAAAGTAAATAACTATAATCATACTATATATTGATGTGTTGCACAGTAAAAAACATGCATACGATTGTATGAGTTTAAATTCGCCTCTACAATTGCCAAATAAGATGAAAAAGTTTAATAATTTCACTGCAAGAGAAATTACCTGCTAACTCTTTTTCAACATGTAAGATCATTCAATATCGAAGTAATTCGTCTCCCATATGGCGGCGCTTAACTGATAAATAAATAGTTAGAGTGTTTAGGGGCACTTTGTCGCTGATATGGTCCCTCAGGTGTATATAGAAATTGGAGCTTCATCTTGCTTGTCCGGTGGTAGCTCCAATTTGACAATGTTTATCAGGTCTTGCAGATAACTTGGGCTTATGTTGTTTTCTTATTCTACAACTTTTACCATGTCCGGCATATTCTTATTATGAGTGTCAATTTGACTGGGATTTGTAACTTGCGCATCAGCATCATTAACAATTTAGTAGGTTGAGAACTTGAAGAATCCGGCTTAAAAAGAATTAATCATAGAGGCATTTCGTGGCGCTTTTATCTTCGTATCTGTCGAATTGCAGTCTCACAATTAGCTGTTCGACATAGGAAAAATTTGCATCACAAATAGAAACTCATATAAGATAATTCGCATCATGATCACCATTATTTCAAGGATAATACAAGATAGGATCGTACCATCACAAATCACACAACCGAAACAAGTAAACAACAAAAAGCTGATGTATAATTTGAACAACGATACAAGACGGAAATTGAGATTACTAGATGGTGTGATGTAGTGATGTGTTAAACCATGTGTCCTTGGCTAGTTCCCGTTGGTTGGATCCGGAAGATTTGGCAACTGAAGAAGGTTGCGTCGCGCCATGCTATAAGAATAGGATTGAGAGCAGCAGCAGGCTGGGAGAGCAGAGGCGGCCGGGCGGCTTAGGGCACGGAACGGCTGCGGATAATTTTCTGCGTACTAATCACAGGAGAACACAACGTTTAGAAGGAGACTTGAGCCAATAGCCCCCCCTTGTCTCCGCCACTGCCGCTGCCGCGGGGCGCATCGGCCCATAGAGCGTGAACGCCATCTGGTAGAACCACATGCCCTGCAGGGTCATCAGCACGCCACTAGCAAGGTCGACAGGGAAGCTCACCGGGAGGAGCGCACCGAGGACGGTGGAGGCGACGCAGAGCCCAATCAGCAGAACTAGGAGGTAGTGGTAGTATCCCTCCAGCCCCTGGTGGGTGGTTGAGTGGAAGTAGAAGAGCAGCAGCTCTGCAGTGAAGGCCGTTGCCAGCACCACCACTGGTAGAAAAAGAGGCTTCCGTCCAGCCCCATTAGTCGCGAAACTGTAGGAACCGCGACTAATGAAGTCTTTAGTCGCGGTTCGGCAGACGAACTGCGACCAAAGGCTTGGGCCAGGGCGCTCGGTGGCCAGCTGGTGCACGTGAGGGGCTTTAGTCGCGGTTGGCCAGGCCAACCGCGACTAAAGGTGCCCAAAGGCCTTTAGTCGCGGTTGGCCTGGCCAACCACGACTAAAGCTCCTCCCCTATATATACCAGTTCAGCGCACTCACTTAGCCATTTGGTGCCACTTCTCTTCACAAGGGGGTGTAGGTTTGCTTTTGGTTCCTCTTATGCACACAAGGTGTTTGATGAAATGCCCAACAGCGTGAAACAAACATGATATGAAGTGTTGGAGCCACACTTGAGGTTCCTCCTCGATCGCGGTTAGCAACTTGAACCTTTCATGCATGTGTGTCATTGATAAAATATGCATGTGTGTTGTTCATTGTTTAATTTCTATTGTTTATAGCTAGTTACTTTAACAAATGCATGATGGTTAATTATATATTTTATATTATAATAATGCAGATGAATCGGCAATGGATGTACGGTAACCGACTCTCCCGCGAGTTCACTGCGGGTTTGAAAGATTTCCTCGTAGTGGCTAATGCGAACAAGCAGAAGGGTTTTGTTATCTGTCCATGTGTTGACTGTAAGAATCAGAAGGGTTACTCTTCCTCAAGAGAAGTTCACCTGCACCTGCTTCGGCACGGTTTCATGCCAAGCTATAATTGTTGGACCAAGCATGGAGAAAGAGGGGTTATAATGGAAGAAGATGAAGAAGGGGATGATTTCATCGATGAAAGCTATCTTGCTCATTTCGGTGATACTTTCATGGAGGATGCTGAAGGTGAAGGGGAAGGTGAAGGGGAAGGTGAAGGGGAAGGTGAAGGGGAAGGTGAAGAAGAGGCACGTGATGAGACCATTGATGATCTTGGTCGGACCATTGCTGATGCACGGAGACGCTGCGAAACTGAAAAGGAGAGGGAGAATTTGGATCGCATGTTAGAGGATCACAGAAAGTCGTTGTACCCTGGATGCGATGATGGTCTGAAAAAGCTGGGCTGCACACTGGATTTGCTGAAATGGAAGGCACAGGCAGGTGTAGCTGACTCGGCATTTGAAAACTTGCTGAAAATGTTGAAGAATATGTTTCCAAAGAATAACGAGTTGCCCGCCAGTACGTACGAAGCAAAGAAGGTTGTCTGCCCTCTAGGTTTAGAGGTTCTGAAGATACATGCATGCATCAACGACTGCATCCTCTACCGCGGTGAATACGAGAATTTGAATGAATGCCCGGTATGCACTGCATTGCGTTATAAGATCAGAGGCGATGACCCTGGTGACGATGTTGAGGGCGGGAAACCCAGGAAGAGGGTTCCCGCCAAGGTGATGTGGTATGCTCCTATAATACCACGGTTGAAACGTCTGTTCAGGAACAAAGAGCATGCCAAGTTGTTGTGATGGCACAAAGAGGATCGTAAGTCGGACGAGGAGTTGAGACACACCGCAGATGGAACGCAATGGAGAAAGATCGACAGAGAGTTCAAAGATTTTGCAGCTGACGCAAGGAACATAAGATTTGGTCTAAGTACAGATGGCATGAATCCTTTTGGCGAGCAGAGCTCCAGCCATAGCACCTGGCCCGTGACTCTATGCATCTACAACCTTCCTCCTTGGTTGTGCATGAAGCGGAAGTTCATTATGATGCCAGTGCTCATCCAAGGTCCGAAGCAACCCGGCAACGACATCGATGTGTACCTAAGGCCATTAGTTGATGAACTTTTACAGCTGTGGGGCAGACCTGGTGTCCGTGTGTGGGATGAGCACAAAAAAGAGGAATTTAACCTACGAGTGTTGCTTTTCGTAACCATCAACGATTGGCCTGCTCTTAGTAACCTTTCGGGACTGTCAAATAAGGGATACAATGCATGCACGCACTGCTTACATGAGACTGAAAGTGTACATTTGCCAAATTGTAAGAAGAACGTGTACCTTGGGCATCGTCGATTTCTTCCGAAAATTCATCCAGTAAGAAAGAAAGGCAAGCATTACAACGGCAAGGCAGATCACCGGCCGAAGCCTGCGGAACGCACTGGTGCTGAGGTATTTGATATGGTCAAGGATTTGAAAGTCATCTTTGGAAAGGGTCCTGGCGGACAATCAGTTCCGAAGGGAGCTGACGGGCACGCAGCCATGTGGAAGAAGAAATCTATATTCTGGGAGCTAGAATATTGGAAAGTCCTAGAAGTCCGCTCTGCAATCGACGTGATGCACGTTACGAAGAATATTTGCGTGAACCTCCTAAGCTTCTTGGGCGTGTATGGGAAGACAAATGATACAAAGGAAGCACGACAGGACCAGCAACATTTGAAAGACCCTGATGACCGGCATCCGGAATGGTTTCAAGGTCGTGCCAGCTACGCTCTGACCAAAGAAGAGAAGGTCATCTTTTTTGAATGCCTGAGCAGTATGAAGGTCCCTTCTGGATTCTCGTCCAATATAAAGGGAATAATAAACATGGCGGAGAAAAAGTTCCAAAACCTGAAGTCTCACGACTGCCACGTGATTATGACGCAATTGCTTCCGATTGCTTTGAGGGGGCTCCTGCCAGAAAATGTTCGAGTAGCCATTGTGAAGCTATGTGCATTCCTCAATGCAATCTCTCAGAAGGTAATCAATCCAGAAGATCTACCACGGTTACAGAATGATGTGATCCAATGTCTTGTCAGTTTCGAGTTGGTGTTCCCGCCATCCTTCTTCAATATTATGACGCACCTCTTGGTTCACCTAGTCGAAGAGATTTTCATTCTCGGTCCTGTATTTCTACACAATATGTTCCCCTTCGAGAGGTTCATGGGAGTATTAAAGAAATATGTTCGTAACCGTGCTAGGCCAGAAGGAAGCATCGCCAAGGGCTATGGAAATGAGGAGGTAATTGAGTTTTGTGTTGACTTTGTTCCTGACCTTAAGCCGATTGGTCTTCCTCGATCGCGGCACGAGGGGAGACTAAGTGCAAAAGGCACGATCGGAAGGAAATCAACGACATGTATGGACGGCCATTCTCTGACTGAAGCACACCACACTGTACTGACCAATTCCAGCTTGGTGGCTCCGTACTTTGAGAAACACAAGAATATTTTACGCTCGGACAACCCGGGGAAGCCTGAATCCTGGATTAGGAAGGCCCACATGGAGACTTTCGGTAGTTGATTGAGAAAACATTTAATGAATGACAATGATGTTGTAGATCAGCTGTACATGTTGGCCAAGCCACCATCTTCGACTATAACGACTTTCCAAGGGTACGAGATAAATGGGAATACATTTTACACGATCGCCCAAGATAAAAAGAGCACCAACCAAAACAGTGGTGTCCGCTTTGATGCAGCAACCGAGAATGGGCAAAAGGTCACATATTATGGTTACATAGAGGAGATATGGGAACTTGACTATGGACCCTCCTTTAAGGTCCCTTTGTTCCGGTGCAAATGGTTCAAGCTAACAGGAGGTGGGGTAAAGGTGGACCAGCAATACGGAATGACAATGGTGGATTTCAACAATCTTGGTTACCTTGATGAACCATTCGTCCTAGCGAAAGATGTCGCTCAGGTTTTCTATGTGAAGGACATGAGTAGCAAACCGAGGAAACGGAAAGATAAGAAAACGATCAGTACATCATGCGATGATCCAAAGCGCCACATTGTTCTTTCAGGGAAAAGAAACATCGTGGGAGTGGAGGACAAGACACACATGTCAGAAGATTATAATATGTTTGCTGAAATTCTGCCCTTCAAAGTGAACACCGACCCAAGCATTAAGTTAAATGATGAGGATGCTCCATGGATATGGCACAATCGTAAGCAAGCAGGGACACAAGGGAAGAAATGATGTGTAATAATTTATTGTACCAAACTTTGTTGAATGGATCATGTGAATTATATTACCCGTGATGTGTTTGGTGTCCATTTTCGAATGATTCGAGATACCACTGATGATACATGAAATTTGGAGTGATTTAGTCATACTCCTGCCTAGGCGTATAAAATTTTGAATTGAATTAGTTTTATTTTTCTGAATTTTTTGATATATTATTTGTATTTTTAACATTTTGAATTGAATTAGTTTTATTTTTCTTAATTTTTTGATATATTATTTGTATTTTTAGAATTTTGAATTGAATTAGTTTTATTTTTGTGAATTTTTTGATATAATATTTGTGTTTTTAACATATTGAATTGAATTAGTTTTATTTTTCTAAATTTTTTGATATATTATTTGTATTTTTAACATTTTGAATTGAATTAGTTTTATTTTTCTTAATTTTTTGATATATTATTTGTATTTTTAGAATTTTGAATTGAATTAGTTTTATTTTTCTGAATTTTTTGATATAATATTAGTGTTTTTAACATATTGAATTGAATTAGTTTT
>NC_041382.1:169763208-169764738 GCF_002162155.2 Triticum dicoccoides
ATAGAGGAGATATGGGAACTTGACTATGGACCCTCCTTTAAGGTCCCTTTGTTCCGGTGCAAATGGTTCAAGCTAACAGGAGGTGGGGTAAAGGTGGACCAGCAATACGGAATGACAATGGTGGATTTCAACAATCTTGGTTACCTTGACGAACCATTCGTCCTAGCGAAAGATGTCGCTCAGGTTTTCTATGTGAAGGACATGAGTAGCAAACCGAGGAAACGGAAAGATAAGAAAACGATCAGTACATCATGCGATGATCCAAAGCGCCACATTGTTCTTTCAGGGAAAAGAAACATCGTGGGAGTGGAGGACAAGACAGACATGTCAGAAGATTATAATATGTTTGCTGAAATTCCGCCCTTCAAAGTGAACACCGACCCAAGCATTAAGTTAAATGATGAGGATGCTCCATGGATACGGCACAATCGTAAGCAAGCAAGGACACAAGGTAAGAAATGATGTGTAATAATTTATTGTACCAAACTTTGTTGAATGGATCATGTGAATTATATTACCCGTTATGTGTTTGGTGTCCATTTTCGAATGATTCGAGATACCACTGATGATACATGAAATTTGGAGTGATTTAGTCATACTCCTGCCTAGGCGTATAATATGCATACTCGTAGTCTTCATAGCCGCCGCCGTTGTACTGGTAGTCGTCGCCTTCTAAGTTGTCGCCGTCGTCGTCGCTGCTGTCGTCGCTGTCGTACTCCTGCCTAGGTGTATAAAATTTTGAATTGAATTAGTTTTATTTTTCTGAATTTTTTGATATATTATTTGTATTTTTAACATTTTGAATTGAATTAGTTTTATTTTTCTTAATTTTTTGATATATTATTTGTATTTTTAGAATTTTGAATTGAATTAGTTTTATTTTTCTGAATTTTTTTATATAATATTTGTGTTTTTAACATATTGAATTGAATTAGTTTTAGTTTTCTGAATTTTTTGATATATTATTTGTATTTTTAACATTTTGAATTGAATTAGTTTTATTTTTCTTAATTTTTTGATATATTATTTGTATTTTTAGAATTTTGAATTGAATTAGTTTTTTTTCTGAATTTTTTGATATAATATTTGTGTTTTTAACATATTGAATTGAATTAGTTTTATTTTTCAGAATTTTTTGATATATTATTTGTATTTTTAAGATTTTGAAAAAGAAAAAGTATTTTAAAAATACCTTTAGTCGCGGTTGGCCTGCCCAACCGCGACTAAAGGTCGTTGCGCGCGGGAACGAAAAACCCGCCAAAAAAGCCCTTTAGTCGCGGGTCGCCTCCCCAACCGCGACTAAAGGTTGCCCTTTAGTCGCGGGTCGCCTCCCCAACCGCGACTAAAGGGCGGGGCTATAAATACAAGGGCCCGACCCGTCGCGGGCATTTCTCGTCTTCTCTGCCGTGCCGAAGGCCTGCCGCCGTCGCCCTCGCCCTCGACGCCGCCCGCCGTCGCCCTCGCCCTCGACGCCGCCCGCCGTCGCCCGCCGCCCCCTCTCGCCCACGTACGGCGCCCGCCGCCCCCTCT
>NC_041382.1:169764748-169765406 GCF_002162155.2 Triticum dicoccoides
ATTATTTGTATTTTTAGAATTTTGAATTGAATTAGTTTTTTTTCTGAATTTTTTGATATAATATTTGTGTTTTTAACATATTGAATTGAATTAGTTTTATTTTTCTGAATTTTTTGATATATTATTTGTATTTTTAACATTTTGAATTGAATTAGTTTTATTTTTCTTAACTTTTTGATATATTATTTGTATTTTTAGAATTTTGAATTGAATTAGTTTTATTTTTCTGAATTTTTTGATATAATATTTGTGTTTTTAACATATTGAATTGAATTAGTTTTATTTTTCTGAATTTTTCGATACATTATTTGTATTTTTAAGATTTTGAAAAAGAAAAAGTATTTTAAAAATACCTTTAGTCGCGGTTGGCCTGCCCAACCGCGACTAAAGGTCGTTGTGCGCAGGAACGAAAAACCCGCCAAAAAAGCCCTTTAGTCGCGGGTCGCCTCCCCAACCGCGACTAAAGGTTACCCTTTAGTCGCGGGTCGCCTCCCCAACCGCGACTAAAGGTCCCTTTAGTCGCGGGTCGCCTCCCCAACCGCGACTAAAGGGGGGGGGCTATAAATACAAGGGCCCGACCCGTCGCGGGCATTTCTCGTCTTCTCTGCCGCGCCGAAGGCCTGCCGCCGTCGCCCTCGCCCTCGACGCCGCCCGCCGT
>NC_041382.1:169769891-169784504 GCF_002162155.2 Triticum dicoccoides
ATAACTCTCTTGTTCATTTAATTTTCTTTGCCTCGTAGGGTTTGGAGACGGTTCGTAGATACAAAGGTCGGTGAATTCAAAAAAGAGCTAGAATTCAAAAGGGCAAAGGCTAAGAATGGTGAGGATATTCAGCCAGCGGGGACCAATCTATGTGCATACTATGTCTGTGAGATGATCCGGAGATACACCTCTGAGCGGGTTCCGAGTGATACCAATGCTCAGAGGAATAACCTCCGGATGATGCTTAGTCCAGAAGCTCGCTTCCGACCACTTCAAGAGGAACTAGCTGGATGGTTCAGGAGGGAAGTCCTCCATCCTAAAGGAGAACACCATTACGAGGACGTAGAACTTTATATGCATTAAATTATGTATGGAAACTTGTTCAAAATTGTATATGGTCATCCGATGATATTGAATATATATTGTATATTCCTCTTGAATTCTTTTTGGTTCTAATTTTAAATTTGTTTGAAATTGTACATTCATATGCATGTATGTAGTACCGTAGAATATGTGAAACTCCTTCAAAATTAAAATAAAGCACAAAAGAAATAAAATAATACAAATTAAACAGAAAACAGGTTTAGGGGGGGGGGGGCTAAAACCCTAAACCTGCGGCGGCCTTTAGTCGCGGTTGGCCAGAAGAACCGCGACTAAAGGTCCTCCGCCCCGACGGCCGCCTGGCGCCCACGTGGACGGGCCTTTAGTCGCGGTTCTTAAGCAACCGCGACTAAAGGGTGGGGCCTTTAGTCGCGCCCGTTCGGTCGCGGTTGCGCAACCGCGACTAATGGCAGTTGCGAACCGCGACCAAAGGCCCTTTTTCCACCAGTGCACACACAACGCGCCCTCCGTTAGGGGCAGGTACCTGCGTGCGGTGATCGCCAGTGAAAGCCCAAGTTAGCTCACCGGGGTGCTTACAGATTGGAATTACTGCAATTTCATTCGCATTTGGACAGAAACAATGTTCAGTTAAGTTCCTTGCAGTCAATATTCCAAAATGGTTTGCGAGAAAAACAAAATGGTGACATGATTTCGGTGATGACTATGTGTACTTTTACAATGAGATATACATATTTTGTGATAACAATGGCTGAATGGACAAGATCAAAAACAACGGCAATAGGATTGCAGGGCAAATAGGTTACACAGAAACTCCACTGGGACCAAGGTAGAACCCTCAAGTATCATGGAATGTGAAACCAAGTGACGTTGCATATCTGCTCACAAAATGGCAGAGATGGCCTCTGGCCCCCATCTCCCACTCCTAAGAAATTAGAAGTATAGAAACGAAACTTCCGCGTTATTTCTTCTTTCTGTAAGCTATAAGTTCATCTGAATACCTCTTGCTTTGGTGGACGGGTATATTCACCCAATCACCCTTCCTTTTATGAAAATATGATATGCATGCTTATGCGTATTTTAAAGAGAGAGAAAAATACCTCTTGCTACAAACGATTGAGTGAAAAGAGAATGAAATGAATACAATTCTGAGGAAAATGGATGAATCCTGGATCATGTCATCTATGGCGGTATAGTGCAAAGAGATGATAGATGGATGGATGCTGACCTCGTCTTTTCAGAGAGGAGAGCGAGGGCACCGAAGAGGAAGAACATGAGCAGCATGCCGCCATGCTCGAGGTCGTTGAGGTGTGCCGGGTTGACTCCGCCGCCGGGTGCAAATATGTGGAGATGAGTAGAGTAAAGCACCTCCACGCACATATCCAGGAAGGCGCCTCCGGCGATCACGTAGAGCTCGAGGTGCCGCAGCGCCCCGCTGCTGCCGCCGCCCACGAGGTTCCAGACGAGGAGGCGGAACCCGGCCGGGTCGAAGGCGAAGCGCGCCACGGCCGCCCACACGTTCCAGGCGCCCACGGCCAGGAACAGCGTTCCCGGCAGAAGGTGCCCCTTGAACGACCCCATCAGCGCCGCTGTTCGCCTGCCCTGCTTCGGATCTGCGCGCGGCTCGCCTCCGGCGTTGACTTCTATCCCCGGCGCCCTTTAGCCCACGTCCTCGCTCGTGGTACTAGCACGCTTCCTGAAAGAACGGATCAGCGACCATCGGTTAGCGTCGTCCGCTGGCAACATGCACGCGTCTCGCTGACGAAAGTAAAACCAAAACCAAATCTCGACGAGGCCGACGAACGAGAAGACGACCGACGAAACCTCGAGATGAGGAACGAGGTGCGCGACTACACGTAGTGCCTGGGGGGCAAGGAACGGAATCAAAATCTCGCGGAGGAGAAGCCTAAAATCACCAAAGGGCTAAGTTCACCGATTTGACCTTGTAATAGAACTTAGTTTAGCGACTGATTTTCGAACCGGGTCAGTCGATTTTTAAGAGTTCGCCACAGGAAAAGAAGGGACTCGTCGGAGGGGTGCCTCA
The DNA here is from genome assembly GCF_002162155.2 of Triticum dicoccoides. Taxonomy (NCBI): domain Eukaryota; kingdom Viridiplantae; phylum Streptophyta; class Magnoliopsida; order Poales; family Poaceae; genus Triticum; species Triticum dicoccoides. The sequence goes on from NC_041382.1 coordinate 169,772,275, forward strand.
TTATTTATCTTAGGGTTTAGGATGCAGATGGTGGTGGACGACGTGGTGGGGGGCGGTGGCGCACTTCGCCGGAGAAAAAACCCAATCACAGGCGGGGCTAGAGGGATGGCGGGGGGCGATGGGGGTGGGGTGGGGGGGTTCAGGGAGGGCAGGGCGGCGGTAGCTGGCGGTTCGGCTAGCTGCACATTTGGCGGTCCCGGATGAAGAAGAAGAGGTGAGAAAGAAAAAGGTCCAGGCGCCACATGATCTTCATGCAACGGTCCACAACGATCGACTGGCCCTAATTGAAAAATTCAGTCGACTAATGTGTAGCCGCACCCAATAGAACTTTAGACCTCTTCCAGATTTTTTTATCATGTCCTTTTGAGCTTGAAAAGAGTGATTACCATGGAGAGTCAAACGCACGACGTAGATGTATGTGAAGCTGGGAAGGCTTATAATATGATAGCAAAAAGGGTCAGCAATAATCAATTCAGAGATGCAAAGTTGAATAAACGTTCAACGACGGTACTGTGATGATCCTAGGCTAGACCGTGCTAGAGACGCGAGGCTAGAACACTAACAAAATCACGGCGCTGCACGTAAACAAGGGAAAAGCATACCCTGGAACTATTTCTTCACTCTGTTTTTTTTTTTGCGCACCTCTTTTTTTTTGCGCTCCTTTTTTTCGAAAAATCACTATAATGGCGAGTGTCTCAAAACTCTTCCCTCGTCAAACTGACAGGATGGGCATGAATTTTTTTTGATTTTTTTTTGAAAATCAGGGCAGCGATGACGAAAAAGTGCGACAAAAAATCACTATGATGGCACGTGGCTTAAAAGACTCAGAAAAGCCTAAAAATAGGATAGGGAAAATATATTTTTGCCTATGAAAATTTTGGCCTAAAAATTGCCCGAGGGTTTCCAGACTTTTTTTTAAAACCTACTCAGGCAAGGAAGCATGAATCAGAAATTAGACGGATCTCGAAAACAAACCTAATATGAAAGGAACTCGGATTGGTGGTGGATATATGGTGATAGGATATGGCAGCGGTGGTGGTATATAGATACAGATTAGTGGTGTTATATGGATATTGATTGGTGGACGGATAAGCGGTGGTGGTAGATGGCAGGAGCAATGATGATGGTGCGGCGACGGCGTGACAACTTATGACCAGAACTCGAAACTCTAAAAGACGAGATTCTAAGACCGACAACTAGACACGACAATGCAACCGTAAATTCAACAAAGCAAAATACTGAAAAGACTATGCAAAGGCTTAGACTGGTTCGGATATGATGAACTAGCCCTAATCTTTTTTGGCTTTTTTCGTGGACTGTAAGTATGAAGAACAGACCCGATCTAAACTACGAAAATACTGTAAAATCTCACCGAGCAACCCAGAAATCTGATACCACTTGATAGAGGCAAATGTGTTACGTATTTCGATGATATGGTGGCTATCGTTTTGGAGGAAGTCAACTTTGACGATCCGACTACGAACGTGCGAGGACGTCGCGCCTTACAATCGCTAAACCAACTCCGAGAGGTTATTGACCATGCTGGAGCACGATCAACCTGACCACGAAGGTCTACTTCTTGTAGGCAAACGAAGAACAAGTAAGAAACTAATATTGCAATCTGGATATTGCGAATATAAGAGGAAAACTTTATTGATCAAAGGTGGGGTCTTATGACGCCTTTGTCTGGTCGTTGAACACAAACGATATACGCGAAGTTGCAGCTATGGCGAACTTTAATCTAAACAAAATCCAAAGTCTAAACGATGCCCTAAGGGCTGTATATATGGAGGAGAGAGGGGGGAATTTCGTGGCCCTTGGAGGAGGGGTATGAAACCAACCCTAACTCTTATTTCCCCACACATACGGACTCTAAAAACAGCCTATAATCAAGTATTTCGAAATTACATGGGCCTGACCCAAAAATAAGGTGACGCGGCACATAGGATAGCCTCTGGACGAAATTTATGAAGTGGTGTCTTGTATATTTCGTCCAAGGCTTCATGCACTCATTATGGTGGCTTCAAAGTCCTGAAATCATCACTTGTAACTCCGTTCTTGTTCCCCTTACGCACGCCATCATTTCCATACTTGAACTTGCTCCAAGGTTCATCTTTCTTGTTCAAGCTAGGCCCTTCATTTGTAAGCAAAACAAATGTATCCAATTTAAGCAGCATCATATTCTCATGAACATTAGAATCGTTACCAAGAAACGAAAGTACCTGGTAATTTAATTGACGTGCACGAGCTCTAGTAATTGGTCCAGTGTGTATAGCAGCAGGGGCTGTGGGTGTAAAAATGATGTTGATGTCCTCATCAAACGCCCAGCACCGTGGTGTTTCTCACATTTGGTGTTTCTGGCCTGGCTCACCACCTACATGTGTCGCCGTTGACTAATTACATGGCAGGGCCAAAACGCAAAACACGTATACATTGCTGGAAGTATGTTTCTGGCCTGAATAGGTAAGTGGCTGCAGGGCAACTGATGGGGCTCCTACCCACCATTTATCCTCCTCCCCTTACTTCCTCCTCACTCACCATCCGAGCTACCGCCCTCTTCTCGTATCTATCGTCCACTCAATGCTCGTAGGAGCTGTGTATTTGTATGGCATTGTTCATAGGGATATCTAACCCTTGTTTTGAAGATTTCTCCCCAAATCCATTCTTGAATTGGTAAACTTGTGACTAATATGATGTTTTTTATGATGTGTAGTAGCGAGTAAAATAGTGGTGATTTGTCATGTGGATGAACAAGGTTTAGGGTTTGGGTCACAATTAGTATTAGAAATTGTTCCAACTTATTTTCTATGCCATATAGTAAAATTGTCATTCATACTTGCAAATACTTAAGTTGTCATTGTTTTTCATATGATGAGAATCGTGAATGTACATTATGTTGACAAGGCAGCATTTTTTTGAATGTCGAGATTGTTGACAAAGATGAAGAAGTGTTGACATTTCTTACAGTTCCTAGTTATGAGGAGGTTGCGAAAGAAATATTGATTGCGCTAAATTGAATGGATCTGAGTGATCAAGTTGAATTATTAGCAAGATATGATGTTGGTAGGGACATAAGTCTAGTGAAGAAGATGCATATCAAGTTGAATTTTATAATGGGGTACATTGGCAATGCCACACACCGGGGGTGGCCTCCCCAGGGGAGCTTGACAACCGACCTGACATGGGGCCCATGGAGCCCATTAAGGAGATGCCAAGTGGTCCACACGCACCCCCGAGACCATCTTGGCCTCCAAGTCCACCTTGGCGGTGGCACATATTGCATCTCTCTCTTGTAAAACCCTAGCTTTCAGCATGTATATAGGGTGTGTTTGGTACATGTATGGATCTAGCCTAGTTATTCTCTTCTCATACATGTTGAGTGTAGACATGCTAAGTACATGCATTTGCTGTTGTTTGGCAGCGGTGTATGCGCTGAGTCATATTGAGCTGAGACTTTGTTTGGCAGTCTGCATGTGTTTAGACTTTAGACATGCTGAACAATTCCGAATTCCGAATAAAGTTTTTGAATGGTGAACAAAATTGAAAAAAAAGTCAACAAAAATTTAAACAGATTTTGAAATTCTTAACTTTTATTGAAAATTTAAACAAAATTTGCAATTCTAAACATTTTTGGAAATTTAAATAAATTTAAAATACCGAATATTTTTTGAAAATTTAAAAATATTTTAAAATTTTGAACTTTTTTGAAAATGTTAATAAAAAATTCAAAAAAATTAAACCAATTTGAAATTCTAAACTTTTTTGAAATTTAAACAAAATAAATTTTGGAAATTTAAACGAAATTTGAAATTCTAAACATTTTTGAAAATTTTAAACAAATTTTGAAAACTTAAACGATTTTGAAATTGTGAACATTTTCGAAAATTTAAAGATTTTGAAATTCTGAACTTTTTTGAAAATTTTAAAATTTTGAATTCTGGATGTGTTTTGAAAATTTAAACAAAATTTGAAATTATGAACATTTTTTGAAAATTTAAACATATCTGGAGATGCCCGCAAGTTGTTCGATGGTTTGCTCGCAAGGAACAAATGGACTCCGCTGACGAGTTCTTTTTTCATAATTTCCTTTTGCGACTTAGATGATTCTTCATCCGATGAGGAGGAGATGGTGGCTGCTGTGTTGGTTGTCCATGACCACCTTAGTAGGTAGCGGCGGTTGTTCCGGGGCTCGATCCCGGGGCACACTTCGACGTTGAATCGCAACTAAGAGAGCTGCCATTTACTTCTTTGTAAGGAATACTTTGAGACACCTAACCCGCTCTTCAAACATCACCAATACCGGCGTTGTTTCCATATGGCTATGCATGTTTTCAACCGTATTCGGGAGGGGTGGTCGGGTATGATAACTATTTCGAGTGCAAGGAGGATGTCATTGGAAAGATTGGCTTCTCCTCTTATCACAAATGCACTGTAGCAATCCGGATGCTTGCATATGGAGTTCCCGGTGATCTCATTGATGAGTACGTCCATATGAGCAAGTCTACGTGCCTAGACTCCATGTACAAGTTCTGCAAGGTTGTGATTATAGTGTTTTGCCCTGAGTACTTGGGAGAGCCAAATGTTGAAGATACAACCCGCTTGTTGGCGATGAATGCCAGCAGGGGCTTCCCGGGGATGCTTGGTAGTAAAGACTGTATGCACTGGAAGTGGAAGAACTGCCCTTCTTCTTGGCAGGGGCAATATAGGGGCCATGTCAAAGCTTGCACCGTCATACTCAAGGCTGCGGCTTCACAAGATCTATGGATTTGGCACTCTTTCTTCGGCATGGCCAGATCTCACAATGATATCAACATCTTGCAATGCTCTTCAGTGTTTCCAAGGCTTGCCGAAGGCAACTGCCCGTTGGTGAATGTTAACGTCAACGGCCACAACTGCAACAAATGATACTACCTAGCTGACGGTATCTATTCTCAGTGGACTACTATTTTGAAGACAATCTTCAACCCTATAGGAGAGAAGAGGAGGAGATTTGCACAAGAGCAAGAGAGTGCTAGGAAGGATGTGAGCGTGCCTTTGGAGTTCTGCAATCTCAATGGAGCATCTTCGGTATCCCGCTAGAACTTGGAGCACGAAGAAGTTGTGGGAGGTGATGACTGTTTGTGTGATCATGCACGATATGATCATAGAGGATGAGCCCTCGGAATGTATCTAAAACCAAGGGTTTCAGTTTCACGGTGACAATGTTGTGCCTGAGCATGGAGGAGCGGCAACTTTTGCACAGTTCATCCAATTTCATCATCAAACGCGTGATTTGGGAACTCACATTCAACTGCAAAATGATTTGGTTGAGTGATACGTCTCCAATGTATCTATAATTTTTGATTGCTCCATGCTATATTATCTATTGTTTTGGACATTATTGGGCTTTATTATCCACTTTTATATTATTTTTGGGACTAACCTATTAACCGGAGGCCCAGCCCAGAATTGTTGTTGTTTTTGCCTGTTTTAGGGTTTCAAAGAAAAGGAATATCAAACGGAGTCCAAACGGAATGAAACCTTCGGGAACATGATTTTCTCATTGAATACAACTCGGGAGACTTGGACCCTACGTCAAGACACGTAACAGGAGGCCACGAGGTAGGGGGCGCGCCTAGCCCCCAGGCGCGCCCCCCACCCTCGTGGGCCCCCTGTTGCTCCACCGACGTACTTCTTCCTCCTATATATACTCACGTACCCCCAAACAATCAGATACAGAGCCAAAACCCTAATTTCACCGCCACAAATTTCTGTATCCACGAGATCCCATCTTGGGGCCTATTTCGGAGCTCCACCGGAGGGGGCATCGATCACGGAGGGCTTCTTCATCAACACCATAGCCCCTCCGATGAAGTGTGAGTAGTTTACCTCAGACCTACGGGTCCATAGTTAGTAGCTAGATGGCTTCTTCTCTCTTTTTGGATCTCAATACAATGTTCTCCCCCTCTCTTGTGGAGATCTATTCGATGTAATCTTCTTTTTGCGGTGTGTTTGTTGAGACCGATGAATTGTGGGTTTATGATCAAGTCCATCTATGAATAATATTTGAATCTTCTCTGAATTCTTTTATGTATGATTGGTTATCTTTGCAAGTCTCTTTGAATTATCAGTTTGGTTTGGCCTACTAGATTGATCTTTCTTGCAATGGGAGAAGTGCTTAGCTTTGGGTTCAATCTTGCGGTGTCCTTTCCCGGTGACAGTAAGGGCAGCAAGGCACGTATTGTATTGTTGCCATCGAGGATAACAAGATGGGGTTTTCTTCATATTGCATGAGTCTATCCCTCTACATCATGTCATCTTGCTTAAGGCGTTACTCTGTTTTTAACTTAATACTCTAGATGCATGCTGGATAGCGGTCAATGAGTGGAGTAATAGTAGTAGATGCAGGCAGGAGTCGGTCTACTTGTCTCGGACGTGATGCCTATATACATGATCATACCTAGATATTCTCATAACTATGCTCAATTATGTCAATTGCTCAACAGTAATTTGTTCACCCACCGTAGAATACTTATGCTCTCGAGAGAAGCCACTAGTGAAACCTATGGCCCCCGAGTCTATCTTTATCATATCAATCTCCTACTACTTAGTTATTTACTTTGCCTTTATTTTACTTTGCATCTTTATCATAAAAATACCAAAAATATTATCTTATCATATCTATCAGATCTCACTCTCGTAAGTGGCCCTATAGGGATTGACAGCCCCTATTTGCGTTGGTTGTGAGGATTTATTTGTTTTGTGTAGGTGCGAGGGACTCGCGCGTAGCCTCCTACTGGATTGATACCTTGGTTCTCAAAAACTGAGGGAAATACTTACGCTACTTTGCTGCATCACCCCTTCCTCTTCGGGGAAAACCAACGAAGTGCTAAAAGAGGTAGCAAGAAGAATTTCTGGCGCCGTTGCCGGGGAGGTCTACGCAAAAGTCAACATACCAAGTACCCATCACATACCCTTATCTCCCGCATTACATTATTTGCCATTTGCCTCTCGTTTTCCTCTCCCCCACTTTATCCTTGCCGTTTTATTTGCCCTCTCTCTCTCTATCCTCCCTCTATTTGCCTCTTTTTGCCCGCTTGCTTTTTGTTTGCTTGTGTGTTAGTTTGTTTGCTTGTCGTTATGGCTAGTCATTTATCTTCTGCCTGTATGTCTAAAACTGGGGAAACTATTGTCGATAATAATTCTGATGCTCCTACTAAAGAACCCACTATCTCACATATAAAAAGATTCCGTGTTGGTAGTGGTAATATTATTGGAAAAGGAGTTATTCAAGATTTCTTTACTTGTGTCGGTGCTTTACCTTCTATGGGTAGTTCTATCCTTCATAGAACTAGTAGTCTTGCGGACGCTATTGCCATGCTTGTAGTTGAACCTGAAAGACAATTTATGCACATGCATCCTTCTATACAAAGGATTTTTCTAGAATTTTCTAATATTGAGCATTCTTCTGTTAAGCGTGCCGCTACTATCTTTTTGGCTCATGAGTTTAGATTCATAATAAAAGAGGCCAAAGAAATCTTTGCACATTATAGGGTGGACGCTTGTCGTCCTCCCATGGAGTCTATCCTCTTTGACCAAGAAGAAATAATGTGCTTTCACTCTCTAGATTATGTTGTTTTCAATGAAAATCTTAGAAAAAGGGTTCCTAGCAATGTTTTAGTTGACAGAATTTCTGAACTTAATGATGATCTGGCTATTCGAAATAATGAACTACGATATTCACTTGAATATAGGCTCACAAAGTTCTGTCAAAAGAATGCTTATAATGATGAATTGGTTGTGCAATATGAAGGACCAAAGGAGGAACCTATACCTCTCAAGGTTGATCTTGGGGACTTTTGTCCCATTAAATTTAGCCCTTTTGATTACTTTTGCTTGCCTCAAAGAAAACTTGCTGCCGAACTTAGAGCATATGAAATGAGTTTTAATACTCTATCGTACTATTATGGCAATACCTAGATCTATCCTTGCTTGTTATGCCTAGTTAGAGGCGTTAAACGATAGCGCTTGTTGGGAGGCAACCCAATTTTATTTTTATTCCTTGATTTTTGCTCCTGTTTAGTAATAAATAAATTATCTAGACTCTGTTTTGGTTGTGTTTTTTTGTGTTTAATTAGAGTTTGTGCCAAGTAGAACTGTTGGGAAGACTTGGGGAAAGTCTTGTTGAACTTGCTGTAAAAAACAGAAACGTTAACGCTCACGAGAACTACTGCCATTTTTATTTGGAAAGTGCTATTTAGTTAATTCTTTTTGCAGATGATTAATAGATAAATTTCTCACGTCCAGCAATCTATTTTAGAATTTTTGGGGTTCCATATATTGCGCTAGCTACAGATTACTACAGACTGTTCTGTTTTTGACAGATTCTGTTTTTCGTGTGTTGTTTGCTTATTTTGATGAATCTATGGCTAGTTTATAAACCATAAAGAAGTTGGAATACAGTAGGTATAACACCCATATAAATAAAGAATGAGTTCATTACAGTATCTTTAAGTGGTCTTTTGTTTTCTTTCGCTAACGAAGCTCACGAGATTTTCTACTTTAAGTTTTGTGTTGTGAAGTTTTCAAGTTTTGGGTAAAGATTTGATGGATTATGGAACAAGGAGTGACAAGAGCCTAAGCTTGGGGGTTCCCATGGCACCCCCAAGATAATCTAAGGACACCTAAAAGCCAAAGCTTGGGGATGCCCCGGAAGGCATCCCCTCTTCCGTCTACTTCTATCGGTAACTTTACTTGGAGCTATATTTTTATTTACCACATGATATGTGTTTTGCTTGGAGCGTCTTGTATTATTTGAGTCTTTATTTGTTAGTTTACCACAGTCATCCTTGCTGCACACACCTTTTGAGAGAGCCATACATGATTTGGAATTTGTTAGAATACTCTATGTGCTTCGCTTATATCTTTTGAGTTATATATAATTTTGCTCTAGTGCTTCACTTATATCTTTTAGAGCACGGTGGTGGATTTGTTTTATAGAAACTATTGATCTCTCATGCTTCACTTAGATTATTTTGGGAGTCTTAAATAGCATGGTAATTTGCTTAAAATCCTAATATGCTTGGTATACAAGATTAATAATAGGACTGTGATATTTGGCACACGTGTGTCATATAAGCAAAACTGTCACACCTCTACTTCTTTCATTTTAAAGTACCACACGATCCCCCGTCCTTTGACCTCGCCTCCTCCCAAATGACCCCGGAGGATCGCCCGAGAAACATGTTTCTCCCGCACATCTCGCGCGCTCACCCCCGAGAAAACTGTCACTTCTTCACGTCTACCACATGATTTCTCCTCAGGACAAAGTTATCATGATATTCATATGCAAGTTATCAGGTCTGTGTTGCGTAACTTACCATACTATTTACATAGAATGTACCAGGTACTATGCTTCAACAACTACACCCCTTCAAAGTCACCAATGTATTTTATACACAAGTTAGAAGGTTTTTGATGTGTAAAATACCGTGGTACTTACACATAAGTTATCAGGGTATATGTACATCAACCTCCCCCTGGTCAAAGTTACCATGGGGGATTGTGCATGAGTTACCGGGTCTACAGTTCGTATATTATCATGATACTTGCACCTAAAAACCTGGGTGTGTTTCGGTAGCATTTTCCATAGGTCAAAAATTACCACGATGTTTTTGCGTAACTTATCACGCCTATAGCACGTGTGCCCCTCATGACACTAAACATTATGTCACTTTCTCGTGGCACGCCATGTGTTGTGTTTATCCAAGAGGCCCACGCGCGAGGCGAGTGTATGTCTTTAACAACTTATTTTCCTTTGGTAAAAAAGTTACCATCATGTTTATATTGCAACTTATCGGTTATGCAGTGCTTATATTATCATGTTATTTACACGAAAATTATTGGGGATGTTTTGAACAACTTTTTCCTGGGAGAAAAAGTTATCATGGTGATTCTAGGTAACTTATCAAGCACGTAGTGCTTAAAATATCATGTTATTTACATAAAATTTATCAGGGGTATGTTTCAGCAAATTCTCCCCCACGGGTCAGAAACTTATCATGGTGTTTAGTTATCGCAGTGCATATATTTTCATGCTATTTACACATAAAAATGCCAGGGGAGGGAGGTATACTACCGTGCTATTTACACAGAAGATATCGGAGTATCTTTTCAAAAAAAATCCCTACGGTCAAAGTTACCATGGTGTTTCTACCTCAGTTATCAGATGTGCGCTGTGTATATTACCATCTATTTACACATAAATTATCGGGTATCTTTTCACATTTATCTTCCCAATGGTTAAAGTTACCATGATGTTTGTATCTAAATTATCAGGTCTATAGCGTGAATGTTATCGTGCCATTTACAGAAATTACCGGGGGGCGGGTTCAACAAATTTATTCCCAATGATCAAAGTTACCACGATGCTTGAAACAAAAAAATTCAGTGCTAACATATTAAAGGCAAAAACATGTCAAAAACAGTATTCCCCGTAGTTTGTTCAACAATCAGTGTCATAGGTGAGGTGGTTAGTTCCCTTTGTTGATTACCTGCAGACCAGAGATCAAATCATAGTCCAAGCATTATTTTTGCCCGAAAATTAGGAAGTCGCGTGAGGCCATAATTGACGATTACAAAAATTAGGAAGTCACGAGCGGGTGTGCCCGCGGGAACGGAAGGAGATCGGGAGGCGTGCAGGAAAGGAAAGAAATCGGGAGGGAGGTCGGGAGGACGTGCGGAAAAGGAAGGAGATCGGGAGGCGTGTGACAGTTTTGCAATCTGGCACACGGTTGCCATATACATATTTCGTTAATAATAAAACTTTCTTATGAGTGTGCTGAATACTATGATAAGTTTGATACTTGATAATTGTTTTGAGATATGGAGATGGTAATATTAAAGTTGTGCTAGTTGAGTAGTTGTGAATTTGAGAAATACTTGTGTTGAAGCTTGTGATTCCCGTAGCATGCACGTATTGTGAACCGTTATGTGATGAAGTCGGAGCATGATTTATTTATTGATTTTCTTCCTTATGAGTGGCGGTCGGGGACGAGCGATGGTCTTTTCCTACCAATCTATCCCCCTAGGAGCATGCGCGTAATACTTTGCTTTGATAATTTGTAGATTTTTGCAATAAGTATATGAGTTCTTTATGACTAATGTTGAGTCCATGGATTATACGCACTCTCACCTTTCCACCTTTGCTAGCCTCTCTAATACCACGCACCTTTCGCCGGTATCATACACACACCATATACCTTTCTCAAAACAGCCACCATACCTACCTACTATGGCATTTCCATAGTCATTCCGAGATATATTGCCATGCAACTTTCCACCGTTCCGTTTATGACACACTCCATCATTGTCATATTGCTTAGCATGATCATATAGTTGACATAGTATTTGTGGCAAAGCCACCATTCATAATTCTTTCATACTTGTCACTCATGCATCATTGCATATCCCGGTAGACCGCCGGAGGCATTCACATAGAGTCATATTTCATTCTAAGTATCGAGTTGTAATTGTTGAGTTGTAAGAAAAAAAAAAGTGTGATGATCATCATTATTAGAGCATTGTCCCAGTGAGGAAAGGATAATGGAGACTATGATTCCCCCACAAGTCGGGATGAGACTCCGGAAGAAAAATAAAAAAAGAGAAAGAAAAGAGGCCATAAAAAAGAGAGAAAAGGCCCAAATAAAAAAAGGAAAAAAAATAAGAGAAAAAGAGAGCAGGAACAATGCTACTTGTTGGGGAACGTAGCAGAAATTCAAAATTTTCTACGCAACACCAAGATCAATCTATGGAGTAATCTAGCAACGAGGGAAGGAGAGTGCATCTTCATACCCTTGTAGATCGCTAAGCGGAAGCGTTCAAGTGAACGGGGTTAATGGAGTCGTACTCGCCGTGATCCAAATCACCGATGATCCTAGTGCCGAACGGACGGCACCTCCGCGTTCAACACACATGCAGCCCGGTGATGTCTCCCATGCCTTGATCCAGCAAGGAGAGAGGGAGAGGTTGGGGAAGACCCCGTCCAGTAGCAGCACGGCGGCGTGGTGGTGGTGGAGGAGCGTGGTACTCCAGCAGGGCTTCGCCAAGCACCACAAGAGACGAGGAGGGAGAGGGGTAGGGCTGTGCCAAAAAGGAGATGTTCTCGTGTGTATGGCAGCCCAAAACCCCACTATATATAGGGGAAAGGGAGGGGCTGCGCCCCCACATAGGTTTCCACCCCTAGGGGTGGC
>NC_041382.1:169784848-169859473 GCF_002162155.2 Triticum dicoccoides
GGGGGGGCGCACCACTAGGTGGGCCTTAGGCCCATCTGAGCCTAGGGTTTCCCCCTTTTCCCTTCTCTCTTCGCCTTGGGCCCTGGTGGGGGGCGCACCAGCCCACCTGGGGCTGGTCCCCTCTCACACTTGGCCCACGCAGCCCTCTGGGGCAGGTAGCCCCACCTGGTGGACCCCCGGGACCCTCCCGGTGGTCCCGGTACGTTACCGATAGCATCCGAAACTTTTCCGGTGACCAAAACAGGACTTCCCATATATAAATCTTTACCTCCGGACCATTCCGGAACTCCTCGTGATGTCCGGGATCTCATCCAGGACTCCGAACAACATTCGGTAACCACGTATATCTATTCCCTATAACCCTAGCATCATCGAACCTTAAGTGTGTAGACCCTACGGGTTCGGGAACCATGCAGACATGACCGAGACACCTCTCCGGCCAATAACCAATAGCGGGATCTGGATACCCATGTTGGCTCCCACATGTTCCACGATGATCTCATCGGATGAACCACGATGTCGAGGATTCAATCAATCTCGTATTTAATTCCCTTTGTCTAGCGGTATTGTACTTGCCCGAGATTCGATCGTCGGTATCCGATACCTTGTTCAATCTCGTTACCGGCAAGTCTCTTTACTCGTTCCGTAACACATCATCCTGTGATCAACTCCTTGGTCACATTGCGCACATGATGATGTCCTACCGAGTGGGCCCAGAGATACCTCTCCGTCACATGGAGTGACAAATCCCAGTCTCGATTCGTGCCAACCCAACAGACACTTTCGGAGATACCCGTAGTGTACCTTTATAGCCACCCAGTTACGTTGTGACGTTTGGCACACCCAAAGCATTCCTACAGTATCCGGGAGTTGCACAATCTCATGGTCTAAGGAAATGATACTTGACATTAGAAAAGCTTTAGCATACGAACTACACGATCTTTGTGCTAGGCTTAGGATTGGGTCTTGTCCATCACATCATTCTCCTAATGATGTGATCCCGTTATCAACGACATCCAATGTCCATGGTCAGGAAACCGTAACCATCTATTGATCAACGAGCTAGTCAACTAGAGGCTTACTAGGGACATGGTGTTGTCTATGTATCCACACATGTATCTGAGTTTCCTATCAATACAATTCTAGCATGGATAATAAACGATTATCATGAACAAGGAAATATGATAATAACTAATTTATTATTGCCTCTAGGGCATATTTCCAACAGTCTCCCACTTGCACTAGAGTCAATAGTCCAGTTCTCATCGTTATGTGATTAACACTCAAGGTCACATCCACATGTGACTAACACCCAAAGAGTTCTGGGTTTGATCATGTTATGCTTGTGAGAGAGGTTTTAGTCAACGGGTCTGCAACATTCAGATCCGTATGTACTTCGCAAATCTCTATGTCATCTTGTAGATGCAGCTACTACGCTATATTTGGAGCCATTTCAAATAACTGTTCTACTTGGAGCTATTCTAAATTGTTGCTCCATTATACGTATCCGGTATCTCTACTCAGAGCTATCCGGATAGGTGTTAAGCTTGCATTGACGTAACTCTTTACGTCGAACTCTTTATCACCTCCATAACCGAGAAACATATCCTTATTCCTCTAAGGATAATTTTGACCGCTATCTGGTGATCTACTCCTAGATCACCTTTGTACCCTCTTGCCAGACATGTGGCAAGGCACACATCAGGTGCGGTACTCAGCATGGCATACCGTATAGAGCCTATGACAAAAGCATAGGGGACGACCTTCATCCTTCCTCTTTCTTCTGCCGTGGTCGAGCTTTAAGTCTTAACTTCATACCTTACAACTCAGGCAAGAACTCCTTCTTTGGTTGACCCATCTTGAACACCTTCAAGATCATGTCAAGGTATGTGCTCATTTGAAAGTACCATTAAGCGTTTTTTATCTATCCTTATAGATCTTGATGCTCAATGTTCAAGTAGCTTAATCCAGGTTTTCCATTGAAAAACACCTTTCAAATAACCCTATATGCTTTCTAGAAATTCTACATCATTTCGGATCAACAATATGTCATCCACATATACTTATCAGAAATGTTGTAGTGCTCCCACTCACTTTATTGTAAATACAAATTTCTAACAAACTTTGTATAAACCCATAAACTTTGATTACTCCATCAAAGTATATATTCCGACTCCAAGATGCTTGCTCTAGTCCATGGAAGGATCGCTGGAGCTAGCATACCTTTTAGCATCCTTAGGATCGACAAAACCTTTCTGACTGTATCACATACAACCTTTCCTTATGAAAACTGGTAAGGAAACTTGTTTTGACATCCATCTGCCAGATTTCATAAATGCAGCTTATGCTAACATGATTCCGACGGACTTAAGCATCGCTACGGGTGAGAAAATCTCATCGTAGTCAACTGCTTGAACTTGTTAAAAACTCTTCGCCACAAGTCGAGCTTCATAGACGATGACATTACCGTCCACGTCTGTCTTCTTCTTAAAATCCACATGTACCTAACAGCCTTACGACCATCAAGTAGTTCTTCCAAAGTCTACACTTTGTTTTCATACATGGATCCTCTCTCAGATTTTATGGCCTCGAGCCAATTATCGGAATCCGGGCCCACCATCGCTTCTCCATAGCTCATAGGTTCATCGTTGTCCAACAACGTGACCTTTAAGACAGGGTTACCACTTAGAAGTTGTACACACCCTTGTCAACCCATGAGGTTCGATAGTAACTTGATCTGAAGCTCCATGATCATCATCATTAGCTTTCTCTTCAACTGAGGCAGGTGCCACAGAAACATTTTTCCTGTGCCGCGCTACTCTCTGGTTGAAGTAAAGGTTCAACAACCTTATCAAGTTCTATCTTCCTCCCACTCAATTCTTTTGAGAGAAACTTTTCCTCGAGAAAGGACCCGATTCGAGAAACAATCCCTATTGCTTTCGGATCTGAGACAGGAGGTATACCCAACTGTTTTGGGTGTCCAATGAAGATGCATTTATCCGCTTTGGGTTCGAGCTTATCAGCCTAAAACTTTTTCACATAAGCGTCGCAGCCCCAAAATTTTAAGAAATGACAGCTTAGGTTTCTCTAAACCATAGTTCATACGGTGTCATCTCATCGGAATTACGTGGTGCCCTATTTAAAGTGAATGTGGTTGTCTCTAATGCCTAACCCATAAACTATCGTGGTAATTCGATAAGAGACATCATGGTATGCATCATATCCAATAGGGTGCAGTTATGATGTTCGGACACACCATCACACTATGGTGTTCCAGGCTGTATTAGTTGTGAAACAATTTCCACAATGTCTTAATTCTGTGCCAAACTCGTAGTTCAGATATTCATCTCTATGATCATATCATAGATATTTTATCCTCTTGTCACGACGATCTTCAACTTCACCCTGAAATTACTTGAACCTTTCAATAATTCAGACTCGTGATTCATCAAGTAAATATACTCAGCATCTGCTCAAATCATCTGTGAAGTAAGAATATAACGATATCCACTACATGCCTCAGCACTCATTGGACTGCACACATCAAGATGTATTACTTCCAACAAGTTGCTTTCTTGTTCCATCTTACTGAAAACGAGGCCTTTCAGTCATCTTGCTCATGTGGTATGATTTGCATGTCTCAAGTGATTCAAAATCAAGCGAGTCCAAAGATCCATCAACATGGAGCTTCTTCATGCGTTTTATACCATTGTGACTAAAATTGCAGTCCCACAAGTATGTGGTACTATCATTACTATCTTATATCTTTTGGCATGAACATGTGTATCACTACGATCGGGATTCAATAAACCATTCATCATAGGCGTAAGACCATTGAAGGTATTATTAAAATAAACAGAGTAACCATTGTTCTCCTTAAATGAATAACCGCATTGTGATGAACATAATCTAATCATGTCCATGTTGGGGAACGTAGCAGAAATTCAAAATTTTCCTACGTGTCACCAAGATCTATCTATGGAGAGACCAGCAACGAGGGGAAGGAGAGTGCATCTACATACCCTTGTAGATCGCTAAGCGGAAGCGTTCAAGTGAACGGGGTTGATGAAGTCGTACTCGTCGTGATTCAAATCACCGATGATCAAGTGCCGAACGCACGGCACCTCCGCGTTCAACACACGTACAGCCCGGTGACGTCTCCCAAGCCTTGATCCAGCAAGGAGAGAGGGAGAGGTTGAGGAAGACTCCATCCAGCAGCAGCACAACGGCGTGGTGGTGGTGGAGGAGCGTGGCAATCCTGCAGGGCTTCGCCAAGCACCGCGGGAGAGGAGGAGTACTTGTGAGAGGGGGAGGGCTACACCAGAACTTCGTCTATAGCTCCCATGCGCCTCCCCACTATATATAGGGGTGGAGGGGCTGGTTTCTTGCCCTCCAAGTCCATTGGGGCGTTGGCCAAGGTGGGAGGAAAGAAATCTCATTATTTCCTTCCCCACCGATTGTTATCCCCCCTTTTTAGGGATCTTGGGGATCTTGGTGCGCCTTGACCAGGGGTGTGGGGCCTTGCCCCCACTACCCACGTCCATGTGGGTCCCCCCATGCAGGTGGGCCCCACTCCGGAACCTTCTAGAACCTTCCCGGTACAATACCAAAAAAACCTGAACATTTTCCGGTGGCCAAAATAGGACTTCCCATATATAAATCTTTACCTCCGGACCATTCCGGAACTCCTGGTGACGTCCGGGATCTCATCCGGGACTCCGAACAACATTCGGTAACCACATACAAACTTCCTTTATAACCCTAGCGTCATTGAACCTTAAGTGTGTAGACCCTACGGGTTCGGGAGACATGTAGACATGACCGAGACGTTCTCCGGTCAATAACCAACAGCGGGATCTGGATACCCATGTTGGCTCCCACATGTTCCACGATGATCTCATCGGATGAACCACGATGTCAAGGACTCAGTCGATCCCGTATACAATTCCCTTTGTCTAGCGGTATGTTACTTGCCCGAGATTCGATCGTCGGTATCCAATACCTTGTTCAATCTCGTTACCGGAAAGTCACTTTACTCGTTCCGTAACACATCATCCCGTGATCAACTCCTTGGTCACATTGCGCATATGATGATGTCCTACCGAGTGGGCCCAGAGATACCTCTCCGTTTACACGGAGTGACAAATCCCAGTCTCGATCCGCATAAAACAATAGATACTTTCGGAGATACCTGTAGTGCACCTTTATAGTCACCCAGTTACGTTGTGACGTTTGATACACCCAAAGCACTCCTACGGTATCCAGGAGTTACACGCTCTCATGGTCAAAGGAAGAGATACTTGACATTGGCAAAGCTCTAGCAAACGAACTACACGATCTTTGTGCTAGGCTTAGGATTGGGTCTTGTCCATCACATCATTCTCCTAATGATGTGATCCCGTTATCAACGACATCCAATGTCCATAGCCAGGAAACCATGACTATCTGTTGATCACAACGAACTAGTCAACTAGAGGCTCACTAGGGACATATTGTGGTCTATGTATTCACACGTGTATTACGATTTCCGGATAATACAGTTATAGCATGAATAAAAGACAATTATCATGAACAAGGAAATATAATAATAATACTTTTATTATTGCCTCTAGGGCATATTTCCAACAGTCTCCCACTTGCACTAGAGTCAATAATCTAGTTCACATCGCCATGTGATTAACACTCACAGGTCACATCGCCATGTGACTAATACCCAAGAGTTTTAGGTTTGATCATGTTGCTTGTGAGAGAGGTTTTAGTCAACGGGTCTGAACCTTTCAGATCCGTGTGTGCTTTACAAATCTCTATGTCATCTCCTAGATGCAGCTACCACGCTCTATTTGGAGCTATTCCAAACAACTGTTCTACTTGGAGCTATTCTAAATTATTGCTCCATTATATGTATCCGGTCTCTCTACTCAGAGCTATCCGGATAGGTGTCAAGCTTGCATCGTCGTAACCTTTACGATGAACTCTTTTACCACCTCCATAATCGAGAAAATTCCTTAGTCCACTAGTTACTAAGGATAACTTTGACCGCTGTCCTGTGAGCCATTCTTGGATCACTCTTGTACCCCTTGACTGACTCATGGCAAGGCATACTTCAGGTGCGGTACACAGCATAGCATACTGAAGAGCCTACGTCTTAAGCATAGGGGACGACCTTCGTCCTTTCTCTCTATTCTGCCGTGGTCGAGCTTTAAGTCTTAACTTCGTACCTTACAACTCAGGCAAGAACTCCTTCTTTGACTGGTCCATCTTGAACACCTTCAAGATCATGTCAAGGTATGTGCTCATTTGAAAGTATTATTAAGCATTTTGATCTATCTTTATAGATCTTGATGCTCAATGTTCAAGTAGCTTAATCCAGGCTTTCCATTGAAAAACACTTTCAAAATAACCCTATATGCTTTCCAGAAATTCTACGTCATTTCTGATCAACAATATGTCAACAACATATACTCATCAGAAATTCTATAGTGCTCCCACTCACTTCTTTGGAAATACAAGTTTCTCATAAACTTTGTACAAACCCAAAATTTTTGATCATCATCAAAGCATACATTCCAACTCCGAGATGCTCACTCCAGTCCTTAGAAGGATTGCTGGAGCTTTGCATACTTATTAGCATCTTTCGGGATTGACAAAACCTTCCGGTTGTATCACATACAACCTTTCCTCATTAAAATCGTCGAGGAAACAATGTTTTGACATCCTATCTGCAAGATTTCATAAATAATGCAGTAATCGCTAATATAATTCCAACAGACTCTTAGCATCGCTACGAGTGAGAAAATCTCATCGTAGTCAACTCCTTGAACTTGTCAGAAAACATCTTAACGGCAAGTCAAGCTTTCTTAATGGTGACATTTACCATCATTGTCCGTCTTCCTTTTGAAATCCATCTGTACTCATTAGCCTTACGACCATCGAGCCGTTCTGCCAAAGTCTACACTTTGTTTTCATACATGGATCCTCTCTCGGATTTTATGGCCTCAAGCCATTTATCGGAATCCGGGCCCACCATCGCTTCTCCATAGCTCGTAGGTTCATTATTGTCTAGCAACATGACCTTCAAGACAGGATTACGTACCACTCTGAAGTAGTACGCATCCTTGTCATCCTACGAGGTTTGGGAGTGACTTGATCCGAAGTTTCATGATCAATATCATAAGCTTCCACTTCAATTGGTGTAGGTGCCACAGGAACAACTCCCTGTGCCCTGTCACACACTAGTTGAAGAGACGGTTCAATAACCTCATCAAGTCTCCACCATCCTCCCACTCAATTCTTTCGAGAGAAACTTTTCCTCGAGAAAGGACCCGATTCTAGAAACAATCCATATTGCTTTCGGATCTGAATTAGGAGGTATACCCAACTGTTTTGGGTTTCCTATGAAGATGCATTTTATCCGCTTTGGGTTCGAGCTTATCAACCTGAAACTTTTTCATATAAGCGCCGCAGCCCCAAACTTTTAAGAAACGACAACTTAGGTTTCTCTAAACCATAATTCATACGGTGTCATCTCATCGGAATTACGTGGTGCCCTATTTAAAGTGAATGTGGTTGTCTCTAATGCCTAACCCATGAACGATAGTGGTAATTCGATAAGAGACATCATGGTACGCACCATATCCAATAGGGTGCAACTATGATGTTCGGACACACCATCACATTATGGTGTTCCAGGCGGTATTAATTGCGAAACAATTTCCACAATGTCTTAATTGTGTTCCAAAACTCGTAACTCAGATATTCATCTCTATGATCATATCATAGACATTTTATCCTCTTGTCACAATGATCTGCTACTTCACTCTGAAATTACTTAAACCATTCAATAATTCAGACTTGTGTTTCATCAAGTAAATATACTCAACATTTACTCGAATCATCTGTGAAGTAAGAACATAATGATATTCACTGCATGCCTCAGCACTCATTCGACTGCACACATCAAAATGTGTTACTTCCAACAAGTTGCTATCTTGTTCCATCTTACTGAAAATGAGGCTTTTCAGTCATCTTGCCCATGTGGTATGATTTTCATATCTCAAGTGATTCAAAATCAAGTGAGTCCGAACGATCAATTTGCATGGAGTTTCTTCATGCATATACACCAATAGACATGGTTCGCATGTCTCAAACTTTTCAAAAACGAGTGAGTCCAAAGATCCATCAACATGGAGCTTCTTCATGCGTTTTATACCATTATGACTTACATGGCAGTGCCACAAGTAAGTGGTACTATCATTACTATCTTATATCTTTTGGCATGAAAATGTGTATCACTACGACCGAGATTCAATAAACCATTCCTTTAGGTGCAAGACCATTGAAGGTATTATTCAAAAATAGAGTAACCATTATTCTCCTTAAATGAATAACCGTATTGCGATAGACATAATCCAATCATGTCTATGCTCAACGCAAACACCAATCTCGGTGGTAGAGGGAGCGTGCGATGCTTGATCATATCAACCTTGGAAACACTTCCAACATATATCGTCAGCTCACCTTTAGCCAGTCTCCGTTTATTCTGTAGCTTTTATTTTGAGTTACTAACACTTAGTAACCGAACCGGTATCCAATACCCTGGTGCTACTAGGAGTACTAGTAAAGTACACATTAACATAATGTATATCCAATATACTTCTATCGACCTTGCCAGCCTTCTCATCTACCAAGTATCTAGGGTAATGCTGCTCCAGTGGTTGTTCCCCTTATTACAGAAGCACTTAGTCTCGGGTTTGGGTTCAACCTTGGGTTTCTTCACTAGAGCAGCAGCTGAATTGCCGTTTCATGAAGTATCCCTTTGTTCCCTTGCCCTTCTTGAAACTAGTGGTTTCACCAACCATCAACAATTGATGCTCCTTCTTGATTTCTACTTTCACGGTGTCAAACATCATGAATATTTCAAGGATCATCATATCTATCCCTGATATGTTATAGTTAATCACGAAGCTCTAGCAGCTTGGTGGCAATGACTTTGGGGAAACATCACTATCTCATCTGGAGGATCAACTCCCACTCGATTCAAGTGATTGTTGTGCTCAGACAATCTGAGCACAAGCTCAACGATTGAGCTTTTCTCCCTTAGTTTGCAGGCTAAGAAAATCGTCGGAGGTCTTATACCTCTTGACGTGGGCACGAGCCTGAAATCCCAATTTCAGCCCTCGAAACATCTCATATGTTCCGCGACGTTTCGAAAACGTCTTTGGTGCCTCTACTTAAACCATTTAATTGAACTATCACGTAGTTATCAAAACGTGTATGTCCGATGTTCGCAACATCGACAAACGACGTTGGGGTTCAGCACACTGAGCGGTGCATTAAGGACATAAGCTTTCTACTGGTCGCATAATCGCTACTATCAACTTTCAACTATATTTTCTCTAGGAACATATCTAAACAGTGGAACTAAAGCGCGAGCTTACGACATAATTTGCAAAAGGTCTTTTGACTATGTTCAGGATAATTAAGTTCATCTTATGAACTCCCACTCAGATAGACATCCCTCTGGTCATCTAAGTGATTACATGATCCGAGTCAACTAGGCCGTGTCCGATCATCACGTGAGACGGACTAGTCATCATCGGTGAACATCTTCATGTTGATCGTATCTGCTATACGACTCATGCTCGACCTTTCGGTCTCCATGTTCCGAGGCCATGTCTGCACATGCTAGGCTCGTCAAGTTAACCCTAAGTGTTTTCGCTGTGTAAAACTGTCTTACACCCGTTGTATGTGAACGTAAGAATCCATCACACCCGATCATCACGTGGTGCTTAGAAGCGACGAACTGTAGCAACGGTGCACAGTTAGGGGAGAACACTTCTTGAAATTTTGTAAGGGATCATCTTATTTACTACCGTCGTCCTAAGTAAACAAGATGCATAAACATGATAAACATCACATGCAATCAAATAGTGACATGATATGGCCAATATCATTTTGCTCCTTTTGATCTTCATCTTCGGGGCTCCATGATCATCATCGTCACCGGCACGACACCATGATCTCCATCATCATGATCTCCATCATCGTGTCTTCATGAAGTTGTCACGCCAACGACTACTTCTACTTCTATGACTAACGCGTTTAGCAATAAAGTAAAGTAGTTTACATGGCGTTCTTCAATGACACGCAGGTCATACAATAAATAAAGACAACTCCTATGGCTCCTGCCGGTTGTCATACTCATCGACATGCAAGCCGTGAATCCTATTACAAGAACATGATCAATCTCATACATCACATATCATTCATCACATTCTTCTTGGCCATATCACATCACATAGCATACCCTGCAAAAACAAGTTAGACGTCCTCTAATTGTTGTTGCATGTTTTACGTGGCTGCTATGGGTTTCTAGCAAGAACGTTTCTTATCTACGCAAGACCACAACGTGATATGCCAATTGCTATTTACCCTTCATAAGGACCCTTTTCATCGAATCCGTTCCGACTAAAGTGGGAGAGACTGGCACCCGCTAGCCACCTTATGCACCAAGTGCATGTCAATCGGTGGAACCTGTCTCACGTAAGAGTACGTGTAAGGTCGGTCCGGGCCGCTTCATCCCACAATACCGTCGAAACAAGATTGGACTAGTAACGGTAAGCATATTGAACAACATCAACGCCCACAACTACTTTGTGCTCTACTCGTGCAAAGAATCTACGCAATAGACCTAGCTCATGATGCCACTGTTGGGGAACGTAGCAGAAATTCAAAATTTTCCTACGTGTCACCAAGATCTATCTATGGAGAGACCAGCAACGAGGGGAAGGAGAGTGCATCTACATACCCTTGTAGATCGCTAAGCGGAAGCGTTCAAGTGAACGGGGTTGATGAAGTCGTACTCGTCGTGATTCAAATCACCGATGATCAAGTGCCGAACGCACGGCACCTCCGCGTTCAACACACGTACAGCCCGGTGACGTCTCCCAAGCCTTGATCCAGCAAGGAGAGAGGGAGAGGTTGAGGAAGACTCCATCCAGCAGCAGCACAACGGCATGGTGGTGGTGGAGGAGCGTGGCAATCCTGCAGGGCTTCGCCAAGCACCGCGGGAGAGGAGGAGTACTTGTGAGAGGGGGAGGGCTGCACCAGAACTTCGTCTATAGCTCCCATGCGCCTCCCCACTATATATAGGGGTGGAGGGGCTGGTTTCTTGCCCTCCAAGTCCATTGGGGCGTTGGCCAAGGTGGGAGGAAAGAAATCTCATTATTTCCTTCCCCACCGATTGTTATCCCCCCTTTTTAGGGATCTTGATCTTATCCCTTCGGGATATGATCTTATTCCTTCTAAGGGGGGATCTTGGTGCGCCTTGACCAGGGGTGTGGGGCCTTGCCCCCACTACCCACGTCCATGTGGGTCCCCCCATGCAGGTGGGCCCCACTCCGGAACCTTCTAGAACCTTCCCGGTACAATACCGAAAAAACCTGAACATTTTCCGGTGGCCAAAATAGGACTTCCCATATATAAATCTTTACCTCCGGACCATTCCGAAACTCCTGGTGACGTCCGGGATCTCATCCGGGACTCCGAACAACATTCGGTAACCACATACAAACTTCCTTTATAACCCTAGCATCATTGAACCTTAAGTGTGTAGACCCTACGGGTTCGGGAGACATGTAGACATGACCGAGACGTTCTCCGGTCAATAACCAACAGCGGGATATGGATACCCATGTTGGCTCCCACATGTTCCACGATGATCTCATCGGATGAACCACGATGTCAAGGACTCAGTCGATCCCGTATACAATTCCCTTTGTCTAGCGGTATGTTACTTGCCCGAGATTCGATCGTCGGTATCCAATACCTTGTTCAATCTCGTTACCGGCAAGTCACTTTACTCGTTCCGTAACACATCATCCCGTGATCAACTCCTTGGTCACATTGCGCATATGATGATGTCCTACCGAGTGGGCCCAGAGATACCTCTCCGTTTACACGGAGTGACAAATCCCAGTCTCGATCCGCATAAAACAATAGATACTTTCGGAGATACCTGTAGTGCACCTTTATAGTCACCCAGTTACGTTGTGACGTTTGATACACCCAAAGCACTCCTACGGTATCCAGGAGTTACACGCTCTCATGGTCAAAGGAAGAGATACTTGACATTGGCAAAGCTCTAGCAAACAAACTACACGATCTTTGTGCTAGGCTTAGGATTGGGTCTTGTCCATCACATCATTCTCCTAATGATGTGATCCCGTTATCAACGACATCCAATGTCCATAGCCAGGAAACCATGACTATCTGTTGATCACAACGAGCTAGTCAACTAGAGGCTCACTAGGGACATATTGTGGTCTATGTATTCACACGTGTATTACGATTTCCGGATAATACAGTTATAGCATGAATAAAAGACAATTATCATGAACAAGGAAATATAATAATAATACTTTTATTATTGCCTCTAGGGCATATTTCCAACAGTCCATGCTCAATGAAAACACCAAATAACAATTATTTAGGTTTAACACCAACCCCGATGGTAGACGGAGCGTGCGATGTTTGATCACATCAACCTTGGAAACTCTTCCAACACCTATCGTCGTCTCACCTTTGGCTAGTCTCCGTTTATTCTGTAGCCTTTTATTTCGAGTTACTAACACTTAGCAACCGAACTGGTATCTAATACCCTGCTGCTACTAGGAGTACTAGTAAAGTACATATTTAATATATGTCCAATACATACTTCTGTCAACCTTGTCAGCCTTCTCATCTACCAAGTATCTAGGGTGGTTCTGCTTCAGTGACCTTTCCCCTTATTACAGAAGCACTTAGTCTCGGGCTTGGGTTCATCTTTGGGTTTCTTCACTAGAGCAGCAACTGATTTGTTGTTTCATGAAGTATCCCTTTCTTGCCCTTGCCCTTCTCGAAACTAGTGGTTTTACTAACCATCAACAATTGATGCTCCCTTTTGATTTCTACTTTCGCGGTGTCGCGAATAGCTCAAGGATCATATCTATCCCTGATATGTTATAGTTCATCACGAAGCTCCAGTAGCTTGGTGATAGTGACTTTGGAGAACCATCACTATCTCATCTAGAAGATTAACTCCCACTCGATTCAAGCGATTGTTGTACTCATACAATCTGAGCACATGCTCAACGGTTGAGCTTTTCTCCTTAGTTTGCAAGCTTAAGAAACTTGTCAAAGGTCTCATACCTCTTGACGTGGGCACTAGCCTGAAATCCCAATTTCAGTCCTTGGAACATCTCATATGTTCTGCGATGTTTCAAAAACATCTTTGGTGCCTCAATTCTAAACCATTTAGCATTACACACTGAACTATCATGTAGTCATCAAAACGTGTATGTCAGATGTTCGCAACATCCACAACCGACATTCGCGGTTCAGCTCATTGAGCGGTGCATTAAGGACATAATCCTTCTGCGCAGCAATGAGGACAATCCTCTGTTTACGGATCCAGTCCGCATAATTGCTACTATCAACTTTCAACTAAATTTTCTCTAGGAACATATCAAAAACAGTAGAACTAAAGCGTGAGCTACGACATAATTTGCAAAGTCCTTTTGACTATGTTCATGATAATTGAGTTCATCTGATTATTTCATGACTCCCACTCAGATAGACATCCCTCTAGTCATCTAAGTGATACATGATCCGAATCGACTAGGCCGTGTCCGATCATCACGTGAGATGGACTAGTCATCATCAGTGAACATCTCATGTTGATCGCATCTTTTATACGACTCATGTTCAACCTTTCGGTCCTCCGTGTTCCAAGGCCATGTCTGTACATGCTAGGCTCGTCAAGTTAACCTAAGTGTTTCGCATGTGTTCCGAGGCCATGTCTGTACATGCTAGGCTCGTCAACACCCGTTGTATTCGAACGTAAGAATCTATCACACCCGATCATCACGTGGTGCTTCGAAACGACGAACCTTCGCAACGATGCACGGTTAGGGAGAACACTTTTCTTGAAATTTTAGTGAGGGGTCATCTTATTTAAGCTACCGTCGTTCTAAGCAAATAAGATGTAAAAACATGATAAACATCACATGCAATCAAATAGTGACATGATATGGCCATCATCACTTTGCTCCTTTTGATCTCCATCTTCGGGGCTCCATGATCATCATCGTCACCGGCATGACACCATGATCTCCATCATCATGATCTCCATCATCGTGTCTTCATGAAGTTGTCTCGCCAACTATTACTTCTACTACTACAGCTAACGGTAAGCAATAAAGTAAAGTAATTACATGACGTTTATGTTGACACGCAGGTCATAAATAAATTAAGACAACTCCTATGGCTCCTGCCGGTTGTCATACTCATCGACATGCAAGTCGTGATTCCTATTACAAGAACATGATCATCTCATACATCACATATATCATTCATCACATCCTTTGGCCACATCACATCACAAAACACTTGCTGCAAAAACAAGTTATACGTCCTCTAATTGTTGTTGCAAGTTTTTTACGTGGCCGCTATAGGTTGCTAGCAAGAACGTTTCTTACCTACGCCAAAACCACAACGTGAATTGCCAATTTCTATTTACCCTTCATAAGGACCCTGTTCATCGAATCCGATTCGACTAAAGTGGGAGAGACAGACACCCGCCAGCCACCTTATGCAATTATGCAACTAGTGCATGTTAGTCGGTGGAACCGGTCTCACGTAAGCGTACGTGTAAGGTTGGTCCGGGCCGCTTCATCCCACAATGCCGCTGAATCAAGATAAGACTAGTAACGGCAAGTAAATTGACAAAATCGACGCCCACAACTACTTTGTGTTCTACTCGTGCATAGAAACTACGCATAGACCTAGCTCATGATGCCACTGTTGGGGAACGTAGCAGAAATTCAAAATTTTCTACGCAACACCAAGATCAATCTATGGAGTAATCTAGCAACGAGGGAAGGAGAGTGCATCTACATACCCTTGTAGATCGCTAAGCGGAAGTGTTCAAGTGAACGGGGTTGATGGAGTCGTACTCGCCGTGATCCAAATCACCGATGATCCTAGTGCCGAACGGACGGCACCTCCGTGTTCAACACACATGCAGCCCGGTGACGTCTCCCATGCCTTGATCCAGCAAGGAGAGAGGGAGAGGTTGGGGAAGACCCCATGCAGCAGCAGCACGACGGCGTGGTGGTGGTGGAGGAGCATGGTACTCCAACAGGGCGTCGCCAAGCACCGCAAGAGACGAGGAGGGAGAGGGGTAGGGCTGCGCCAAGAAGGAGATGTTCTCGTGTGTATGGCAGCCCAAAACCCCGCTATACATAGGGGAAAGGGAGGGGCTGTGCCCCCACCTAGGTTTCCACCCCTAGGGGTGGCGGCCAGCCCTAGATCCCATCTAGGGGGGCGGCCAAGGGGGGAGAGAGGGGGGGGCGCACCACTAGGTGGGCCTTAGGCCCATCTGAGCCTAGGGTTTCCCCCTTTTCCCTTCTCTCTTCGCCTTGGGCCCTGGTGGGGGGCGCACCAGCCCACCTGGGGCTGGTCCCCTCTCACACTTGGCCCACGCAGCCCTCTGGGGCAGGTAGCCCCACCTGGTGGACCCCCGGGACCCTCCCGGTGGTCCCGGTACGTTACCGATAGCACCTGAAACTTTTCCGGTGACCAAAACAGGACTTCCCATATATAAATCTTTACCTATGGACCATTCCGGAACTCCTCATGATGTCCGAGATCTCATCCGGGACTCCGAACAACATTCGGTAACCAC
Source organism: Triticum dicoccoides (assembly GCF_002162155.2). Classification (NCBI taxonomy): domain Eukaryota; kingdom Viridiplantae; phylum Streptophyta; class Magnoliopsida; order Poales; family Poaceae; genus Triticum; species Triticum dicoccoides. The sequence continues at coordinate 169,800,573 of NC_041382.1, forward strand.
GTATTTCTATTCCCTATAACACTAGCGTCATCGAACCTTAAGTGTGTAGACCCTACGGGTTCGGGAACCATGCAGACATGACCGAGACACCTCTCCGGCCAATAACCAACAGTGGGATCTAGATACCCATGTTGGCTCCCACATGTTCCACGATGATCTCATCGGATGAACCACGATGTCGAGGATTCAATCAATCCCGTATTCAATTCCCTTTGTCTAGCGGTATTGTACTTGCCCGAGATTCGATCGTCGGTATCCGATACCTTGTTCAATCTCGTTACCGACAAGTCTCTTTACTCGTTCCGCAAACACATCATCCCGTGATCAACTCCTTGCTCACATTACGCATATGATGATGTCCTACCGAGTGGGCCCAGAGATACCTCTCCGTCACACGGAGTGACAAATCCCAGTCTCGATTCGTGCCAACCCAACAGACACTTTCGGAGATACCCGTAGTGTACCTTTATAGCCACCCAGTTACGTTGTGACGTTTGGCACACCCAAAGCATTCCTACGGTATCCGGGAGTTGCACAATCTCATGGTCTAAGGAAATGATACTTGACATTAGAAAAGCTTTAGCATACGAACTACACGATCTTTGTGCTAGGCTTAGGATTGGGTCTTGTCCATCACATCATTCTCCTAATGATGTGATCCCGTTATCAACGACATCCAATGTTCATGGTCAGGAAACTGTAACCATCTATTGATCAACGAGCTAGTCAACTAGAGGCTTACTAGGGACATGGTGTTGTCTATGTATCCACACATGTATCTGAGTTTCCTATCAATACAATTCTAGCATGGAAACGATTATCATGAACAAGGAAATATGATAATAACTAATTTATTATTGCCTCTAGGGCATATTTCCAACACTACTATCCTTTTACCACACTTGTGCTTCAAAGTAGCACCATGATCTTCATAGTAGAGAGTCTCTCATGTTATCACTTTCATATACTAGTGGGAATTTTCCATTATAGAACTTGGCTTGTATATTCCAATGATGGGCTTCCTCAAATTGCCCTAGGTCTTCATGAGCAAGAAAGTTGGATGCACACCCACTTAGTTTCTTTTTGAGCTTTCATATACTTATAGCTCTAGTGCATCCGTTGCATGGCAATCCCTACTCACTCACATTGATATCTATTGATGGGCATCTCCATAGCCTGTTGATATGCCTAGTTGATGTGAGACTATCTTCTCCTTTTTGTCTCCTCCACAACCACCATTCTATTCCACGTATAGTGTTATATCCATGGCTCACGCTCATGTATTGCGTGAAGATTGAAAAAGTTTTGAGAATGTCAAAAGTATGAAACAATTGCTTGGCTTGTCATCGGGGTTGTGCATGATTTAAATATTTTGTGTGGTGAAGATAGAGCATAGCCATACTATATGATTTTGTACGGATAACTTTCTTTAGCCATGTCATTTTGAGAAGACATAATTACTTTGTTAGTATGCTTGAAGTATTATCATTTTTATGCCAATATGAACTTTTGTCTTAAATCTTTCGGATCTGAATATTCATACCACAATTAATAAGAATTACATTAAAATTATGCCAAGTAGCACTCTGCATTAAAAATTCTGTTTTTATCATTTACCTACTCAAGGACGAGTAGGAATTAAGCTTGGGGATGCTTGATACGTCTCCAACGTATCTATAATTTTTGATTGCTCCATGCTATATTATCTACTGTTTTGGACATTATTAGGCTTTATTATCCACTTCTATATTATTTTGGGGACTAACCTATTAATCGGAGGCCCGGCCCAGAATTGCTGTTTTTTGCCTGTTTTAGGGTTTCGAAGAAAAGGAATATCAAACGAAGTCCAAACGGAATGAAACCTTCGGGAACGTGATTTTCTCATCGAATACAACTCAGGAGACTTGGACCCTGCGTCAAGACACGTAACAGGAGGCCACGAGGAAGGGGGGCGCGCCTACCCCCCAGGCGCGCCCTCCACCCTCGTGGGCCCCGTGTTGCTCCACCGACGTACTTCTTCCTCCTATATATACCCACGTACCCCCAAACGATCAGATACAGAGCCAAAACCCTAATTCCACCGCCGCAACTTTCTGTATCCACGAGATCCCATCTTGGGGCCTGTTCCGGAGCTCCGCCGGAGGGGGCATCGATCACGGAGGGCTTTTTCATCAACACCATAGCCCCTCCGATGAAGTGTGAGTAGTTTACCTCAGACCTACGGGTCCATAGTTAGTAGCTAGATGGCTTCTTCTCTCTTTTTAGATCTCAATACAATGTTCTCCCCCTCTCATGTGGAGATCTATTCGATGTAATCTTCTTTTTCGGTGTGTTTGTTGAGACCGATGAATTGTGGGTTTATGATCAAGTCTATCTATGAATAATATTTGAATCTTCTCTGAATTCTTTTATGTATGATTGGTTATCTTTGCAAGTCTCTTCGAATTATCATTTTGGTTTGGCCTACTAGATTGATCTTTCTTGCAATGGGAGAAGTGCTTAGCTTTGGGTTCAATCTTGCGGTGTCCTTTCCCGGTGATAGTAAGGGCAGCAAGGCACGTATTGTATTGTTGCCATCGAGGATAACAAGATGGGGTTTTCTTCATATTGCATGAGTCTATCCCTCTACATCATGTCATCTTGCTTAAGGCGTTACTCTGTTTTTAACTTAATACTCTAGATGCATGCTGGATAGCGGTCGATGAATGGAGTAATAGTGGTAGATGCAGGCAGGAGTCGGTCTACTTCTCTCGGACGTGATGCCTATATACATGATCATACCTAGATATTCTCATAACTATGCTCAATTCTGTCAATTGCTCAACAGTAATTTGTTCACCCACCGTAGAATACTTATACTCTCGAGAGAAGCCACTAGTGAAACTATGGCCCTCGGGTCTATCTTTATCATATCAATCTCCTACTACTTAGTTATTTACTTTGCCTTTATTTTACTTTGCATCTTTATCATAAAAATACCAAAAATATTCTTATCATATCTATCAGATCTCACTCTTGTAAGTGACCCTATAAGGATTGACAACCCCTATTTGTGTTGGTTGCGAGGATTTATTTGTTTTGTGCAGATGCGAGGGACTCGCGCGTAGCCTCCTACTGGATTGATACCTTGGTTCTCAAAAATTGAGGGAAATACTTATGCTACTTTGCTGCATCACCCCTTCCTCTTCGGGAAAAACCAACGCAGTGCTAAAAGAGGTAGCATTGAGTATATACGAGCTCATGTTGGCAAGAATAGATATATTTTTTTAATTATATTTGAGACAGTTTAATTTTTATTTGGCCTGTAAACTATGATAGATTTATTTGGTTTGTGAACATGCTACATTTATTTGCTTGTGAAACTATGTAAAATGTTTGTATTTTGTTTGAATTATGTTTGAAAAACCACAACAAGTTGGGCGCGAAGGCTAAAATAGGTGTGTGCATTGGGCGCACTGCCGACCTAAACGAAAAAGAGGATGGACGACGAGCGGGCGGGCGACCGACCCAAACGGACAAAAATGATGCGTTTGGTTGCTCGCATTGTTTCCTACCCATTTGCATACTTGTCCTAGTTGGGGCCTAGTTGAGCATATGCAGGCAAAAAATCAGCATCTACATGTTGATTGGTTGCCTGCATATCCTCTCCCTGCATGGTAGTGACGCCTCTGCGCACTGTGTTTGGTTGCTCGCATGATATGTGGTAAGATGAGTGCATGTTCTTTGGTTACATACGGGCATAGAGTTGTGCTCACCTTGTATCCTACTTGGTGAGCTTATGAATACTACTACACCTTACACACGATCACACCGAGCACACCAACGCCACAAACATTGCTATGACAATGCACTGGACGAAGATGATGAAGTTCTTCAGCCCTACGGACGATCCACCTTGCCAACCTCAACCTTGCTGCATGAATGCTCTCGCACATACTTGGAGTAAGCATCTTCTGCCGCCTGCCTAGTCTTAAACCCTCTGCGGCTGCTGTCGCTGTACCCTGAAACTTGTTTGTTGCAAGCTTCCCATGAACTATAAATCCCTGGAACCCTACCTTCGAGCATCACATACCACTTGCCCTAGCAGTGCAAGTGAGCAACAAGTTGAAGCAACAAGCATTGAAACACACAAACATCAAGCAATGATGAACTCTAGGAGTAAGCAATGGAGCAGAAGAGCATTAGTAAACATGCATGATCATAGCAAGTTCAACCTATCACTAATTTGGTGTCATCCTACCACTACATCCAAAAGAGGGTGTAATCCTACCACCGCGAGGATCACCGTGAGGGGTTAGTATATACCACCTCACCAAAATATACAGACTATAAGATTGTTTTCAAGCCCTAACTACACAAAATATACGTTGTCATCGTCGTCCTTGTCGCCATCGTCGTCGGGGGTCATGCACGCCATCGCCACCAGCAGAAGCAAGTGCTTCCATGCACGCCATCGTAGTAGTGCTTGCCCAGCCAAGTCCTCAACCAGAGCACCCTGTGGGTAGCTCCCATGGCAACAAATACAACACTCTGGGCTTTGTTATCCAGCAGGTAGCTGAGAGCCACCATGAGAGCCTCTGGGATGAAGCCAATCTGCTCCATGACGACGCCGTAGGGCTCAGGGTGGGCGTCCGCACTCTCGCTCTCCTTGATGGCGGTGGCCACCTCCTTCATTGTCTCAGTTATGTCACTGAAGACGCTCAGCTCCTCCTCCATGAAGCCTCCTAGCTTCCTCTTCCTATCAAGCACAAGAACGTGCTCACCATCCTTCTTAGGAGCATCAACGTTGATGGTGTCTGACTCCTGGGTGTCTGGATACTCGGCCATCGACGAGCCCAGTGGCTGACCAGAGCCCATGGCATGCTTGCCGGTTGCCAGCTCGATGAAGAAGATCCGCTATATATGGTGGTAGTTCTTGATATGTGTGTTGAGAAACTCTGCATCCTTGGGGTGAGCCTAAGAAGAAACAAGGCAGAGAGGTTAGTTAAATATGGCAATGGTTCATAGGCTTAAACTGTTGGTTTGTTAGAATGATATGGTTTGTGAGCTAATCATGATGTGGCCTTGGTAGTTCTCTGGCTCCAAAAGGATCGAGCGGGTGTTCTCATCCCATGAAGCATCGCCGAGGTCTCTGAACTTGGACGCGGTGATCCACCTCGCTCTCCACTTCCTTATGTGGTTGTACACCCTGGATCGAGGTGACCTTCTGTCCGCAGAAGTCGAACATATGCTTTGCAACAAGGTTCAAATGCACCTCCAAACCCTTGTTAGTCCTCACCCCACTAGCTATGACTCACACATCTTGTTAAGCACAAAAGTGGAGAGTAATGACTGCCATTTCATACTGTTCCCCTACTATCCTTCTTCTCCTTTGTGGCTGCCTTTTGAGTAACAACATTGGGCTGAGCCAACACAAATGGAGGGACCGTAGGCGGCACTTCAAAAACGTCTGAATCAGAAGGCATCTGGTCCATAGGAGTGTGGTAGTCCTCGACGTATGACAGCGGGAACTGGCTCTCGGGCAGCATGAGGGCCTGACTAAACTCTTGCGTGGTCATGTCCTACAAACGTAAGCGTCATCAACAACACAACACACTACATAGACAGTAGGAGCTAGGAGTACAACATGGACATATCGAACTAGCAGTAACACATGCACACATGGATGATCTAGTTGAAGATAGCACTACCAAATCCATCATAGCATACCACAGTTCAACACAGCATAACAAAGCAGTAATCACGGACACATGTTGTTCAACATTTGCACAGTAGCATACCACACATCTAAGCATACTATCCATCCATCCATGACCACTAGCTACCAATGCTGGCTCACATGGAAACAACCCCTAGCATGCTCCAAATCCATCACAAGTAGCTACTACAACATCATAGTCAAACAGATTGGAAGATCTAACCCTATCACATCGACAAATCTAGTTAGAACTAGTAGAGAGGAGATGATGATTGAACTTAGAGACGCCATCGGAAGAGCCGCGGAGGAGGTGAGGAGTCGATCCGCCGTCGCAGTCAACCGGTCACTGGAGTAGTTACACCGCTTACCTCGTCGTCGAAGTGGATTCACGCCGGAGAGAAAGCTCGAGATGGGGGAAATGGTGGCGGGAGTTTTGCCGCGGTGGTCGCCCTGGATACCGAATCGGCGGGCGGTGACTCGAATTCGTCCCGCCACATTTTCAGAGATGCGCCATCGCTCCCGCCATCTCCCTGCCTGCAGCTGCGCGGCGCGACGTTTCCCTCCCGTGCATCGCTCGCTGGCAGGGCCGGCTGAGCATTGCTTTAAGTTTCGTCCGGACCGAAATTTGAACGCGACCCAGATAACCAAACAACACAAAATCATTCCGCCCGAACCTGGCTGAACCTAATGCGAGCAACCAAACGCGTTTAAAATGAACAAAACGCGGATCGTTGGAGTTGCTTTTATGTATTGGAAGAAGCCTAAGCATGGAGCTCCCCCGCAAAAAAAAAGAGCCTAAGCATGGAGCCGCCCTTCGTCAGCAGTGGAACCCGTGGCTCCGACGGACGCAGCTTCGGTACCTGTGGGCCAAAGGAAAGCATCGTCCGGCTCCGACACCAGGCTCGAACACTCTTGCTGTGGAGCGCGTCGGCTGCTAATAAACGTGGCGGGATCCCACCTTGAGCGGTCCTGCGGGCTTTCCTGCCAGGTGCCAGCGAACGGCAGGTCGGCACGGCGCAGCGAGCGGCCTACACCTCAGAGCAACCCGCGTGTCACCGCAAACACATGTCCTCGGATAGGATAGCCGACGCGCCGCGGTGGGGGCTCGGCGCCACTTGCCGCTTGCCACGGCGCCGCGCGCAATCGAGCCGAGCGGTATGGTGTCGACACGGTTTGAGACTCTGAGGCCGTCGACGTGGGCGCCCGAGGCCGGTTGCCCGCGCGCTCGCTCGCCACACAGCAGCGCCTGGGTCTGCTGAACCGTACGGGGGAGTCGGGGAGAGAATATCCGGCGAGCAATTCCGGACCAGCGGCATCTTGCTTATCGCACCCCTGAAAATTCTCATCACAAGGAAAAAGATGCCATGCAGGGACGTGCAAGGGTCCGTGGCCGATCCGGCGTAAGTTTGACGGCCAAACATCACGCCTAGCCAGTGAGTCACTCCATCATTATTAACACAGAAGGGGCGTGATTCAACGCTCTATTTTTGGGCGTCTATTTAAACACGCTCTCCCACTTGATTTAGGTCGTGGTAACACGGCAGGGTGGCCTGTGTTGCGAATCAGTGTCAAAGTTTTGTAACTTCACACCAACGCTTTTTCCGGTGAATTTTGCTTTGCAGTATACCCTTCTTGTTGCCCACAAGCTATGCATGCCATGTTTCGCTCCATGAGGTGAAACGCACGTCCTTGACTCCTTGTGAAACGCAAGGCGGTGTATTGTATGAGTTTGATAAAAATGATGATGATCCGTCTGAGTTCATCACGTTCGAGTTTCTCATCAGAAAAAGCAAACGGAGCCGAGGAAAAGAAGCCATCGACCGATCGACGGCACTCGTACCGTGCCCTAGTTCCCAACTCGGACCCCGCCTCCCTCCCTCTTCCCCCCTCCACCGCTCGTTTATATTTGCCCCGTTCCCCACCCCGCACGCCCGAAGCCGCCTCCCCCCGCCCTCCCCCGCCGAGCCCAAGAGAGAATCGGAGACCACGGCCCGGCCAGCTCCTCCCCGACCCCGCGCCCTCCTCGCTACTACATGGCAGCTCCGCGTCTCCACGGCCAATCCGACTCCGAGACCCTCAAGAACAACCCCTGCTTCTGCTTCTGCTTCTCCTGCCCCTGTCCTCAGCCGCGCGCCGCGCATCTCGATTCCGCCGCCGCCGCTGCCCCCGCCCGCGCCCGCTCCTGATTGGGCCCTCGCGTGCGCCGCGTCCTGACTCCTGACCGACTGTCGCTGCGCGGGTTCTTGCGCGGTGCCGGTGGTTTCTTGCTGCGATTCTTCCTAGGACGCCGTCCGTTTCTTGATTCCGGTTTCTTGCTGCCGCGCGGCCTCGCCATGGGGAGGAGTAAGTCTTTGTTTCGCCGGCTGCTTGTTGCTCCTCTCTTTCCAGCTGATTCGGCTGTGGGGTTCTGATTCTGATTGGTTTTGGGGTGGCGCGTCTTCCTCAGGCAAGAAGAGCAAGGCCCGCGGCGCCGGAGGGGACGACCTTCTGGACAGCAGCGACGCCGACAGCGTGGGCTCGTCGTCCACCGCGCTCTCAGATCTCTCCATCTCGTACGCCACCGAGAACGTCAACTCGCACGAGTTTGTTCTCGACAAGTACATCGACGCTCTCTACGAGAAGAGGTTGAGCTCTATAGCATTTCTTTATTTGTGCTATCACCTGCAGCAGTCTATGCCCAACGTGTGCTATGCAAATAGATGGGTCGTTACTGGTGTAGTGTGGTAGCATCACAATAGAGAGGAATGATGGTTTGGCAGCTGGTCCTAGTCGGCTGGCAAATGTTGATTCTGTGGATAGATTAGGATGATGTTGTTAACCTGACATTTGATATACAATGCTACACGGCTTCATGTTGGACTAGACCCTCTCCTTTACCTGTTGGGTTTTACAAGAACTTAGTAGCTTGGACTGGGCCTCCAGTGTTTGGTTCAGTCTATATCTGATTGAATTTAGGCCATGATGATTGATTGAAAAAACTGCATTATCCTGTAGCTCATGTTTTTATTACTTGCTGGGTCATCGATTGTTGTTATATTATGAAGTTATGTCAAGTTCTACTCAGGAAGCCTTTCATAGGTAGCTCATTTGTGAAATTTGACTTCTGATAAGTAATAACTAGCGAGTATGCCTTTCATAGTCGGCAAATTTAACTTCATGTTTTGATTAACCGGACATTCCACCCTTTGCATCAGCCCCATCATGTAAAATGTAGAAGTAGTCATGTTGGTTTTGTTTAGTGCACTCAATATAGTATTATTTATATTTGAGCAGGGGGTCTACAAGAGAGGCAGCATTGGCTTCGTTGGTTGATGCTTTCGAAAGTTTTATGCTTGGTGGTCTTGTTGAGAACAAGTAAGTTAGTACATTCTACTGACCAATCTTTATTATTGCATGTGAAGTCGGTAGTTACTTGAACTGTTAGTATAGACATACTAGACATTTGCGTATTTCATATGCACAAAACACTTCACATCTCAAGCTCAAAATTTTATCGCTAACCCCTGTCCTTTTACATCATGGCTCCCTCTTAACTACAGATGTATTTTTGTCCGAATCCACTGTTTAATACTGTTACCAAATTTATTTTCTCTTCTGAAGATATGCCACTCTACTGAGTCTATTCAATACTTCGATCAAGAAGGGATCTACCAAGGAGGCTTGCCTGGCATCTCGCGCCATTGGTTCGTCTCCTATCCATTAATGTTCTTTTCCCCAGTTCCACCTCTTTGGAGTTTGCTTACACCGTTTTTGGCTGTTGTGTTCTTGATTTGCAGGGCTACTGTCTATTACACTTGGTGCTGGCAGTAGCTCACATGAAACAATGGTAGAATCACATCCACAGCTTTCTAAGGTCCTTCAAACCTGGTCGGATGCTTCAAAGATGATCTCTGTAAGTGAAAAGTTTTTCTGTTCTTCTAAGCTTCCAGATTTCATTTACATTTTCAGTGATGTGATCTATGTTGACATGTTGTAGGCTCTTGACTGCTTGGCCGTCGTCACATTTGTTGGTGCAACTGATCTGGCTGAAACAGAGGTATCTTTGAAAGCCATGTGGGATGTGATTCATCCAAAATCAGGTTCAAATGTATGTATAGGTGCCGTTGATTTATTATCATATTTTGTGAACTGGTTCTACAAAGAACTCTATTTGATATTTTTGTGACTCCCGACTTACCTGCAGGTCGGTACTGTCCGGAAACCAAGGCCACCTGTGTTAGCAGCTGCTCTATCTGCATGGACTTTTCTGCTAACAACTATTGGTTCATGGCGGATAAACACTGATAGCTGGAAGGAGTCAGTAACTCTATCTCTCTCCCCTCTAAATTATATCATCCATTTCATTATTTACTTATTTTATGTTTTACTATTTGCCAGGCCAATTGCGTTTCTCTCTACTCTTCTAGGAGCAGAGGATCGTGCTGTTCGGATGGCTGCTGGTGAAGCATTAGCTTTGTGCTTTGAGTTAAATCTACTTGATATCTCCCCTTCTGAAGATGCTGATGATGACACTGGAGTACCTGGTAGCTCTAAGGGCAAACTTTTCCTGGATATGCAAGCATTGAAAGCCAAGATAGCCGGTCTTGCCTCAAATCTCTCTGCAGAGGCAGGGGGCAAAGGTGCAGACAAGAAAAATCTTTCTGACCAAAGAGATCTGTTTCAACGGATTTTGGATTTTGTCAAGGTCTGTTTCATTTCCATTCTTACTTAATTTTCAGTTTTGGTCTCTCTTCCAAATTCTTAATAGCAAACTGTTTCCAGTATGGCGAGTGCCCTGAAGAATCAATGAAGATTGCTGGAAAACGTGATGTTTTAAGGGTTGCATCATGGTCTGAATTGATTCAGGTGCTTGCTTCTTTCTTTCAGTGGTTCCTGAATTGCTCTGCATTTTCACATGTCTTGGCTAATTTCCCCTTGATCATCAGTTAAACTTCTTCAAACGATTCCTTGGGAGAGGCTTCCTGAAGCATGTGCAGGTAACTTTTTTGGAGTGGTCTGTTTTCCACTGTGCTAATTTACTTGTGCATGTGGCAAATGCTAGATTTGTTTTCTATACAGGACAATGGACTTCTTCAAGATATCTTCAACATCAAGGCTGACAAGGCTGAAACGCTGTCATCGAATGACAAGGTAAAACTGAGACATTGAAGCCCTTAATTTGCAATGATGGTTGCTTTGAAGAGCTTTAATAAAGATAATTGATTTGGTCTATGGAGTTATTTACGAAATGTGAATGAATTATGCCTACCCCAGCAGTCTTAGACTTCTGACCTGTTATATGATTGATTCCATAAAATGCCAACAGCAAAGACACAAAACACGCTTAGCAAGGGATTAGGCTAGATTAAACAGTTAAGGTATGATTGATGGTCGATGTGTCTTGGGGTATATATATATGCTTGTGGATTCCTAGTTAGAGTATGAATGAGACAGGAACTATTATCCTTGAATATCTTGTGTCAAACTTGCTCTGCTGAGGACAAGAAAGAGATTGCTCATCGTTATGATTCAAGCTGTACCGTTAGAGGCTTTGCTCATAGTTATGATTCAAGCTGTACCACTAGAGCCTGCTTTAGCGCATCTGCTTCCCTGTGGTCGCTGATGCTGGAAGTGGGAGAAATTACCTAGCACCAACGCTAAGGGGTGTCTGGTGCTCAGATAGAAGAAAGGCTTACAGTTAAGCTTCACTTGCTTAGGAATGCACATATGCTTTTATGGTTTCAATCATCTCATGATCCTCACTCCCCAGAATGAGTAAAAGCAATCTCTGTTCTTCCGTGTTCTCTTCTTACTCCATCTATCCATATATATAGGGCCTAATGCGTTTTTCGAGCATGTGTTTTCAAACTAAAGACTCCTTTTCAGAACCGTCTAATGCTTTTTGCTTGGTTGTAAATGGACACAGTTTCTTTATTTTTGTATCTCTTGTCAACTGATAGATTCCTGAACTTGAGAAATTGCAAAAACACCTGCAGAAAATCTTTAGATCTGGAGAAGAGAAAGGAAGAGCTCTGAAGCTGAACAAGGATCGTCGTTTAGCACAGGTGGATAACTTGTTTCCTTTACTTCGTATTTTGTTTCTTCTGGTGCTTAAGGACTATAACTCAGTGGGGGGCCATTCCTTGATCATTTATCCCTCCAGTCTACAAATCCTCAAGTTGACAGATAAATGATGCTTTTCACATCGCTAAGTGAAACTTATAAACGTTGGCTGTCAAATCTTAAATATGTATGTTTGGGACTTGATAATCATGTGTATGTTTGGAACTCGAAAATCATATGTGTAGCTCTGGGCATTTTCTTGACAAATTGTTTGCTGTCATTATCCTTGTTATTATGGGTGCATTGCTACCCGTCCCCACATCATTTCTCCCTGTGCATTGACTAATCTTGGATATTTCTTGTTCATTTCAGGAGAGGAAGAACGCTGGCATGTTTGACGAGTAACAAGAAAGGAAACAAAACCTCATCGGACCGTCATTGTACTCCTTTTGAGCTGGAATTTATTTATATCTGTGTGAACAACTACATGCAGAATGTCCTAGAGTCTGCTCTCCTTGACTGTCGTCTAATTATGATTATGATGGCTTGCTGTACTTGAGAAATACTTGGCCGAAATGATTACTGCTGTTATTATAATGTCCCATGTGCGTTTACTTGTGAACTAAGTTCTCTTAGTTTAGTTCAACGAGTGTCCTGTTGTGTTAAAAAAGACACCCAAAGCGTGTTAAAAAACTAAACCATGGGGCCTGAGCGTCCGGTGTATTCGATCTGGAAAGCCATCGCGGGACATCCATATTTTTTGAGAGAGCGCTACATCTCAGGATGAGCTTAACCAGGGCCACATGACCAGACGTGCTTAAAACGGCATATATTCCTTGGGTTTCGAAGTTTACCGTCCAAAGGAGGGCATCGATCTATACAGAACGAGCAAAGGTACAGCGTGGCTTCTCTATTTATCTGCGTGCTGGTAGGAGTACGTCAAAAACAGGGCACCGGTAGTTTCTAAGGAAAGGCGAATAGAAATAAAACAGATGCCAGATCAGGCACTAAATTATGTATTCGCCGTTGATGAAGTATACACAATCAGTTGTACCTTCCATTGTCCGGGGAGCTCAACGCAGTATCTTTCCAGCCTCATGCCAGCATTGTGAAAATGACTGGGAAACCCATTCACGATTCATCTGCTGTAACGCGCCACCAGTTCCTTGCCTACTTGTTGTTGTCTGTCTCCCCTGTTGGTTCATAATTCATCTCCTTATCCATTGTCTCATTTAGGCACTATGAATGGAACGTGCCACGGCACCTGAACTTAACCAAAGAGAAGAAAGCTACTGTGCCTGAACAAACTGGATTGGTCCAAATAGGCCATGGGATACCAAAGAAAATCACATCGGCAGCACTGTGACCCCAATATCTGTGGCAGAATTAGCACACCCATCTGTCACTTGTTTACGAGGCACAGATCAACCATAGACTGTATAGTTAACAGATCTCTCACGATAAGGGGAATTCTTCGGCCAGCAAATCTGAATTGGTCCGTGCCCCTGGATTAGAATGGTATCACTTGTTTATTTACAACCAACATAGCTGGTAATATAAAGCTGGGATACGGACTGGAGGGAGGCATACGAAACCGGCGGTTCGTGGTTACTGGTCGGGTAGGACAGTAAACAAAAGATCAGTCCAATATTCCTCTGAAAATCGAGGTGCAATTTTTGGATCTGATGAATGGTAATTCACTAACTGTTTCAACTGCTAGTAACTGACTGAAAACCAGCCAAGTTTGGATGCGGATTCAAAAAGAGAGCCGGGGGTTGAATCTTAGACGAACCGAAGAGTTCAGGGTTGTAAAGTGGACTTCTCTCATTCAAAAATTGTCCACTGGGACCCCGTGAGATAACTGGCTATTGTCAGTAACCGGTACCAGACATGATCCTATACAGTTTATGTAATTGGCTTTTGAATCCTTGACTTAAGGGCATCTGTTGGAAGGTCCACTGCCATGACAGCAAGCAAACGTACATTCACCAATAATTACCACATGAACATTCTCCGTCCTTGAAATGATGAAACCGCTTAACATCCCTAACGACAATCTCCCGTCCAACTGCCAGTGACATGAACATCATCGCAGTATGACAATCGCCGCATATTCTCAAGTTTTTAAGAACTGTAACTGTAGCTCCAAGAGGCAAGTTTAGAAGTCCAAAACTAACTGCCAGTTTCTCACTGTGCGCAAATAATACGTATTCCTTTTGATGGGGTGCCATATCTTGCAGGACAAACTTTGTATCAGGAACATATCCCAGCTTTCTCATCTTAGCACCAACCATTTCAAGGAACTTGTAGACTTCATGCGCTTCCGGATGTTTCGTGTCACCAACAACAAACACGTGAACCTTGTTTCCAACTTCTATCCAGCTGCATCCGGGTTCCTTCTTCACCCCACGATCACGCATTAGCTTCCTTACTCGTGCAGCATCAACCCAGCGTCCAGCAGCTGAATATGTGTTGGACAGTAGTATGTATGTGCCATCATGCTGCGGTATCATCTCAAAGAGCTGATCCGCCGCATAAGCACCAAGTTCCGTATCTCCATTAATCCGACAGCCAGAGAGAATTGCCTCCCAAATGGCAGGGGTAGGCTCAAAAGGCATCGTCTTGATCAAATCCATTGCTTCTCCGATTCTTCCAGCCCGGCCAAGCAAATCTATCAGCCGGGCATAGTGATCTTCTCCAGGGCTAATGCCAAAGTCCCTTTTCATGGACTCAAAATATTGAAATCCTTCGTCTACTAAGCCAGCATGATTGCAGGCTGTTAAAATTGTGAGGAATGAAATCCGATCAGGATATATGCCTTTAGCAACCATCTGGTCAAAGAGGTCAAGTGCCTCTCTACCGTGTCCATGCTGCCCAAGGGCTGCAATCATGGCATTCCATGAGACAGAGTCAACATTGGGCATCACAAGGAACACAAGACGAGCATCTTTCACAGCACCACATTTACCATACATGGTTAGTAGTGCATTTCCCGCAGAATTGCTTGCCTCGAAACCACACTGCACAATATGTGCGTGGAGCTGCTTTCCATGCTTCAACGCTCCAAGTTCACCACATGCAGCTACTGCACCAGCATAGGTGTAATCACATGGCTTGACATCCTCAGACCTCATCTGGTTAAACAGCTTCAGAGCATCTTCTGAGAGACCTCCGTGAACATACCCCGATACCATCACCATCCATGATAACTCACTTTTATATGGCATCTCCTTAAATACCCTAGCTGCATTGTCCAAGCAACCGCTCTCGATATACCCTGACAAAATGGTGTTCCAAGAAACGACATCCTTCAAAGTCATACTGTCAAATATCCTTGCAGCAACAGAAATCTTCCCGGACTTGGAGTATAAGGTCACCAGCGCATTGTTAACAGGTAAAGCTGCCTCAGGAACAAAATTTGGCTGCAACCGAATGAACTGCCCATGGACAGACTTCCCATGAAGAAAGAAACCAGCATTTGCACATGCACTCAGGACGCTAGTAAATGTGAATTCGTCAGGTGGTATCCTTTTCGACACCATCCTCCTGAACAGCTCAAACGCCTCTGCACACATTCCCGATTGCACATACCCAGAAATCATCGCATTCCACACGACATCAAACTCTGCATCAACCTCTTCAAAGGCTGATCTAGCAGCATGGACATCGCCTTTCCTGACATAGCCCACGACTATAGTAGTCCACGAGAGCTCATCCTTAACCGGCATTTCGTCAAGCACCTTCCGTGCGTCCCGGGACACCTCAGGTGCATCACATTTCATGTACAGCGCAATGAGCGCGTTGGACACCGACAAGACAGCCCCGGCGCCCAGTTTGAGGACGGCTCCGTGCAGCTGCGTGCAGTGCGACGCCGCGAGGTTGTGCATGTGGCCGACGGCGCTGAGGAGCGCGGTGAAGGAGTAGTCATCGGGGCGAAGGGAGTCAGAGCAAAGCAGGGAGCGGAACACGGAGAGCGCGGGCGCGGCGAGGGAGGCGCGGGCGAACGCGGATATCATGGCGTTGTGGAGCACGGTGTCCCGGCGGGGGAGCGGGACGGAGTCGAAGAAGGAGGCGGCATCGGGGAGGCGGCCGGCGACGGCGTAGGCGGAGACGAGGGACGTGGCGGCGATGGGGCCGGGGTCGGAGCGGAAGAGGATCGCCGGGGCGGCGAGGTCGGGCGAGAGGGTGTAGAGGTGGAGGAGGCGGAGCGTGAGGTGGGGGTGGGACGGGTCGTGGAGGAGCGCGGCGGTGAGGAGGCGCGCGTGGAGGCGGCGCAGGGCGCGGAGGAAGGAGCGGGGGGAGGCCGGGACAGGGGAGTGGCGCGCGGCAAGCTGGCGGAGGAGGACGGAGCATTGGTAGGGGAGGGAGGCGACGGCGTGCAGCGGCGGCGGCGGCGGCATCGCTCGTCGGCGTTGTTAGGCGGTTTTGGGGCGCGCGCAGCAGCCCATGGTTCGAATGGCGATGTGCCACGGCCCACGGGGTCTTGTTTTTTTTCTTTTGAGAATCTTGTTTGGGGTTTAGGCGTTCTGAACTCTGAAGAATGTTCGTTGTGGTGGTTCTGCCTCAAAATAAAATAAAATTTGTTCATGTGGTTTCCTAAAAATAAAATGTCCATTGTGGTATAAGAGAGGTACCCATTTTTGCAAACAGAAACTTGGGAATGCCCAAAATTTGTGTAGACCAAATTTGAGCAAATAAACGAGCGCTGAAAAATACGACGACGAAACAACTGAGTGGAAGCAAAATTACTCTAGCTTGACAAAAATTTGGCAGCAAACTAAGTTGGCGTTAAGTTTTCACTACATCATTGTAGTTTGGTTTTCCATGTCCCATTTTGTAGGGATATGTTAAGTTCCACTATGAAGACAATTCGAAGATGCCATGTTATGGTTTAAATGAATGTACTTCGGGTAAAATCAATTCGGGTTGCCAGCAAGAAGTTTTAGAAAGGAAACTATTTTTTTTCAAAACGGAGGCAAAAAGTTTGCCTCATCGATTAATTGATTAATTAAGAAGAAGAGAATTGCCCAGCTAATTTACGAAAAACGGGACGAAAACCAATACAAACGGACAAAACATGTCTTCTAGTTTCACGTGTTCAGTCTCTGCAATGCGTCACGTCCAATGAAACACTTTTCTCCCACCCACGAGTGACTTCGTGCCTAGGACTTTTCTCCTCCGGCTGGTGATGCTTCCTATCTGCCTCGTCTCTTGGGGCCTTAGAGCCATGTAAGCGCGGTGGATCCTAGTCCTTGCCAATGGGAGTGCTCATGCATCGTTTTTAGGTGTTTTCAGAGTCTGCTTATGGTTTGTGTCATGCTCAAAAAGACAAGGTGAAGGTGGCTCCCTAAATATGGAATAAGGTTCTCGTCACCTAACCCATGTACCGGCGTTGTGTCTCGCGTCGTCGCAGCATTTGATTGGTGTTTGTCTTCGGTGGACTCGCGTGGATCCAGTCTTTGTTCGTCTGCGCTCGTGTGTCTATGGATTGGATCCTTCTGATCTACGCTTCTTTTCATCGACGTGGTGCGCTGATTCTTTGTGGCCTTAGCACGATGACTTCCCAAGTATTTACTATAGCAGGGTTTGCTTCGCTCGTGTAAGCAAGGGGCGATGATGGATGAGCACTTTTGGCTTGCTCTTGTGCTTGTAGTCGTCGTTAAGTGATCTACGAAGATGGATGTATATTTTGTTATTTCCGTGTTCTTTACGCTGCCATGATATTTGATGAATAGATTGAAGTTTTTCCTGCAAAAAAGTCTATGCTATATGTCCTGTGTTTACTATTGCGAATGGTATTGCGTGTTTATTAGATATTCATACAAAACAAGCAGGGGGCTTCTTTTGTGACATATTACTTTTGTTATTTCATTTATTTTTATTTTTACTCAATGCAACACAAGTTGGATTTAGATTTCAGATTTGAGGCGATGTTTAATTAATTAAGGGAATAAAATCCATGATATTCTGAGGATTGTAGTCCTTAGGAATTTTTGCTCTGAAAGTTGTTTGATTTGTAGGATTGCAACCATAAAATATATTCCTATGGATCCATTTGTACTATATTTAGTAGAAAAAATTCAATGGAATCCAACCTCTTTGAAAAAAATTCCAACATTATGAGCAACAAACACCCTTCAAATCCTATAGAATTAAAGATGACATGCCACTGCAATCCTATGTTTTACATGTTCTTATGCTTTGAGAATCATGTGAATCATAGAGAGAAGATGTCGTGCTAGAACCAACAATTGTTTGAAATCTAGAAGTTTCACTTGACAAATCCATCTCTTCTTTTGTGTGGCAACGACACATTCTCCTTCTCCTATCAGAGGTCTTGTGGTACTAGGCCTCTTTGGTTCATGGAAAAGTAGAGAAAAATATAAGAATATGAAATTTTACTTGGGACCACTACTCACCAATTTTCTTAAAAGAAATAGAACAAAGAAAAAAATAGGGAGATTTCCTTTATCTTTGCTTCAAAGGGCATCTGAATTGCAATCTGCTTGGACACCTTTTTTAGATTTCTATGCATGATGAATATACCAACATCTTTAGTGCCATAAATGGATCTTCAAGAAGAAGACTGGCGGTGACGGTAATTTTACTGTCTACAAAGCTCGACTTGTTGCGAAAGGTTTTCGACAAGTTGAAGGAGTTGACTACGATGGGACCTTCTCGCCCGTAGCGATGCTTAAGTCCGTCCAAATCATGTTAGCAATTGCCGCATTTTATGAGTATGAAATTTGGCAAATTGATGTCAAAACTGCATTCCTTGATGGATATCTTAAATAAGAGTTGTATATAATGCAACCAGAAAGTTTTGTCGATACAAAAGGTGCTAACAAAGTGTGTAAGCTCCATCGATCCATTTATGGACTGGTGCAAGCATCTCGGAGTTGGAATATATGCTTTGATAGTGTGATCAAAGCATATGGTTTTATACAGACTTTTGGAGAAGCCCGTATTTACAAGAAAGTGAGTGGGAGCTCTGTAGCATTTCTGATATTATATGTGGATGACATATTGTTAATCGGAAATGATACCGAATTTCTGAATAGCATAAAAGGATACTTGAATAAGAATTTTCCAATGAAAGACCTCGGTGAAGCTGCTTATATATTGGGCATCAGCATCTATAGAGATAAATCAAGACGCTTAATTGGACTTTCACAAAGCACAAACCTTGATAAAGTTTTGAAGAAATTCAAAATGGATCAAGCAAAGAAAGGGTTCTTGCCTGTGTTACAAGGCGTGAAGTTGAGTCAGACTCAATGCCCGACCACTGTAGAAGATAGAGAGAAAATGAAAGTCATTCCCTATGCTTCAGCCATAGGTTATATCATGTATGCAATGCTGTGTACCAGACCTGAGGTGTGTCTTGCTATTAGTTTAGCAGGTAGGTACCAAAGTAATCCAGGAATGGATCACTAGACAACGGTCAAGAACATCCTGAAATACCCGAAAAGTACTAAGGATATGTTTCTCGTTTATGGAGGTGACAAAGAGCTCGTCGTAAACGGTTACGTCGATGCAAGCTTTGACACTGATCCGGATGACTCCAAGTCACAAACCGGATACGTATTTTTATTGAATGGTGGAGCTGTCAGTTGGTGCAGTTCCAAGCAGAGCGTCGTGGTGGTATCTACGTGCGAAGTGAAATACATAGTTGCTTCGGAAGTAGCAAATGAAGGAGTATGGATGAAGGAGTTCATATCCGATGTAGGTGTCATATCTAGTGCATCAGGTCCAATGAAAATCTGTTGTGACAATACTGGTGCAATTGCCTTGACAAAGGAATCCAGATTTCACAAGAGAACCAAGCACATCAAGAGACGCTTCAATTCCATCCGCGATCAAGTCAAGGAGTGATACATAGAGATTTTCAAGATACATACGGATCTCAATGTTGCAGACCCGTTGACTAAGCCTCTCTCACGAGCAAAACATGATCAGCACCAAGACTCCATGAGTGTTGGAATCATTACTATGTAATCTAGATTATTGACTCTAGTGCAAGTGGGAGACTGAAGGAAATATGCCCTTGAGGCAATAATAGAGTTGTTATTTATATTTCCTTATATCATGATAAATGTTTATTATTCATGCTAGAATTGTATTAACATGAAACTTAGTACATGTGTGAATACATAGACAAACAGAGTGTCACTAGTATGCCTCTACTTGACTAGCTCGTTAATCAAAGATGGTTAAGTTTCCTAACCATAGACATGAGTTGTCATTTGTGAACGGGATCGCATCATTAGAGAATGATGTTATTGACTTGACCCATCTGTTAGCTTAGAACTATGATCATTTAGTTTATTGTTATTGCTTTCTTCATGACTTATACATGTTCCTATGACTATGATATTATGCAACTCCCGAATACCGGAGGAACACTTAGTGTGCTATCAAACATCACAACGTAACTGGGTGACTATAAGGATGCTCTACAGGTGTCTCCAATGGTGTTTTTTGAGTTGGCATAGATCGAGATTAGGATTTGTCACTCCATGTATTGGAGAGGTATCTCTAGGCCCTCTCGGTAATGCACATCACTATAAGCCTTGCAAGCAATGTGACTAATGAGTTAGTTACGGGATGTTGCATTACGGAACAAGTAAAGAGACTTGCTGGTAACGATATTGAACTAGGTATTGAGATACCGACGATCGAATCTTGGGCAAGTAACATACCGATGACAAAGGGAACAATGTATGTTGTTATGCGGTTTGACCGATAAAGATCTTCGTAGAATATGTAGGAACCAATATGAGCATCTAGGTTCCGTTATTGGTTATTGACTGGAAGTGAGTCTCGGTCATGTCTACATAGTTCTCGAACCCGTAGGGTCCGCACGCTTAATTAACGTTCGATGACGATCGGTATTATGAGTTTATGTGTTTTGATGTACCGAAGGTAGTTCGGAGTCCCGGATGTGATCACGGACATGACAAGGAGTATCGAAATGGTCGATACATAAAGATTGATATATTGGACGATGTTATTTGGACACCGGATGAGTTCCGGGGTCACCGGATAAATATTAGAGTGCCGGGGGGTTTATCGGAAACCCCGGGGGAACTATGAAGGAAATATGCCCTAGAGGCAATAATAAAGTTATTATTTATTTCCTTATATCATGATAAATGTTTATTATTCATGCTAGAATTGTATTAACCGGAAACATAATACATGTGTGAATACATAAACAAACAGAGTGTCACTAGTATGCCTCTACTTGACTAGCTCGTTGATCAAAGATGGTTAAGTTTCCTAACCATAGACATGAGTTGTCATTTGATTAACGGGATCACATCATTAGGAGAATTATGTGATTGACATGACCCATTCTGTTAGCTTAGCACACGATCGTTTTGTATGTTGCTATTGCTTTCTTCATGACTTATACATGTTCCTATGACTATGAGATTATGCAACTCCCGTTTACCGGAGGAACACTTTGTGTACTACCAAACGTCACAACATAACTGGGTGATTATAAAGGTGCTCTACAGGTGTCTCCAAAGGTACTTGTTGGGTTGGTGAAAGTGTGTTATATCGACTAGAGGGGGGTGAATAGGCGATTTTTATGAAATTCTTCACTGAGGAATTTGCCGGTGAGGAAATTCCTTAGTGAAGAACTACTAGCAGCACAATAAGTACTCAAACGTAAACATAACAGAATACAAGCATAGTCATCATGATGAAATGAAGATAGGCACAGAGTACATGAAGCGTAAGCACAAGATAACACAGGATGAAGACAAACAGACTGAAGAAATTGAACTGAGGAAATTGAGAAAGTCTTCAGTCAAAGTCTTCAAACACATATATTAACAAGCACACAACACAGTTATGAAGAAATGAAAGAGTTGAGGAAATAGAACCAGTAAGCTTGGTGAAGATAATGATTTGGTAGACCAGTTCCAACTGCTGTCTCAGTTGTACGTCTGGTTGGAGCGGCTGAGTATTTAAACTCGAGGACACACAGTCCCGGACACCCAGTCCTGAACACGCAGTTCAGGACACCCAGTCCTCACCGTATTCTCCTTGAGCTAAGGTCAGACAGACCTCGCCCAATCACTCGTGGTAAGTCTTCAGGCGACTTCCAAACCTTCACAAACTTGGTCACTCGGCGATCCACAATTCCTCTTGGATACTCTAGACCATGACGCCTAACCGTCTGGAAGAAGCACAGTCTTCAAAGGTAACAAGCATCGGATCCACGCATGATCAATCTCTTCAGTGATGCTCAATCACTTGGGGTTTGTAGGTGTTTGGGTTTTGGGTTTTTCCTCACTCGATGATTTTCGCTCAAAGTCCTCAGAGGATGGGTTGCTCTCAAATGACAAGTGTCAGTTTCTCTCGGAGTAGCCAACCAGCTAGTGGTTGTAGGGGGCGGCTATTTATAGCCTAGGGAACAACCCGACATGATAAGACATAAATGCCCTTCAATGATATGACCGTTAGGTGGATAGATATTTTGGGACAGCTGGCGCATAGCACAACAATGATCGGAATTTTGAGTAGCAAAATCCTCAGGGCTATAATGTTCCTCACTGTGTAGGAAATCCGCACTGGCGAATTCCTAACTCCTCAGTCAGAACAAATTCCTCAGAGACCAGAAGAACTTCGTCTCCGTCGCTGAAGAATATGACTAGACTGTATGAGATTTCTAATGGCTTCACTCGAAGGGATTGGTAGGTGTAGGATTTTGAGTTGAGCATCACATGGAAAATTTTCCTTAGTATTTCCTCGACCCCCTTTAACAGTATGATGTTTCCTATGACTCGAGAAAGAGAAAATGAAACTACGAAAACAAAAGTCTTCACGCTTCATGTTCCTCGAATGAATACCAAGTCTTCAAGGTCACACCAATTTATTCACTTTCAAAGTCTTCAGAAAGTCTTCAGAAATCCAAAGTCTTCAGTCGAAGAACTTCATTTTTAGGGGTCGACTTTCTCTGTAAATATCAAACTCCTCATAGACTTATAGACCTGAGTACACTCACAAACGCATTAGTCCCTTAACCTATAAGTCTTGAATACACCAATATCACTAAGGGGTACTAGATGCACTTACAATCTCCCCCTTTTTGGTGATTGATGATAATATAGGTTAAGTTTTCAACGGGGATAAACATATGAAGTGTAAATACTGATATTGAGGAATTTGATTGCAAGATATAGAAGAACTCCCCCTGAAGATGTGCATAGTGAGGAATTTGCTTTTGAAGCAATGCACACTTGAAGAGTTGAATCATGGAGATCTCCCCCTATATCTTGTAATTCATACATGCATTTGACATATAACAGAGAAGAATTTGAAATGCATGATGAAATATGGTGACTGATGTAATTCAGCATGCGTGCATTAGCATATATGAGGAATAAGCATGCAGAAAAACATATCAAAAGTATCAGAGCACCATCGGGTTTAAGTTTACAACTCGATCCAATAAAGTCTCAGAAGAACGAGAGTTGTAACTTAACAAAAAAACGCCCATATAGAAAGACCCGCTTGAAGACTAACTCAAAATTCTCCCCCTTTGTCATCAAATGACCAAAAGGATCGAATATGAGGACTAACGCCCCTGAAGAATATCAAGTTGATGAAGGAGCGCCAGCGTTGTTGGGGTCGTTTGTTGTAGTAGGGCCTATCGCAATGTCATCCAAGTTTTCATTTTCATCAGTGTCGCGCGATGAAGAATATGAGCTGGCCACCAGAGAAAGGAACCTAGACCTTCTTGAATTTCTTCGGTGGAGGTGCAGACCAGTCAAAATCTTCATTGAGACCCATTTTCTTCAGATCTTCTTCACCATACAGATGTGACAGGATTGCCCAGGTGCGACCAAAGACTTGATGGAGGTAGTAATGATTTTTCTTCACTGCATTGTGTGTAGCAGTCATGTTGTGAAGAAATGAACCAAACCGACGCTTAACCCATTTGTGATTTCGATCCACCTTCTGGTGAAGACTAAGCAGAAGTTCACGGTCAGTCATCACGCGCGAAGCAGTGGCTTGAGGGGTGGACTTGGGTGCATTGGCAGAGTCATGTGTGGCAGAGTCATCATTGGTGGAATAAGAGGCAGCTTTGCGAAATTGACCATCCAATGGACGAATGCCTTCATTAATAACAGCTGGTGCCTTGCCCTTTCCATCAACTGAGGAATAGGTCTGCTTGATGACTTCAATCGGGGGCAAGTAGCTGAGGTGATTCTGAAAATCAGCTTTGTAGTTGAGTGCAGACCTTGTCCTGAGGAATCTCATAATCCAAGGTGCATAAGGCTTCAGCTCAAACGGAGACAGTGCAACATTTGCCAGAGTCCTCATGAAGAAATCGTGATAATTGACAGGAATGCCATGAACGTTGTTGAATACCAGATTCTTCATGATGCCAACAATTTCCTCATCAGATGAGTCGTGGCCTTTGATAGGACTCATTATCCTCGTAAGAATATGATAGACAGTTCTGGGCACATAAAGCAATTCCTTCACGAGGAATTTAGTTCTTGGTGCCTGACCTGGCTTCAAAGGCTTCATCAGAACCTGCATGTAGTAATTTGTAAGCTCAGGTTCACTGTAGATGCAACGAGCGTCTTCAAGGGGAGGACTGAGTGGTAAGGCACGAAGCAATTCAGAAGCTGGTGCAGTGTAGTGAGTGTTTTCAGACATCCAATCCAGCACCCATGAATTCACATCTTCAGAATCTCCTGTGATGTGCAGCGTTGCATAAAATTGAAGAATCAGTTCTTCATTCCAATCGCAGATGTCAGAGCAAAAGTTTAACAGTCCAGCGTCGTGAAGAACACTAAGGACTGGTGCGAAGCATGACAGAGATTCCATATCCACGTGAGGAATATGCTCATGGTAGAAGATTTTCTCTTTGTTGAACAACACTGAGGAATAGAAATTGGCTTGACTAGCAGTCCAGAAACGCCTCTTCCTAATGCGAGCAGAGTTATATGGGTTGTAATCTTCGAAGAATACGTGCTCGTCAAAGAAATCATCAACCCTGAACTTTTGCTTGCGTGAGAATGGATCATTTGGCTTCGGCAAAGGAGTGTCAGTGAGTTGCATCACGACCTCAGGAATCACAATCTCAGGTTCTTCAGGCTGAGGAATTTCTGGTTCCTCTTCAGTGGCAGTCTGCGTCTTTAGATGTTCAGCAGCAACATTTTCTTCAGGACTAGTGGTTGGAATTTCCTCATGTACAGATGAAGTGGGATGAGTTTCTTCAGAGCCCATTTGAAAAGTTGGTGCAGGCGACTGAGGTATTTGCTGCAACAGTGTGAACATTGGAGAGTTTGGATGCTGACTTTCCCAGAATTCATCACTGATTATGGGTGTGGAGCAGCCAACGTCCACATCTTCATCTTCCATTTCTTCAACGCCAGCCTCTTCAGCTGTGAACTGAGACATGGGCGGCGAGATGACAGGTATTGAAGGGATCGTATCCACTTCAATTTCTTCATCAATCTGCTCTGACGAAGCAGCATAATGATTTTCTTCATCAGATCCGCTAGGGATCTCATATTCTTCACCAAAAGGAACAAGGTCCTTTGATGGCCTGGTTGAGATGGGAACAACATCAATGCGATTAGCAAATGAACTTGTCATAGGCTTCATCTTCTTCGGAGCTGAAGAATCTGAAGCAGCTGATGCTTTCCTTTTCTTCACTGCTGCACGCTCCGCAGCCTTGGTCTTCTTCACATCTGATGCAGATGGAAGGATTGGAGTTGGTGTAGGCGCAGGAGGAGCAGAGGAATCTGGTTGATTTTCTTCATTTTCTTTAGGCGCACCACTAGTGGGTGCCCTGGCAATTTCTTCAGTGGCTGGAATGCAGTCATCAGCCCTGGAACTCGCGTTTTCTTCAGCAGCCTGATTGTCATCAGCGGTCCTGGCATTTTCTTCAGTAGGCTGAGCAGATGTTTCAGCCTGAGGAATTTCCTGTTGCATTGGGGCTGCAATAGTGGAGGTGAACTATTCTGTGATCTTTACAAATCTGACTTTGGCTCCCAGCCAGTCAACATAATAGCGATCAAATCCATCACTCAGTTTCTTGATTTCAGATTAGAGAGCAACTAGTTCTTCAGGTGAAAGTTTCAGAACGTTTTGCTTCAGAAAGCGCTCTTTCTTGTACTGCGCTTTCTTCACTCTCCTCCCCTGTTCGAATTTTCACTTCTCTTCTTGTATGGAGTGAGTCATCATGTGACTTTGACCAGGAGTCAGCTTGAAATCAGGCATGGGAGTGTTGGGGTCCTTGTGCCAAACATCAATATATTCGAGGATCAACTTGGGATCCAAAAGCAGTGGCACATTTGTTCCCTTGGCTCTAGCGGCCCTGACTTGCCTATCTCTGATGATTTCTGCAAGTTCATTATCATCAGCTTCGTCTTCATCAGACGACACTTGGAAAGCAACTTGCTTCTTTTGAGGACTTGGTCGAGGACCGTGTCCAGCAGTTGACTTTGTCTTCAGCAGTGAAGGGCCAGCTGAGGAACTTGGTGCAGCTGAGGAACTTGCTGAGACACCTGAGGCAATAGACATGCCTGCAGTCCTTTGGCACGAGGCAAGATGCACAGGTGCTGAGGACTTTGTCGGAACAGCTGAGGACTTTGGAGGAGCTAAGGATTTTGAGGGAGCAGGAGCAGCATGAGGAATTGGCCGTGAGGGCTTTGAGGATTCTGACCATGAGGTCATTGCTGAGGAACTTGGCCTTGAGGGCATTGTTGGTGAAGCACTTGGCTTGCGTGCAGGCTTCTTTGACATAGCCTTCTTCGGCTTGACAGCAGAGGCCTCAGCAGAGGCAGCAACAGCAGCAAAGTCTTCATTGAATTTCCTCACTGCTTCTTTGGCTTGCTTAGCCAACTTGGCTTGGCGCTTGGCCCATTCGTCAGGATAGTCCTCACCGCGCTTGAGGCTGGTGGGATCAGCTATTTGGCCAGGTGCCAATGGAGGTCTTGGGCATGGAGGATTGAGTGCGAATTTCTTCATATACTTGGGAGTGACATATCTGTACTCCCTCCACTCTCTAGCCCATCTCCTCTCTATCTTATGAATGCGCACTTTGCGCTCATTCTTGGTTTCCTCAGTAGGTGTGCAGTACCCAACATATATTTCATCAGGGATCTCAAATGTTGTATTGACCTCAGGCCTTTTTCCTCCTTTCTGTGGCTTCTTACTGTCAGCCATTTTCTTCAGTTGAGGAATTTGGACAATTGAATTCTCTGAAGAAGTATGCAAGTTTTCTTCGAGGAACGCTGCAAATAAGTTAAGTTGATGAGAACCTAGTGATTCAGCAGCTGACATGAGTACCTGTGAATAGAGTATAGTTGCGAGGAATTTGGAGAGGTCATATGCGTTCTCACAAGGTTTTTCAAAAGGAACAAGTTTGAGGAATTTGACTAGATGAGTCTTGAAGAATTTCACTAAGCGTTCTTTGTCTTAGATTCCAGAGTTGTATAGATCGAAGATCCACACAATTGAGGAATCTTGAAGAAAAATGATGCTTAGAGAAATGAATCAACATATGACTTGTGAGGTATTTTAGTGTGTGAAGATATGAAGAAAAAACACCTTTGAAGATTTTGTAGAGAATCATTCGAATCAATGAGGGCAGTAAAAGTAACTTTTAATTACCCTGGATGAAGAACATGACGAACAGTGAAGAGGAGAGGTGAAGTTCGTTTGTGTAGATCTTCCACGCCCTAACTCGGCGGAGGAAGACGGCTACGGCGGCGGCAGAGTGAAGATTTCCGTGGTCGGCGCAAGTACGTCGGCGACAAGGTCGAGGCAGTGAAGCTCTTCCTCACCGGCGACGATGAAGTAGCGGCGGCGCTAGGGTTTGAGAAGCTCGAGCTAGAGAGAGAGAGATCGAGCGGAGTAAAAGAAGTGAGGAAGGGAAGGGGGGGTATTTATAGCCACGGTGAAAAACTGCTCTCCCGAAGAAATTGGACGAACGTGCCCCCGACCCTTCTCATTCGCATGACATGTGTCACCCACGTACTGAGAGGTGGAGATTGTGTGTGATCGTGGGTGAATGGATAAGTGTATCGTGGGATGCGGAACGGTTTGAGCGGAAAAGCCGAAAATTTAGATAAGATAGGTTTTAAAGTTCCGTTCACAATTTCTTCAGCTGACAAGGACACAGTGAAGATTTTGAACGAGTTTCAAATAGAATGCACATGAAGAATTTGTGAACAGATTGGGTTGAGTATAGCATAGAGGGGGAAGGGTCCGATCACATTCACTTAGCAGAAGAACCAACTTGAAGAATTAGCAATAAGTGAATGCTGTAGAGGACATAAACTTATATATATATATATATATATATATATATATATATATATGAAGAAAAACGACGGAAACAGTGAAGACAATGCAAAGTTGAAGAATATGATCAATTGAGGAATTTCAACTTTTGGTGGTGGCGTGACCCACCGTATAAGAATGATGATTTCAGACACCGCGTACAATTATCATAGGGTTCTGAGAATCAAATTCTTCATTGATTTCTTCACACTAAGAGTGTTATTCTTCATTGATTGAAGAAAAACGTTTCGTCATGTGTTGCACATCTAAGTCATCAATTTTGCATAAGTGTTAGGATGAGTGTCCTTTTCAAAGAACATTCGAAGATTTTAGGATATTTAACTCACACTGCAACTTGATAAATCTCTTCTCATCCAAGGGCTTTGTGAAGATATCGGCTAGCTGTTCTTCAGTCTTCACATGCTCAATAGAAATGTCGCCCTTCAACACATGATCATGAAGAAAATGATGACAAATCTGAATGTGCTTTGCCTTCGAGTGCTGAACTGGTTGTGAGCAATCTTGATGGCACTCTCATTGTCATAGAAGAGAGGCACATTCTTCATGTTGACGCCGTAGTCCTTGAGAGTTTGCTTCATCCATAGCAATTGAGCATAGCAAGAACCAACAGCAATGTACTCAGCTTCAGCAGTAGATAGTGATACGCAGTTCTGTTTCTTCGAGGACCAATAGACCAAAGATCGTCCGAGGAAATGACATGTACCAGATGTTGACTTGCGGTCCACACGATCACCAGCATAGTCAGAGTCAGAATATCCAACGAGATCAAAAGCCGAGCCCTTGGGGTACTGTCGGTGTCAAAACCGGTGGATCTCGGGTAGGCGGTCCCGAACTGTGCATCTAGGCCGGATGGTAACAGGAGGCAAGGGACACGAAGTTTTACCCAGGTTCGGGCCCTCTTGATGAAGGCAAAACCCTACGTCCTGCTTGATTAATATTGAAGATATGATGTTACGGGAGTAGATCTACCACGAGATCAGAGAGGCTAAACCCTAGAAGCTAGCCTATGGTATGATTGTATGTTGTGATTCTTGTCCTACGGACTAAAACCCTTCGGTTTATATAGACACCGAAGAGGATTAGGGTTACACAAGGTCGGTTACAAAGGAGGAGATATCAATATACGTATTGCCTAGCTTTCCTTCCACGCCAAGTAGAGTCCCATCCGGACACGAGACAAAGTCTTCAATCTTGTATCTTCATAGTCTAAAAGTCCGGCCAATGGAGATAGTCCGGCTATCTGGAGACCCCCTAATCCAGGACTCCCTCAGTAGCACCTGAACCAGGATTCAATGATGATGAGTCCGGCGCACAGTTGTCTTCGGCATTGCAAGGCGGGTTCCTTCTCCGAATACATCACAGAAGAATTTGAATACGAGGATAGTGTCCGACCCTGCAAAATAAGTCCCACATTTCACCGTAGAGAGAATAATGTTTTCGCAGATCTAATCCGCTAGCTTGTTTTGGCAACATGTCGTTACATCATGGCCCGGTGATTATTCGAACCGTTTCTTTTAACCAGCCCCGCACATAACGCGAGGCAGTTTTTCGACACGTCTTGTCAAAGCAGAGATCGTGTCCCCTTATTACGGGATTCTCATCAATACGGGCGTTGGTAACCCAACCGCGCCATCAATTGCGGCGCTTGGGGGATAAGCGAGTTTTACCAGGCAAGTGGGGACATTTAATTTTGTTCGCCCATGTAAAGGGATAAGGATTCACCTTTCTATCCACGCCTTCTTCCTCCTCTGCTCATCCGCTCCCGCACACTCGAGTTCTAGCGCCCAAGTCCTCACTTCCATCTCAACCTTCTCCAACCATGTCCGGAGTGGGAGGCAAGTGGATGGTCTCCTCCGTCATGGAGGGAGACGTCAAGAAACTGAGGAGAGTCGGATACCTGCCCGACGATATCGCGCACCGCCTCCCAGATGAGGGACAACTCATTCCCACCCCCGAGTCCCATGAGAGGGTGGTATTCCTCACCCATTTCCTCCGCGGACTGGGATTCCCTCTCCATCCCTTCGTCTGGGGGCTCATGTTTTATTACGGCCTGAATTTCCACGATCTGGCCCCGAACTTCATCCTCAACATCTTGGCATTCATCGTCGTGTGCGAGGCCTTCCTCCGCATCAAGCCCCACTTTGGCTTATGGCTAAAGACCTTCAATGTCAAGCCAAAGGTAGTGAGCGGCCGCCAGGCGGAGTGCGGAGGCGCCATGGTGGGCAAGATGCCCAACATCACATGGCTCGAGGGTACCTTCGTGGACACCATAAAGGGGTGGCAATTGGGGTGGTTCTATATCACCGAGCCGCGCGACCCCACATGGGTAGCGGCCCCCGAGTTCCGATCTGGCATCCCCATGCGGCTCACCTCCTGGAAAGAGAAGGGCCTGTCCTGGGGTAATTCAAAAGAGCTGACCGGACTCCAGTCATGTATTCAGAACATGGTGGATAAGAAGCTCAAGCTTGTCAACATAGTCCAGGTTATGCTCGTCCGCCGGATACTCCCGTGCCAACAACGGGAGTTTACCTTGTGGGAGTTCAATCCGGCGCAACACCGAACTCTGAACAGGCTCTTCGACACGACTCATGAAGATGCCTGGAGGGTGTTGTTCAAGGGCGCCACGGTCCCTCCCCCCATTACTGAGGATCGCGGATTCAGCGCGAAGCGCCACGCCAGTGCGGTAAGTTGTTTTACCTTTCATAGGATACTTGTTTTCTATATAGATTGATTCTATGCGGGATCTAAACTCCCGTGCCATTAACAGGACTAGCAGAAGATGGCCGGACAAATCGACTGTCCGGCTCCCTTGCCTGAAGGCCCTGCAGACGCCCTTCTGGCGAAGATGTTGACTCCGGCCAATTATAAGGTGCTGGAGAAGACCCAGAAGGCCAAGGGAGCTCGAAAGAGTTCCCGACGCCAGGCGTCGTCGGACTCACCGTCCGATGCGTCTGCGGCGCACTCTTCCCTCGAAGACGAGGAAGAGGAAGAAGAGGCTCCCCCACCGACTGGGAGAGACAAGAAAAGGAAGGCCGCCCCAACTAGGGAGGCCGGAGGGTCCAAGAAGGGAAGGACGCTCCTTCCGGACAGCTCTACCGCCGCCGACGAAAGTGAAGACAAGTGGTTGCCCAGGGCCAAGCCCCAGGGGAGATCGTAAGTATTCGGATACCAAAGTAACCCATAGGATTCCTTTGTCGCATTGCTTTCCCTAACGCCAAACTCAATTGTGTAGGCCGCCCCGAGCCAATATCGAGGTATCCTCGGACGGCTCCCTGGGCTCGTCGGACATGGTTAGCGATCCAGTCCCGACCGCCACCCCCCCTCATCCAGCCGACGACGCCAAGGTGCTGTCTCAAGAGGCACCGGATTGAGGGGGACAACCCCGGAGGCGCCTCAAGGCGACCTTCTGGACTCCGGGAGCCGAGGGGACGGGGTCCCCGAGAGCTCCGAGTTCGGCCCTCAGCCGAACACGCGCCGGACCCTCCAACAGCTCCGAGCTCGGGCAGGCGGTCCCCTTCTAAGGGGGGTGAGACGCCTGTGCCAGTGACCTCTGTCCATCCAGAGGCGCCGGACACTATGTTGGAAGCGCTTCGCATCGCTTCCATCAAGGAGGAGCACCGCACTATCATGAGTGGCGGTGATCCAGAAGGTTCAGTCCGCCAAGAGCGGATTGACTGAAGCCTGTACTAGCCTTCTAACAGGCTTCGAGGTAAGTGTTTTAAAATGTAGTAGAAATATTACCGCATAGACAGTAGCCCCTGATGCTTTGTTTGGTGTTCACAAAGAAAAGCTGAACAGAGGATCAAATAATATCACAGGAGTCTAATATACGTATGTCAATATGCATATGCAGGCTTCGCTGCTGGCGTCCGCCGCACTAACTGCGGAGGTCGCCGTACTGAAGGAGGCCCTCGAGGGGTCCCAGAAAGAGGTCGGCCTTGCTAAGAGGCAGCTCGAGGAGAACAAGGGTAAGTAATACCCCGTCTATAGATGAGAAAAAGGACGTGATTGCTAAATGACAGGATCATTGTATGTTTGCCAGGGGCCACGATCGAGGTGGCGATCCTGAAGCAAGCGCTGTCCCAGGCCGAAGAGAAGGCGGCCCAGGAGCGCACCGAGCGAGAGAGGCACGAGGCTCGGGTGGGCGAGGTGCAGCAAGAGCTCCAGGCTCTCGTGACAAAGCACGAGGCGTTGGAGCTTGACTTGAAGATGCGAGAGTCTGAGCTTGCCGCGGCCCGTGAGAGCGCGAAGAGTGCCAAGGTCGAGGCCTAGAAGGCCCTTCAGGAGATCGATGCGATAAAGAAGATAGCGGCGGGTAAGGCTTTCTATATGCAAAGCAAGCATGTAAAGGTGAATTACTGATTACTTACCCGAATCCGGAGCTCTTCAGGAGCATTCGCAGATTTGCCCCGCAGTGTGTCTGATGCCGCACAATTCTACTAGGCCAGGGACGGAAGCTCGACGGAGAAGCTGTTCTGGTCTCAGTATGCTGAGGCCGAACATCCGGTGCCATTGAGCGACCAACTGAAGCAGATGGCCGAGCTACATAAGGCGGCCGATCCAGCCATGAAGGGATTCATAGTCCGGTTGTGGCCTAGCGATGCCCTTCCGAACAGCTTCTTCGGCCTGGTGAGGCGGCTTGTGGATGCCTGCCCACGGCTGGAGGTCATCAAGCGATCCGTCTGCATTGAAGGTGCACGCCGGGCCTTTGCCCGTGTAAAAACGCAGTGGGTCAAGCTAGACGCCGTGAAGCTGATCAAGGAGGGGCCGCCGGAGGGCAAGGAGCACTGCCACCCCGAGATGTACTACGAGGGTGTTCTGCCGGGCGCCCGTCTTATCGCGGATGAGTGTTCACAAAATGTAATATTTGAATGAGACTTGCTCGTTTTGTCCTGTATGTATGAAAACTTGAATCGTATTCGCTATGCAATGCTTGTATGAATTTAAAATATTACCTTCTATTTGGCTGTTTATCCAATCTGAGAGATGGCTAGTCCTCGGCTTCTGCCCCCATGCCACGAGTGCTATGGTGTTCGGGATAAACCTGATCACTCTTGTTCCGCTCAGCACAACGAACAAGGCAACCGGACTAATAATGCTTTATCACTCTCACTTAGCCATAGAATTCTATAATTTTAAATTTCGGCGAAGCCCCTGGTATTCGGAAGGCCAAATTCGGGGCGCGATACACACCTGTAAGCCGGACGGAGCCGGCCCCTCGCCCTAAGCGGCATAAGTCTTTAGGGACTCGAAAAACCTCGCCGAATAGCGACCAGTCTCTCGCCTTATCATGACAGTCAGTTTTAGCTTTCTCTACTGAGGTGCTCGGCCCGGCAGAACCGGGGCACAATCGCAGTAGTTCTCCTAGCGCTACCTTAGCCGATAGAGCGGAACGTAAGGTACCAAAATATAGGAGCCGTGCAAACCCAACATTTGACCAAAGACATGATTCGGAGCTGATGGATATAATGCTATAAGTTCGGGGTGCCGCACTTGTGAAAGTGTTCAGACTTTTCACACCATATTGTGGGTACGTAAGCCCCTAGTGCGTTGGTCGTACCAGAGTGTACGGTTGCTAGGCATCATTAATGAACACATAGATATGTATACATATAACAAAAATGTGATAATAGTCATAATGTCATGCATTGTATATTAAAAAATTGCATTAAAGCAGAGTGATACAGATAGTGTAATAAGCAAAAGAGTAGGACTATGTCCCTTCCAAGGGCGAGCTGAGGAATTATATGAAATCTGTAATCCACCTGGGAATTTCGTAGTTGTCGGCCTCCTTGGTTGCTGTATCATGTGTTCGGCAATAGAGCTGCCGGACAGTGTTTCCAGAGATTGAAGTCCTAAAAGAAAAAGAAAAATAACCAAACAGGAAGCCCCTGGTGCGGTTTAGGCCGTGTTTTGGGGCGTGCTGTAGTTGTGCCCCCCTTCCCCACCTGTGCCCATGGTATTTTTAATGCGTAATTATGTACGCGCGGCACAAACAACACCGTTGGGCTGGGATTGGGGGCCGCCGTATTGCTACGCGAGCTCAGATCGCGCCAGGCGGTCTGTTTGCTGATTGCCCCGAGCATGCTTGAAGGTGTCCGGGCTTTGAAACGCCGAACTGGTACATTGCCTTGAGAGGCTGCTTTACGCTTCTGCTGCAAGGGCCGCGGTGTGCTCCTCTGTTCGGAGAGAGCGCTCTATGTTTCCATTGACTGTAATAACTCCGCGAGGTCCTGACATCTTGAGCTTGAGGTATGCATAATGTGGCACTGCATTGAATCTAGCAAATGCGGTTCGTCCGAGCAGCGCATGATAACCACTGCGGAACGGGACTATATCGAAGATTAACTCTTCGCTTCGAAAGTTATCCGGGGATCCGAAGACCACTTCCAGTGTAATTGAGCCTGTGTAGTGGGCCTCTACGCTTGGAATGACGCCTTTAAAGGTCGTCTTTGTGGGTTTGATCCTTGAGGGGTCTATACCCATTTTGCGCACTGTGTCCTGATAAAGCAGGTTCAGGCTGCTGCCGCCGTCCATAAGGACTCGAGTGAGGTGAAATCCGTTGATGATTGGGTCTAGGACCAGTGCGGTGAATCCGCCCTGACGGATACTGGTGGGGTGGTCCCTGCGATCGAAGGTGATCGGACAGGAGGACCAAGGGTTAAACTTTGGGGCGACTGGCTCCAACGCATATACGTCCCTGAGCGCACGCTTCCGCTCCCTCTTGGGGATGTGGGTTGCGTATATCATGTTCATCGTCCGCACTTGCGGGGGAAACCTCTTCTGTCCTTCAGTGTGCGGCTGCCGGGGTTCTTCCTCGTCATCGCTATGCGGCCCCTTATCCTTGTTTTCGGCAATTAACTTGCCGGCCTGCTTGAACACCCAACAATCCCTGTTGGTGTGATTGGCTGGCTTGTCTGGGGTGCCGTGTATTTGACACGAGCGATCGAGTATACGGTCCAAGCTGGACGGACCCGGCGTACTTTGTTTGAATGGCTTTTTCCGCTAACCGGGTTTAGAGCCTTTGAATTCGGCATTGACTGTCATATCCTCAGTACTTTCACCGTTAATGTGGCGCTTATGCTTGTTGCGACGTGACCTGCTGTTACCGTCCTTGGTATCTGAGGTACCATGGTTCTTTGATATGTTGTTACTGCGAGCCAACCAGCTGTCTTCTCCCGCACAAAAGCGGGTCATGAGCGTCGTAAGGGCTGCCATAGATTTTGGCTTTTCCTGACCAAGGTGCCGGGCTAGCCACTCGTCTCGGATGTTGTGCTTGAAAGCCGCTAAGGCCTCCGCATTCGGACAGTCGACGATTTGATTTTTCTTTGTAAGGAACCAAGTCCAGAATTGCCTGGCCGACTCTTCTGGCTGTTGAATTATGTGGCTCAAGTCATCGGCGTCTGGTGGTCGCACATAAGTGCCCTGAAAGTTGTCGAGGAATGCGGCTTCCAGATCTTCCCAACAGCTAATGGAGTCCGCTGGCAAGCTATTAAGCCAATGCTGCGCTGGTCCTTTGAGTTTTAGTGGGAGGTATTTGATGGCATGTAAGTCATCACCGCGGGCCATGTGGATGTGGAGGAGGAAGTCCTCAATCCATACTGCCGGATCTATTGTGCCGTCGTATGATTCAATGTTTACAGGTTTGAAACCTTCTGGGAATTGATGTTCCATTACTTCGTCTGTGAAGCATAAGGGGTGTGCGGCGCCTCTGTATTGGGCTATATCGTGACGCAGCTCGTATGGGTCCTGCCCGCTATGTTCGGCCTGGCCAGATTTGCTTTTACTGTATCCGGCGTGACATTTACCATCTCGTAGAGTGGTGCGCCCTCGTGATCCGTAGATCGATCTTGAATGCTTTGCTTTGTCCTCCAATATGTCTTGCAGGTCTGGCGTATCTCCCCATGCCTTTTTATTTGGATGGCGTGGGGTGGAGGCCGAGCTTTTGGCCGGAATGCCTCTCTATCGCGGCCACGAGGTGGACGATCAGCCGTATCATACGCTTCTTCCTCCAGCCGGGGTAGTAACCTGCGCCTTGGGTAACTCTTGGAGGGACGATCGAGTTTATATTCCTCGGCAGCGAGGACTTCAGTCCATTTGTCAGCTAGCAGGTCTTGATCAGCTTGAAGCTGCTGCTGCTTTTTCTTCAGGCTATTTGCCGTGGCCATAAGCCTGCGCTTGAAGCGCTCTTGTTTGATGGGATCCTCTGGTACAGCGAATTCATCGTCGCCGAGGCTTGCCTCGTCTTCGGAGGGGGGCATGTAATTGTCATCCTCCTCTTCGCCAGCCGCTCTCTCAGGAGAGCTGGCTCCTTCATCCTCCTGATCTAACTCTTGATGGAGGGGATTTTTGTTGTCTTCGGCGCTATCCGGAGTGTTATTATATCCTATGCCGTATCACCACTTTTGCTTTGGCGGGACTTAGAGCGGCGCCGCTGACGTCGGCGCTTGGGTTGCTTCTTGGAGGGGTCATCCTCCACTATCTCGTCGCCGTTGCCTTCATTGGGTGTATCCACCATGTATATGTCATACGACGAGGTGGCTTTCCAGTGCCCTATAGGTGCTGGTTCATGTTCGTCTCCTACATCGTCGTCCATACCGTCGATGTCTTCGGATTCAAAGTCGAGCATGTCGGTTAAATCATCGACAGTGGCTACAAAGTGGGTGGTGGGTGGGCGTCAAATTTCTTCGTCGTCCGCATCCCAGTCCTGTTGGCCATAATCCGGCCAGGGCTCTCCTGACAAAGAGAGAGACCTTAGTGAATTCAGAATGTCGCCGAAGGGCGAGTGCTGAAAGATATCCGCAGCGGTGAATTCCATGATCGGCGCCCAATCGGATTCGATTGGCAGGGGCGCGGATGGTTCGGGGTCCAGAGGAGAGTCTGGCACCTTGGAGTCACGGGCCGCGCAGAGGATTATGATGGTGTTTGGCTCGATCACCATCAAGACTGCAGCCCCTGAGGCGGTGTCTAGCCACCCGTCCTCGATTGGCGCAGCTGGCTCCGAGCTAGGGGTCGGAGCTGATGCGGGCGCGGCTCTGGGGTACCGTCCGATGGCAGAGCTAGGTCATACCCATCGCGACAGTGCGGCGCGCCCGACTGTGGCTCAAATCCGTCGAAGATCAAGTCCCCACGGATGTTCGCCATGTAATTCAAACTTCCAAATCTGACCTGATGGCCAGGGGCATAACTTTCAATCTGCTCCAGGTGGCCAAGCGAATTAGCCCGCAGTGCAAAGCCACCGAATACGAAGATCTGTCCAGGGAGAAAAGTCTCACCCTGGACAGCATTGCTATCGATGATAGTAGGAGCCATCAAGCCTAACGGTGACGACACAGAGGAACTCTCAATGCACCAATGTCGGTGTCAAAACCGGCGGATCTCGGGTAGGGGGTCCCAAACTGTGCGTCTAGGCCGGATGGTAACAGGAGGCAAGGGACACGAAGTTTTACCCAGGTTCGGGCCCTCCTGATGGAGGTAAAACCCTATGTCTTGCTTGATTAATATTGAAGATGTGAGTGTTACAAGAGTAGATCTACCATGAGATCAGAGAGGCTAAACCCTAGAAGCTAGCCTATGGTATGATTGTATGTTGTGATTCTTGTCCTACAGACTAAAACCATTCGGTTTATATAGACACCGAAGAGGGTTAGGGTTACACAAGGTCGGTTACAAAGGAGGAAATATCCATATACGTATTGCCTAGCTTGCCTTCCACGCCAAGTAGAGTCCCATCTGGACACGAGACGAAGTCTTCAATCTTGTATCTTCATAGTCTAACATTCTGGCCAATGGAGATAGTCCGGCTGTCCGGAGACCCCCTAATCCAGGACTCCCTGAGGTACCATAATCCAAGTGTTGGTGTGTGAGCTAGATATCGAAGAATATGCTTCAAAGCCTTATGGTGTGATTCCTTCGGTGTAGCTTGAAATCGGGCACACATGCAAACACTAAGCATTATATCTGGTCTAGATGCACGTAAGTATAATAAAGAGCCAATCATGGAGCGGTATATCTTATGATCGAAGTTAATACCATTTTCATCAGTGCACAGATGGCCATTTGTGGGCATAGGTATTTTGACGCCTTTGCAATCTTGCATGCCGAATTTCCTCAGTACATCCTTGAGGTATTTCTCGTGAGATATGAATATGCCATTTCGTTGTTGACGAATTTGAAGACCTAAGAATAATTTCAACTCTCCATCATAGACATTTGATATTCTTCACTCATCATATAGGCAAATTCATCACTATAACGTTGGTCAGTACAGCCAAAGATAATATCATCAACATATATTTGGCACACAAACAATTCACCATCATAGGATTTAGTGAAAAGAGTAGGGTCGAGTGAACCAGGTTTGAAGCCTTTCTTCATGAGGAATTCCTTCAAGGTATCATACCACGCCCGTGGGGCCTGCTTGAGGCCCATAGAGGGCCTTGTTGAGTCTGAAGACTTTGTCAGGATTCTTTGGATCTTCAAAACCTGGGGGTTGAGCAACATATACTTCTTCCTCAAGCTTACCATTGAGGAATGCACTTTTCACATCCATTTGATATAAAGTGATATCATGATGGTTAGCATAAGCAAGTAATATGCAAATAGCCTCAAGTCTAGCAACAGGTGCAAAAGTTTCATCGAAATCAATTCCTTCAACCTGTGTGTAGCCTTGAGCTACAAGCCGTGCCTTATCCCTCACCACAAGGCCATTTTCATCTTGCTTGTTGCGGTAGATCCACTTTGTGCCAATGATATTGTGCTTGCGAGGACCTGGGTGTTTGACCAGTTCCCAGACATTGTTGAGCTCGAACTGATGTAATTCTTCTTGCATGGCCTGAATCCACTCAGGCTCCAGAAATGCTTCATCTACCTTAGTGGGCTCTGTAATAGAGACAAAAGCATAGTGCCCGCAAAAGTTAGATAAATGTGAAGCTTTTGAGCGTGTGAGAGGACCTGGCGCTTTGATGTCATTGATGATCTTTTCAACTTGCACTTCTTTTGCAATGCGAGGATGAGCTGGTTGTCGTTGAAGAATTTGATCAACATTTTCTTCAGCACCATTTTCTTCAGTATTTTCTTCAGGTGCATTAGCTCGACGTTCTTCATGTTCTGGAATGAATTCTTCAGCGGATTCTTCAGTAGGAATGACATCCTCAGTAGCCTTGAACTTGATAGTTTCCTCAGGTGCTGGTTCATCTATCACAGTAGGTAGGTGCTCTCTTTGTGAGCCATTAGCTTCATCGAGCCGCACATCTACAGTTTCAACAACCTTGTGAAGAACGTTGTTGAAGACTCTGTAGGTGTGCGAGTCCTTTCCGTAACCAAGCATAAAACCTTCATGTGCTTTCGATGCAAATTTTGAGTTGTGATGATGATCTCTAATCCAACATTTAGCACCGAAGACTTTGAAATAACTTACATTGGATTTCTTATCTGTGAGGAGTTCATAGGCAGTCTTCTTGAAGAATTTGTGAAGATATACTCTATTGATGATATGGCACGCAGTATCAATTGCCTCAGTCCAGAAACGACAAGGCGTTTTGTATTCATCAAGCATAGTGCGAGCCATCTCAGCAAGAGTCCTGTTCTTGCGCTCCACGACGCCGTTCTATTAAGGAGTATAAGGAGCAGATAACTCATGAATAATACCAAGTTCATCAAGATAGTCATCGAGACCAGAATTCTTGAACTCAGTGCCATTGTCACTTCTGATGTGCTTGATCATCACACCAAAGTTGTTTGAAGCCCTCGAGGAAAATCGTTTGAAGACTTCCTGCACTTCTTGTTTGTAAGTAACAAGGTGTACCCATGTGTAACGAGAGTAATCATCAACAATAACAAAGCCATATTGAGATGCTTCATTTGAAATAGCAGAATAATGATTAGGACCAAAGAGATCCATGTGAAGCAATTCAAATGGGCGAGTGGTGGTCATGATAGTCTTCGCTGGATGCTTGGCCTTCGTCATCTTCCCAGCTTCACAGGCTCCGCATAGGTGATCCTTGAGGAATTTGACATTCTCGATGCCAATGACATGCTTCTTCTTCGCAAGCGTGTGCAAATTCCTCATGCCTGCATGACCAAGTCGTCGATGCCAGAGCCAGCCTTCTGAAGCTTTTGCAAGTATACACACGGCTAGTTGTGGTCCTATAGAGAA
The DNA here is from genome assembly GCF_002162155.2 of Triticum dicoccoides. Classification (NCBI taxonomy): domain Eukaryota; kingdom Viridiplantae; phylum Streptophyta; class Magnoliopsida; order Poales; family Poaceae; genus Triticum; species Triticum dicoccoides. The sequence continues at coordinate 169,840,811 of NC_041382.1, forward strand.
ATCAACAATATACAGGTCTCCTCTCCTAAAGCCTTCGAAGACTTTGGAATTGTCAGCTTCCATAACTACAACACAACGGTACTTGCCAAAGACAACAACCATATCAAGATCACAAAGCATTGAGACGAGACATAAGGTTTTATCCTAGGGACTCAACAAGCATGACTTTATCCATGTGTCGATCCTTTGTGATTGCAACCTTACCTAGACCCGATACCTGACTTTTGCCTTTGTCAGCAAAGATGATATGCTTCAGATGCGATGGAGATAATGGAGCATCCATCAATAGATTCTTGTCACCAGTCATGTGATTTGTACATCCACTATCGAGGACCCACTCAGTGGCTTTGGGTTGATCATCCTGTAGATGAATTAGTGCAGCTTACAAACTCATATACTTCATCAGTGAAGAATATGACATCAATTCATCAGATCAATTTCATCAAGCAAGAGAATAGATAAGGCAATATGAGGACGTGAGAAATGAAAGTTCCTTTCTTCATGATTAGCCTGCGTCCTATCAGGCATGCTCAGATCTCCAGCAAATTCTTCAGATGATTACGTACGTCTGGAGACCTGACCCTGCAGAAGATATTAGTTCTTTTTCTTCACCACCCATATCTGAAGGGGTGGCAAAGAGTTCATCATTCTGCGAGCTCCGTACGAGAAGGATGGCATAGAAGCCAGTCCATTTCGTTTCACATAAGAGGGGTTAGAATAAGCATAAGAGTAAGCAGAGAAATTCTTCGAGGACTTATGGACATAATAATTTGAAGAATAATGCACATATCCATAATCCTTAGATCTTCCCTGCGAAACAGACGTGTTAGCACGATGATGTTCATTTGAGGACTTTGATCCTTTTGAGGAATTTGATCCATGTGAGGAGTTTGGTCCGTATGAGGACTTGGATCCATATGAAGAATTTGATCTGGGGTTCCCATTCTTCACAGGTGGCGTCATGATGACATTCACCTGAAGATTTTCAAGGCATCTTTTGGGAACCCAGATTTTCTTCATAGGGGGACCGTTCCTGCAGTTAGTGCCAACATATCTAGAAAATACTTCACCATTCTGAGTTTTGAACAGTTTGTAGTTGGAGTCAAATGACTCATCATCAGAATGAGGAGATTCACATGCATATCCAGATAGGTTAGATGGGTCAACTGGAGTTCCCTTTGCAGCAACCCATGTAGTTTTGGGGTACTGCTCAGGCTTCCAATATGTACCATCAGCGTTGAGTTTCCTCTCAAAGGCAATACCCTCTTTCCTAGGGTTCCTGTTGAGGATCTGCTTTTTAAGCACATCACAAAGAGTCCGATGCCCTTTGAGGCTTTTGTACATGCCTGTCATGTACAATTCCTTCAGCCCTGCATCGTCAGTGATACTAGCAATGTCCTCAGATGAGGAATTAGTGATAGCAGAGGCATGTGAAGAATTTTAAACATTAGCAACATTTGTACATTTAGGTGAAGAATTAGCAGATTCACGTTCAATGCATTTCAAACAAGGAGGAACAAATTCTTCCTGAGATGCGCTGATTTGTTGAGCAAGTAATGAATCGCGCTCCTTCTGAAGATCTTCATAACTCACTCTTAGCTTCTCAAGGTCTTGCTTTCTTTGAAGAAATTCATAAGAAAGCTTCTCCTTGAAGATTGTCAAACCTAGTCTGAAGTCTCTGAATATTTTCAGTCAAGGGTTTAGTGCGATCCATTTCTTCACCCAGCATATCATCACTTTTGTCTAGCATGTTTTGAACCTTTTCAAGAGCCCTTTGTTGTTTTACAGCAATCTTAGCAAGTTTAGAATAGTTGGGCTTAAGGTTTTCATCAGATTCATTCTCACTTGATTCAGAGGAGGTATATTTGAGTACCTTGGCACCCTTTGCCATGAAGAAATAGGTGGGAGCGTAGTCATCATCGCCTTCATCAGCCTTGTTGGTGAGGTCATTTTCTTCAGTGTTGAAGATAGACTTGCTGACGAATGCAGTAGCGAGAGCTAGGCTCGGCACTCCAGATTCGGACTCCTCAGATGACTCCTCTTTCTCATTTTCTTCAGATTCAGCCTCAGAGTCCATTTCCTTGCCAATGAATGCCCTAGCCTTCTTGGAGCTGCTCTTCTTGTGATATGAAGACTTTGAGGATTTTGATGATGAAGATTTTGTGGATTTCTTCTTTTTCTTCGCATCATCAGAACTGTAATCTTTGTATTTCTTCTTCTTTGATTCCTTTTCCCATAGAGGACAATCTTGAATGTAATGTCCAGGTTTCTTGCATTTGTGACAGAGCCTCCTCTTGTAGTCACTGGATGAGGAATCATTGCTCCTTGAGGGTCTTCCAAGGCGACCACGTCTTGAGAACTTTTGGAACTTCTTCACGAGCAGAGCCAGATCATGGCTTAGTTCTTCAGGATCACCAAGGCTGCCATCAGAGTCTTCATCTTCGGACTCAGATACCGCCTTGGCCTTCAGTGCGTGTGATCTACCATAGCTCGAACCATAGAGATCTCTTTTCTCAGCAAGTTGGAACTCATGAGTATTTAGCCTCTCGAGAATATCAGCGGGATCAAGTGACTTGTAATCAGCACGTTCTTGTATCATCAATGCCAGAGTGTCAAATGAGGAATCAAGCGATCTCAGCAATTTCTTCACCACCTCATGGTCGGTGATGTCAGTGGCACCAAGTGCTTGAAGCTCATTTGAGATGTCAGTGAGGCGATCGAAGGTTTGTTGAACAGTTTCATTGTCGAGTCTTTTGAAGCGGTTGAAGAGATTGCGAAGAACATCAACTCGAGAGTCATGCTGTGTTGAGACTCCTTCATTCACTTTGGACAACCTGTCCCAGATAAGCTTCACTGTCTCCAAAGCACTCACTCTGCCATACTGTCCTTTTCTCAGATGGCCGCATATGATATTCTTCGCTTGAGAGTCGAGTTGCTTGAATCTCTTCACATTAGCAGCATTCAGAGAAGGTGTGACTGAGGGAACACCATTTTCCACAACATACCAGAGATCGTTATCAATTGCCTCAAGATGCATTCACATCTTATTCTTCCAGTAGGGGTAGTCCGTCCCATCGAAGGTAGGACACCCAGCAGAGACCTTGATCATACCTGCGGTCGACATAACTAAAACTCCAGGCAGTTAAACCAAAATCACACAGAATAAGGGAGTACCTTGCTCTGATACCAATTGAAAGTGCGTTATATCGACTAGAGGGGGGGTGAATAGGCGATTTTTATGAAATTCTTCACCGAGGAATTTGCCGGTGAGGAAATTCCTTAGTGAAGAACTACTAGCAGCGGAATAAGTACTCAAACATAAATATAACAGAATACAAGCATAGTCATCATGATGAAATGAAGACATGCACAAAGTACCGGAAGCATAAGCACAAGATAACACAGGATGAAGACAAACAGACTGAAGAAATTGAACTGAGGAAATTGAGAAAGTCTTCAGTCAAAGTCTTCAAACACAGATATTAACAAGCACACAACACAGTTATGAAGAAATGAAAGAGTTGAGGAAATAGAACCAGTAAGCTTGGTGAAGATAATGATTTGGTAGACCAGTTCCAACTGCTGTCTCAGTTGTACGTCTGGTTGGAGCGGCTGAGTATTTAAACTCGAGGACACACAGTGCTGGACACCCAGTCCTGAACACGCAGTTCAGGACACCCAGTCCTCACCGTATTCTCCTTGAGCTAAGGTCAGACAGACCTCGCCCAATCACTCGTGGTAAGTCTTCAGGCGACTTCCAAACCTTCACAAACTTGGTCACTCGGCGATCCACAATTCCTCTTGGATACTCTAGACCATGACACCTAACCGTCTGGAAGAAGCACAGTCTTCAAAGGTAACAAGCATCGGATCCACGCAGGATCAATCTCTTCAGTGATGCTCAATCACTTGGGGTTTGTAGGTGTTTGGGTTTTGGGTTTTTCCTCACTCGATGATTTTCGCTCAAAGTCCTCAAAGGATGGGTTGCTCTCAAATGACAAGTGTCAGTTTCTCTCAGAGCAGCCAACCAGCTAGTGGTTGTAGGGGGATGCTATTTATAGCCTAGGGAGCAGCCCGACATGATAAGACATAAATGCCCTTGAATGATATGACCGTTAGGTGGATAGATATTTTGGGACAGCTGGCGCATAGCACAACAACGGTCGGAATTTTGAGTAGCAAAATCCTCAGGGCTATCATGTTCCTCACTGTGTAGAAAATCCGCACTGGCGAATTCCTAACTCCTTAGTCAGAACAAATTCATCAGAGACCAGAAGAACTTCATCTCTGTCGCTGAAGAATATGACTGGACTGTATGAGATTTCCAATGGCTTCACTCGAAGGGATTGGTAGGTGTAGGATTTTGAGTTGAGCATCACATGGATATTTTCTCTTAGTATTTACTCGACCCCCTTTAACAGTACGGTGTTTCCTATGACTCAAGAAAGAGAAAATGAAACTACGAAAACAAAAGTCTTCACGCTTCATGTTCCTCGAATGAATACCAAGTCTTCAAGGTCACACCAATTTCTTCACTTTCAAAGTCTTCAGAAAGTCTTCAGAAATCCAAAGTCTTCAGTCGAAGAACTTCATTTTTAGGGGTCGACTTTCTCTGTAAATATCAAACTCCTCATAGACTTATAGACCTGAGTACACTCACAAATGCATTAGTCCCTTAACCTATAAGTCTTCAATACCCCAAAATCACTAAGGGGCACTAGATGCACTTACAATTGGCGTATTTTGAGATTAGGATTTGTCACTTCGATTTTCGGAGAGGTATCTCTGGGCCCTCTCGGTAATGCACATCACTTAAGCCTTGCAAGCATTGCAACTAATGAGTTAGTTGCGGGATGATGTATTACGGAATGAGTAAAGAGACTTGCCGGTAACGAGATTGAACTAGGTATTGAGATACCGACGATCGAATCTCGGGCAAGTAACATACCGATGACGAAGGGAACAACATATGTTGTTATGCGGTCTGACCGGTAAAGATCTTCGTAGAATATGTAGGAGCCAATATGAGCATCCAGGTTCCATTATTGTTTATTGACCGGAGACGTGTCTCGGTCATGTCTACATAGTTCTCGAACCCGTAGGGTCCGCACGCTTAACGTTACGATGACAGTTTTATTATCAGTTTGTGTTTTGATGTACCGAAGGTTGTTCGGAGTCCCGGATGTGATCACGGACATGACGAGGAGTCTCGAAATGGTCGAGACATGAATATTGATATATTGGAAGCCTATGTTTGGATATCAGAAGTGTTCCGAGTGAAATAGTGATTTTACCGAAGTACCGGAGGGGTTACCGGAACCCCCCGGAGGCTATTGGGCCTTATGGGCCCACGTGGAGGAAGAGGAGAGACGGCCAAGGGGCAGCCGCGCGCCCCTCCCCCCAAGTCCGAATTGGACAAGGAGGGTGTGGCGCCCCCCCTTTCCTTTCCCCTCTCTCCTCCTTCCCCCCAAGTCCTAATCCAACTAGGAAAAAGGAGGGGAGTCCTACTCCCGGTGGGAGTAGGACTCCTCCTGCACACCTCCTCCTATGGCTGGCCACACCCCCTTGCTCCTTTATATACGGGGGCAGGGGGCACCCCAGAGACACAACAATTGATCATTGATCTCTTAGCCGTGTGCGGTGCCCCCCTCCACCATAGTCCACCTCGATAATACTGTAGCGGTGCTTAGGCGAAGCCCTGGGTCGGTAGAACATCAACATCGTCACCACACCATCGTGCTGACGGAACTCTCCCTCAACACTCGGCTGGATTGGAGTTCGAGGGACGTCATCAGGCTGAACGTGTGCTGAACTCGGAGGTGCCGTACATTCGGTACTTGATTGGTCAGATCGTGAAGACGTACAACTACATCAACCGCGTTGTGCTAACGCTTCCGCTTTCGGTCTACGAGGGTACGTGGACAACACTCTCCCCTCTCGTTGCTATGCATCACCATGATCTTGTGTGTGCGTAGGAAATTTTTGAAATTACTACATTCCCCAACAAACTAATGGGCCAACATGGGCCTTGTGAGAGAGAGGAGAGGGCCCTAGGGCAGGCCGCGCCCCCCCCCCTTGAGGAGTCCGAATTGTACAAGGAGGGGGCGGCACATGATGAAGCTATGTACCTAGGGTAGGGTCATGGACCAGTCCAACATACCCTCCCAAGGACATCTCTACAAAGAATCAGAAGCAGTCGAAGAGAAACCATCATCCACTCGACCGTGGAGACGCGCTCACTCGACCACCTTGAATACACTCAACCACCAGAAGATGAGGAACCCTCCACTCTGCAACGGTCAGGACTTAAGCCATAGCATTATGAGCATTTATGACACTTTACTGTAGACGTTACCAGTAACGCCTTTCCTTTATGAGCATTGAACCCTATGTAACGGAGGGGAGCTGGGGTCCTGGCGCACTCTATATAAGCCACCCCCCTCCTCTGGGACAAGGGTTCACATCTTTTTGTAAACTCACACACACATATAATCCAGTCGACCGCCTCAGGGCACCGAGACGTAGGGCTGTTACTTCCTCTGAGAAGGGCCTCGTAGACTCGTGCGTACAACTCCTCCATAGCTAGGATCTTGCCTCCTCATACTTACCCCCCATTCTACTGTTAGTCTTAGATCCACCACAGTTGGCGCCAACCGTGGGGCAGGTGTCTTAGTGACTTATTGGAGAAGTTGCAATTTTTCCGATCCCCATCATCATGGTTCCAGGCGGAGGTTTGGTTGAGGGTCGCGAGATCCATCTCGGCGTGCTCGTGTTTGTCGCCGACGACTCCGCTTGGCTTCAGGAGGCACCACTCGATGTCGACGCACTCCCCGCTCGCGGGGCAACGCACTTTCACACGTGCGTCCGCGGCGTCCTCCTGCGGCAACCGTCAACCCAGTACCAGTCGACTCCAACGGCTTTCCCCCTTCCTGCAACCCGTCGGAGCAAGTGCACCAGCCGGTCGAGGATTCAACGGTGGGTGAAGCATGCGGTGGCCCGCCAGTCAGCCACCCCTCAAGTCGCGGCGATCGATCCCGACGAGTCTCTCTACGGCCTGTTCGATCTGTCGACTGGTTCCATAGAGACTGCATCCGAGTGCGGTAGCAATGACTCGACAGCGGAAGTCCTGATGGTCAATGGACCACGCGGTCCTCCTGGCTTCAATCGTGAAGACGGAGGTGACGGGAACAGCGATCCGTCGCGCGTTCACGAGGAGTACCGCCCCGAGCCTCTCTCCTCGCAGCAGAGAGAAGAACTTCGTCGCCGAAACATGAATGCCCTGCATACTCCTATAGTTGGAGAAACACCCGAGGCCCAGGCCTTGGAGCAGGCTCGCTTGGCCAATCTGGCTGAGCGCACTCGGTTGGAGAACCTCCAGCGTGCACTCGACGATCACGCTCGTCAACGTGCTCCTGAGTCCAGTCGACGCCAACTTTTTCCACCTCCGACTCAGGTATACCGAACACTGATCCAAAACCTAGCAGCTGCTGCCCGGATAGCAGAGTCGATTCAACCTTCCCAGTCAGAAGCTGGCCGAGGTCTGGCGCAGATCAGGGCCTTGCTCCGGACAGCGGGAGAGCAGAATACGGTCATGTCTCAGTCGCGGGATATGATCCATAGTAGATCCATGGCCGCAGATACAGTTCAGTCAGCCCATAGCCCGAGATCGCCACCGAGGCGTGAGGGACGTGGGGACCAGGAGCAGTATGATCGTCGAGCTGATCGCGATGGTCACCATTGAGTGCCCACGCCTCCTCCAAGGAGTGGGTCATACGTGCCGCGGCCACATGAAGACAGGCGCCCTAACAGCGCCGGAAGAGGTATTCCAGTCGACCCCAGGGAGCCAGGCTTTGATGCGAGATCTATTCTCGTGCAGGGCTTGGTCGACAGAAACAAAGCTCACCGAGATGGCCATGACAGAGGCCCGCAAACCAGCAATAGGGTGCATGTATCTGGCCCAGAGTGCTTCAGCAGAGCTATCAGAGCTGCAGTGATTCCCCCCAACTTCAGGTTGGCGACTGGAGTCAGTAAGTTCATCGGAGAGTCCAAGCCTGACACCTGGCTCAAAGACTACCGAGTGGCTGTCCAGATTGGCGGCGGAAATGATGAGGTGGCCATGAAACACCTTCCTCTGACGTTGGAGGGCTCGGCTAGAGCGTGGCTGAATTAGTTGGCACCTGGCAGCATCTATACTTGGGAAGATCTTGCCTGAGTGTTTGTCAGAACGTTTGAGGGTACTTGCAAATGGCCAGCAGGTTTAACAGAATTACGGTGTTGCATCCAGAAACCGAATGAAACTTTGAGAGATTATATCTAGAGGTGGATCACCCTGCACCACACGGTGGAAGATGTGTATGATCATCAGGCAATTTGTGCTTTCAAGGAAGGCGTCAGATACTGGGAGTTGAACCTGAAATTCGGTCGGACAGGAAACATGACTCTGACTCGGATGATGGAAATTGCCACCAAGTATGCCAATGGTGAAGAGGAAGAGCGACTACGGAGCGGAAAGCACAAAGCAGTCGCCCACGAAGCCGGAGGAGGAAACTCCAGTCGGAAACAAAAACGCAAGGCCGAACCAGCTGCTCCGGGTGAGGCCTTGGCTGTGGTTCAAGGAAAGTTTAAGGGGAAGCCCAAAGGGCCGTGGAACCCCAAGAAAGTAAAAGATCAAGATGGAAATGACGTGTTGGATCTGCCGTGCCATATCCACAACAAAAAATATGAAGAAGGTAATTTCATTTACCAAAAGCATACCACTCGACAGTGTCGGCTCCTGATCCAGCAGTTCCGAGAGAAACAACCCAAGGAAAAGGAGAAGGAGGCAGACAAGGCTGAGAGTGAAGGGGAAGATGATGATGGTTATCCTCACGTGAATTCCACTCTGATGATTTTTGCTGATGTTGAAAACAAGAGTCGATTGAAAGTCATCAACAGAGAAGTGAACATGGTCGCTCCGGCGACACCCAGTTACTTGAAATGGTCGCAGACTGCCATTACGTTCGACCAGTCTGATCATCCAGCGCACATCGCCACCCCTGGGAGGCAAGCGCTGGTGGTCAACCCGGTGGTCGAAGGCACTCGACTGACAAAGGTCTTGATGGACGGTGGCAGTGGCCTGAACATTCTGTATGCAGAAACGTTGAAAGGAATGGGCATTCCGATGTCCAGACTCAGTGAAAGCCATATGAGTTTCCATGGGGTCATCCCAGGCAAGAAGGCTGCATCCCTCGGTCAGATTGCACTCGACGTGGTTTTCGGTGATGCCAAAAATTACCGCAAAGAAAAGTTGACGTTTGAAGTCGTGGATTTTCAGAGTGCGTATCATGCAATTCTGGGCAGGCCAGCTTATGCATGATTCATGGCTCGACCTTGTTACGTGTACCTCAAACTGAAGATGCCTGGTCCTAGAGGAGTGATCACTATCTCTGGTAATCGGAAAAAGGCGGAAGAGTGTTTCCAGAAGGGCTCGAAGATCGCCGATGCCCAGATGGCCGTGGTAGAATTGCAAGAATACCAGAAAAATGCAGACCCGAGTGACTTGTTGCGAGCCAAGAAGCCAGCCACGGATTCAGCATTCCAGTCGTTTGGCGAGACGAAGTCTGTTCACATTCACCCAACGGACCCCAATGCAGCTCCGACCCACATTTCGACCACACTCGACTCCAAATAGGAAGAAGCGCTCATCCAGTTCCTCCGTGAGAACTGACATCTTTGCATGGAAGCCTTCTGACATGCCAGGTGTTCCCAGGGGACTGGCTGAGCATCGTTTGCGAGTCGACCCGAAAGTGAAACCAGTCAAAGAGCATCTTCGACGGTCCGCTGTCCAGAAAAGAAAAGCAATCGGCGAAGAGGTGGCTCGGCTTTTGGCAGCTGAGTTTATCCGAGAGATTTACCACTCCGAGTGGTTAGCCAATGTTGTCATGGTCCCAAAGAAAGATGACTCACTCCGCATGTGCATCGATTTCAAGCATATCAACCGGGCCTGCCCGAAAGATCACCTCCCTCTCCCTCGCATCGATCAGATAGTCGATTCGACTGCTGGGTGCGAGTGTTTGTCCTTTTTGGACGCCTACTCCGGGTACCACCAGATCCGTCTGTACGGACCCAACGAAATAAAGACAGCTTTTATCACCCCGTTCGGGTGCTTCTGTTATGTCACAATGCCATTCGGCTTGAAGAACGCCGGAGCCACATTTATGCGGATGATTCAGAAGTGCCTGCTCACTCAGATCAGTCGGAATGTGGAAGCATACATGGATGACATTGTGGTCAAGTCACGTAAAGGTTCCGACCTGCTGACCGACCTCGCTGAAACCTTTGTCAACCTCCGAAGGTATGATATCAAGCTCAATCCATCAAAGTGCATGTTTGGAGTTCCAGGCGGAAAGTTACTCGGTTTTCTTGTTTCCGAACGAGGAATCGATGCTAACCCAGAGAAAGTAGGCGCTATACTCCGAATGAAACGCCCTGTGCGTGTGCATGATGTCCAGAAGCTTACTGGTTGCTTGGCCGCCCTAAGTCGATTCATTTCTCGCCTCGGTGAAAAGGCGCTGCCTCTTTACCGACTGATGAAGAAATCAGATAAGTTCGAGTGGACTCCAGAAGCTGATACAACATTTGCAGAGCTAAAAGCCCTTCTTTCCACCCAACCGGTGCTTGCTGCTCCAATCAGCAAAGAGCCTCTTTTGCTTTATATAGCAGCCACTGGACAAGTCATCGGTACAATACTTACGGTCGAGCGGGAAGAAGAAGGAAAATCGTACAAAGTTCAACGCCCAGTTTATTATATTTCTGAAGTCCTGACCCCATCAAAGCAGAGATATCCTCACTATCAGAAGCTTGCCTATGGAATTTACATGACCACGAAGAAGGTTGCACACTACTTCTTAGATCACTCTGTTATAGTCGTCAGCGACGCTCCATTGTCAGAGATTCTGCACAACTGGGATGCAACTGGCCGAGTGGCAAAGTGGGTGATTGAACTCCTTCCCTTGGATATCAAGTTTGAGGCAAATCAAGCTATCAAGTCCCAAGCAATAGCAGATTTCCTCGCTGAGTGGATCGAACAGCAACTGCCGACTCAAGTTCACTCTGAGCACTGGACCATGTTCTTTGACGGATCTAAGATGTTGAACGGTTCTGGTGCTGGAGTAGTTCTGGTATCCCCCCGAGGAGACAAGCTCAGATATGTCCTCCAGATTCACTTTGATTCCTCCAACAATGAAGCAGAATATGAAGCACTCCTGTATGGGTTGCGCATGGCCATCTCACTCGGCGTCCATCGCCTCATGGTCTATGGCGACTCAGATTTGGTAGTTAATCAAGTGATGAAGGAGTGGGACGTCAGAAGTCCAGCCATAACTGGTTACTGCAACACGGTGAGAAAGCTTGAGAAGAAGTTCGAGGGGTCAGAACTCCACCACATCCCCCGATTGAAAAATCAAGCAGCCGATGAATTGGCAAAGATAGGTTCCAAGAGAGAAGCCATTCACAACAATGTGTTCTTGGAGCATATTCACACACCGACAGTTCAGGAAGACCCTTTCACTAAAGAGCCTCCGCAACCTAAGAGCGCCACGGATCCGACTAAAGTCGAGGTCCCAGCTGTGGTCTACCTGATCATGGAGGTTCTAGCCATTACCCCTGACTGGACGGTGCCCTACATTGCGTACATCCTCAGGAAAGAGCTCCCAGAGGATGAAGAAGAAGCTCGACAGATCGTCCGTCGATCCAAAGCTTTTACTGTGATAAGAGGGCAGCTGTTCAGAGAAAGTGTGACTGGAGTCGGTCAGAAGTGCATAACACGAGAAGAAGGTCGAATGATCCTCAATTACATCCACTCGGGGACCTGTGGTCACCATGCATCCTCTCGGGCCATCGTGGCCAAAGCATACCGAGCTGGTTTCTATTGGCCACGAGCAAATGAGATGGCGAAAGATATAGTCGACAGATGTGAAGGCTGTCAATTTTACTCCGATATGTCTCACAAGCCAGCGTCAGCCCTGAAGACCATCCCCCTCGTCTGGCCCTTCGCTGTTTGGGGACTGGATATGGTTGGACCGCTGAGAACCGGCAAAAGCGGCTTCACTCACATGCTCCATCCCTATCCGCAAGGACGATGAGGTGCAGGTCGACACAACCTTCTCCTTCAGAGCTGCAACACAAATACAACATCCGCTCCATCCTTATCCACAAGGACGACGAGGTGCAGGTCGACTGCAACCTTCTCCTTCAGAGCTGCGGCACAAATACAACATTCGCTCCATCCCTATCCGCAAGGACGACGAGGTGCAGCAAGCAAAGTCCATCCGAAGGCAAACACAAGCACATTCGGAGATAAATCAAATTCAGATAAATCCTAAAAAAGTTCCAAGCAGCAAATCGAAAGTACTCGGGCACAAAGCCCGAAGGAGTTTAACGATTACAGAAACCACTCGGCATTCCGAGGAAAATTTAAAGTGTATCCAAGTTTCATAAGATTGTTCACTCAGCCGGAGGAGGGCTAGCAGGCTCCACGAATGAGTCCAGATCGATCCCATCAGCGATCTGAGTGGCGGCAGCAATGAAAGTCTCCATGAAGGACTGGAAGTCGTGCTTTTTGGTGTTAGCGACTTTGATCGCAGCCAGCTTGTCTTCACGAGCCTCCTTGCAATGGACTCGCACCAGGGACAGCGCCACATCAGCACCACACCGGGCGGAGGATTTCTTCCATTCTTGCACTCGGTCAGGGATCTCGTTCAGTCGAGTCATCAGAGATTCCAGATCATTCTGAAGCGTCTCCCCTGGCCAAAGGGTCGAGTCGATTTGAGAGACAACCTCCTTCAGGCGTGCGATGTAGCTTGTGGCGCTGGTGATACGGGACTCCAGTCGGAGCACGTTCATCGCAGTTTCGTCGCAGACTGGGGAAGCGATAGGGTCCAGACCCGTCTCGACCCTTCCAGTTTCTTCTTCGAAGTCTTGGCAGAGTTCTGCAGCCAAAAGTCAATTCATCAACCGAGCAAAATCCGATTGCAAGCATCAACACAGTCGGATTAAAAGAAATACCTTCCAGCGCGAGATAAAGCTTCTTGGCGAGGGTCCTTAGATAAGCTTCTGTGTCATTCCTCTTGCGGATCGCAGACTCCAACTTTTCGTTCAGGACGACCTTGTCCTTCTTCAGGCTGGTCACTTCGCGGTTAGCTTCATTAAGACAAGATTTCAGTTTATTCACCTCTCCTTCAAGCGTTCCGATTGAAGCAAGCTTCTTGTCTGCGAGGGTGATTTTGTCTTGGGCTGCTTTTTGCGCGGCGGCGAGGTCCAAGTCCTTCTTGTCCAGAGCCAACTTCATTTTCTCTGCAAAAGAAGTAATCGAATCAAAGAAGAGATCAAAGAGATATATTGAAATTCAGTCGGCAATCAGTTACCTTCCATACCAGCGGCCTCGTCTTGAGCTTTTTTCAGATTTTGCTGAGCCAATTCCAAGTCTAAGTTGAGTTGCCTCTACTTCTCTTCGAGTTCGACAAACTTGGAGATAAGAGTACAAGAGTTCTGCAGGAGCCAAGAGACAGATCAATCGATAGGTCCGAAGGCAGTTCATTTCCGAGTGAATAAAACCTAAAGAAGTGGGCAACAAGATGTTCAGACCCCAGTCGACTGCCAGCAATCGACCGCAGTCTCGGGGACTACACCCAGTGGGTGCACTTGGCATGCCCCCACCGGTTCTGATCCGACTCGACCGGCCCGCCGGAGTCGAGTGCAAAAAAAAGAAAAGAAAAGAACAATTGAACAATTGCACCGTCAAGAAAGAAGAACTCAGACCACAGTCAACTGCCAGCAGTCGACCGCGGTCTCGGGGACTACACCCAGTGGGTGCACTTAGCGTGCCCCCACCAGTTCTGGTCCCACTCGCCCAGACCGAGTGGAAGAGCGAAACTACCAAAAACGACAGCGACACCCAGTAGGTGCTCTAATTCAACGCGAACAACAGGAGATTGTGCAGAAGAAGATTTTTCGAGAACAAAAACAGTCGGAAAGTCTACTCACCTGGACATTGGCCCGAAGGGAGGCACTAGCATCGTAGGTAGCCTGACTGCTCTCGTGCACTATCTTCACCCGCTCCATCATCATATCAGCCTGTTGGATGTTTTCCGTAGCCGCTTCCGACTGGTTGTCTGGGATGGGGTAGCTGGTGAAAAAGTGTGCAGATGACCTAGGTGCGGTTGCTTGAAGCTCCATGGTGTGGAGTTGGATAGTTGAAGGAACCACAGGCGCGGTCGACCGCGTGGGATGCCCACTCGGCAAGGGTGCAGCAAACGTCACAGTGGCCCTGCCCGCGTCTTCAGCTTGACGGACGGGAGGCGTTGCAGTTGGTTCTTACCGAGCCACCCTGCCAGCTGTTACCTTCTTGCTCTTCCTAGGCTTAGGAGCCACATCTTCGTCGTCTTGCGGAAGATCAATGATGTTGGGTGGAGCTGCAAGACAGAACATTCGACCCCAAGTGAACCACTCGACCCTAAAAGGATCAAGAATCGAAATCACAAGAGTTCATACCTGGGTTAGAGGTTACCGCATCCTTCATTTCCTCCTCCCGGTACTGGTATGAAGAGGTCCCTGACGTAGCAGCACTGCAAAGGCCCGCATTCAATCGGTTACACCCAGTTAATCGAATCCACATGAAGGACAAGTCAGATGGTTACCCGGAGATAGTAGGAATGGTCACTTTGATCCTGGGCAAAGCTTTTGGCAGTTTGGAGGAGATGGCTTTCGGCACTTTCGGCGCTGGGGGCGGCGCGACCTTAGATTGCTTTGGAGCCTTCTTAGTCGGCGTCGGGGAAGACGTCCTGGGGCGCTTCGAGGACTGCCCGATTGGCGCAGCCACCAAGTCCGGAGCGCTTGCCGGGTCATGAGTGTGCTTGGACCTCCTCTCCCTGCGAGGAGGCGAGTCGACTTCTTCCTCATCAGTCGATTCCTCGTTCTCCTCGACCTCCTCGGCTTCCAAATGCTCCTCGCCGCTCTCGCCCCCGCTCCCTTCTTCCTCAGCGCCTCGGTCCTGCACTCCGTTGGGCATCAAGTACATTTCAATGAGGGCCTAAAAGGATAACAATCAAAGGAAATTCAGTTGACCACAAACGGGACATCACATGGTGAATCGGAAAGATACTTGATAAAACAGAAATATACCTGCTCCGGCTGGTGCGAGTTGTCGAATGGAATCACCCTCCTGGACCCCCGAGGGTTGTCTTTGTTGCCAGTGATTCCCCTCAACCAGTTCTCCAAGATATCCTCGTTGACCTCCTCCGGGTGGATCCGAGTGGTATCCTCGAGCCCAGAGTACATCCACATTGGATGATCGCGCACCTGAAGAGGTTGGATGCGTCGATCGAGAAAGACCTCCAGCAGATCCATCCCGGTCACTCCGTCGCGGACAAGCTAGATGACCCGTTCAACCAGCACCTTGACCTGCGCCTTCTCTTCTGGAACTACCTTCAGGGGAGTAGGCTTCTCCACTCGAGCCAAGGAGAAAGGAGGAAGTCCAGTCGACTGGCCAGGGGTTGGCTGATCCTTGTAGTAGAACCAAGTCGACTGCCAGCCCCGGACCGAGTCAGGAAGGATCATGGCCGGGAAAGTACTCTTGCTCCTCATCTGGATCCCCAGACCACCGCACATCTGGATCACCCACGTCCTCTCGTCACTCGACTTGGCCTTTTTGACCGACTGGGAACGGCAAGTGAAGATGTGTTTGAAAAGCCCCCAGTGCGGTCGACAGTCCAAGAAGTTTTCGCACATGGACACGAAAGCGGTCAGATAGACTATGGTGTTCGGAGTGAAATGGTGGAGCTGAGCCCCAAAGAAGTTTGAAAAACCCCAGAAGAAAGGGTGGGGAGGCAGTGAGAATCCACGATCTATGTGGGTTGCGAGGAGGATACACTCACCCTCTCCAGGCTGCGGCTCGGTTTCGTCCCCCGGGAGCCGAGCCGACTTGTGAGGGATCAATCCCCCCTCCACCAGGTCGTCGAGGTCGTCCTGCGTGATCGCCGAGCGAATCCAGTCGCCCTGGATCCAACCCGCCGGCAGGCCGGACCTCGACGAGGATCCGCCCCGGCTGGTCCGCTTGCCCTTCACCTTCGCGGTCGCTTTCTTCGCGCGTTCCAGCGCCGCCGTCTTCTCCTTCCCCATGGTGACGGGTCGAGCTTGAACAGAGGTCCGACGACGAAGCAAAAGCGAGAGTGGTGGAGAGATCGGGGGAAAGAGAAGAGAGAATGGGAGCACGCGGAGCAGAGGCCTGGCCCGGGACCTTTTATAAGGCCTTTCACCGAGTGGCTGACTGGTGGACCCAAGCGATCTAAACAAATCCCGCAACAGTCGCGCGCGCAGTACGTGGCGAAAAAGGTGGCGCGAGGATTGAGGAGACTTGCCTAATCCGTCCCGATAACTTCGGTTCCCCCCGTCTGGCGCACTTCCCAAAATTCGAATCCCGCGAGATCCGCGGAGAGCAGAACAACCTGTTAGACTGAAGACAAACAACCTCTACATCATCATTCGGAATTTTACCATGAAATTTCACTCGACAACAACCAAGAATGGACCAAGGCGATTGAGAAAGGAGTCGACGTCGTCACCTCAACTCATTGTTCCAGGACAAGGCATATTCATAGCACAAAGAGTGGGTCAGAGGTGTTCTCAACCCCTTCCTCACTCAAACCCTGATCCATTCGGGGGCTAATGATGAAGCTATGTACCTAGGGTAGGGTCATGGACCAGTCCAACATACTCTCCCCAAGGACATCTCTACAAAGAATCAGAAGCAGTCGAAGAGAAACCCTCCACTCTGCAACGGTCAGGACTTAAACCATAGCATTATGAGCATTTATGACACTTTACTGTAGACGTTACCAGTAACGCCTTTCCTTTATGAGCATTGAACCCTGTGTAACGGAGGGGGGCTAGGGTCCTGGCGCACTCTATATAAGCCACCCCCCTCCTCTGGGACAAGGGTTCACATCTTTTTGTAAACTCACACACACACATATAATCCAGTCGACCGCCTCAGGGCACCGAGACGTAGGGCTGTTACTTCCTCTGAGAAGGGCCTGAACTCGTAAACTCATGCGTACAACTCCTCCATAGCTAGGATCTTGCCTCCTCATACTTACCCCCATTCTACTGTCAGTCTTAGATCCACGACAGCGCCCCCCTCCCTTTCCTTCTCCCTCTCTCCCTCTCCTTCCTTCCCCCTCTCTTCCCTTGTTGAAAACCTACTAGGAATAGGATTCCTATTCCTAGTAGGAATCCTACTTGGGGGCGCGCCCCATGAGGGCCGGCCGGCCTCCCCCTTGCTCCTTTATATACGGGGGCACGGGGCACCCTAGGTGCTACCTCTTGAGCACTGCGTTGGATTTCCCCGAAGAGGAAGGGATGATGCAGCAAAGTAGCGTAAGTATTTACCTCAGTTTTTGAGAACCAAGTTATCAATCCAGTAGGGGGCTACACTCGAGTCCCTCATACCTACACAAAAACAATAGCTCAACGCAACCAACGCGCTTAGGAGTTGTCAATCCCTTCACGGTCACTTACGAAAGTGAGATCTGATAGAGATGATAAATAATATTTTTGGTATTTTTGGTATAGAGATGCAAAGTAAATAAACTAAAAGCAAAATAAAAGCAAAGCAATAATAAAGTGCTGGAGATTGATATGATGAGAAAGAGACCCGGGGGCCATAGGTTTCACTAGTGGCTGCTACGTCTTGAGCTTGCGTTGGTTTTCCCCGAACAGGAAGGGATGATGCATCATAGTAGCGTAAGTATTTCCCTCAGTTTTTGAGAACCAAGGTATCAATCCAGTAGGAGCTGTAACACCCCGGATGTAACTTTCCCTATTTGTACTCCAACTCTTGCCGTTTCCGGCGTTAAGTTATATTTATTTCCTCGGATTCGGGTCCTTGTCTCCGTGTGTTGTTTTCGTTGTCATGCATCTCATATCATGTCATCATGTGCATTGCATTTGCATACGTGTTCATCTCATGCATTCGAGCATTTTCCCCGTTGCCCGTTTTGCATTCCGGTGCTTCGTTCTCCTTCGGTGGCCATTTCTAGCTTTCTTTCGTGTGTGGGGATTAAACATTTCCGGATTGGACCGGGACTTGCCAAGCGGCCTTGGTTTACTACCGGTAGACCGCCTGTCAAGTTTCATACCATTTGTACTTCGTTTGATACTCCAACGGTTAACCGAGGGACCGAAAAGGCCTCGTGTGTGTTGCAGCCCAACACCCCTCCAATTTGGCCCAAAACCCACCTAACTCTGCTCCATGTCCTAGAGCGTTCGATCATGATCGCGTGGCCGAAAACCGCACCTCATTTGGACTCTCCTAGATCCCTCTATGCCTATAAATAGACCCCTCCGTTTTTGGATCTTCTTCCTCCCCGAAACCCTAAAACTGCACCTCCTGCCGACGGACACGTCCGATTCGGGCCGGACGTGTCCGCCACCGCGAGCCGTCGCCACGTGTCGCCGCCCCGTTGGCTGCGCCTGCCGTCCCCGCCGCCGGCCCGCGGAGGCCCAGGTCGGGCCCTCCACCGCTCCCGCCCGGGCCGAGGCGCTCGCCTGCACGCGCCGCCGTCTCCTTCCTCCCGCCGCCTCGAGCCACCTCGCCGGCGGCCGCCACCTCGCCGGCGACCCCGCCGC